>NC_132910.1:15911615-16238581 GCF_047675955.1 Chlorocebus sabaeus
ATGCAGCTGAGAGGTTTTTTTTTCCATTTTCTATTAACAATGCTGCTATGAATATTCACGTACAAGTTTTTGTGTGAATGTTTTTCATTTCTCTAAGGTGGAGGGCTCATATGGTAACTCCATGTTTCACCATTTGAGAAAATGGCCAGGCTGTTCTTCAAAGCAGCTGCACCATTTTACAATCCCACCAGAAGTGTATGAGGGTTTTATTTCTCCATATCCTCACCAACACCTGTTTTATCTTTCTGATTGCAGCTTACTCGGTATGAAGTGGTATATCTTCCACTTTTTAAACCCAAATATTCTTTAAAATCTTCTACCTACCTCTCCATTACTGACACTAATGCAAGTGGTCAGGGTAAAGCTGACATCTCCATGTACTTCTTTGCATGGGTTGTTTTCTGAAATTCGGGGTAAAATTCTGACTCCCTGTATATGTTCTATAACCAAATACTTACATCTTTCTTATAATCTAACAAAGAAATCTTATAACAAATCAGCTAATTACATTTTGAATGTAAATAATACATAGCATTGAAATTACAACCAAAGTGCCATTATACCATCAAAAATGTTAATAAACTGGAAAAGCAGTAGTTTGGAGTGTTCCTGATTTACTTAAAAACATTTTCAATTAAGTTAAAATATTTTTATCGGTAGCTTAATGATTATACTGTATACTTCACTACTGAAGTCACTTAAGAGTAACAAGTTACTTAACAGTGTAAAATAGCCCAATCCTAAGTTCAAAAACTTTGTCCTTTAAACTATCAACAAACAGAATTGGCATAAGATTAGGTCCTGAAACTGGAATAACCTTTAAAGGATTCGATGTCCTCCAAAATGTTGTAAGTGTTGTAATGACGCCAATGATTGTAAGAAAATAATTTTGACAATTGGCAGAACCATTGTATCACACAATCTGTGTAATAGGCATCAACAGAAAATTTCACTAACCTGGCATTTTCTTCTTCTGGCCTTTCAACTTCATTTTCATCTACCAAGTAAAATAAACAAATAAATAAATAAGCAAACAAAATAAAGAAACCACTCTTAAAGAAACTAGTATTATGAAAATCTGAAGTGATCATCACAAGCACTAACCTAGGTCCTTTGTCAAATCACTGTGCACATGCACGTCCCATGGGCCTATAAGCACATCCAAAGTTAGATCACCTTATAATTACTTAACAAGATACGTATTTTATGGAAAAAAAAAAATCAGACTTTACTGGTATAAAAATAAGCTTAAACTTAAGAGGTACTGAAGATTTCCAGATCTTTGTAAAAGAAATCCTACACATTCACATTTCAAAGACTAATGCTAAATCTTGCCACCAAAGATAATGTTTGTTTTTTTTTTTTTACAAGTTTATCAAAGTTACATCATCAAGGGCCTGCGTGGTGCCCAATGTGCACTTTTACTATTCTATTCTAAAGACAATCAAGAATGTATGTTTTAGGCAAGGAACAAACATTAAGTTTCAAAACAGGCAAGAAGGGATTATGAATTAACGAAAGTTAAAAACCAGATGTCCCTTCTAGAGAGAAGTACATGATGCATTAAATTTATTTTGAGAAAAAGAAATATATGAGATGACACTGAAAACTATAAGCCGAAAGGTCATGAGATACCTCCATGATGTAGGTTAAACGGCAGTCTCTTAAAAAAGAAAAACTTCACCTTAATACAGGAGACATTCAGGGTTTTCTTTATGGGCCATCTTTCTCTCTCTCTCTCTTAATTAATTATTTTTAAAGCACGACTTTCAGACAAGGAGGTACCCTTGCAGGTGCATTCCATACAAACTGACCATCAAGAAACAAGACGTTAGTTGTACAGCATTAACTTTATTTCGCTATTATTACAGAATGACTGTTTCTGAAAGAAGGGACAGGAAGGGCACCCTAAGGCCACGGGGCAAAAACAGACACAAAAAACCACCACCTCAGAATCGACAGAAAAAAACAAGGGTAAAGAGCACAGCAGCGAGGCGACCGAGGCGCCCCGGGGAAAGCACGGCGAAGCCGGGGGCCGGGACCAGTCACAGCCCCCCAGCCCTGCCCGGCCGCCGCAGGGTGGGTGCGTATAGTGGGCTTGGGCCAGGCGGGAGACCGCCGCGGGAGCGGGGGGCACGCGCACGCTGCGCTCGGCCTAAGTCAGGCCGGACAGGACTCCCAACCAGAGGCCCGAAGGGGCGGCGCGAGGGGCCGGAACGCCGGCCGTTTGAGGGCCAAGAGGGGAGGCCTAAGAGAACCCGAGAAAGAGACAGGGACAGGAAGTTTCGTACCGCCATAGAGCCACTCTTCCTCCTCATCCCCTCCGGTCCCGCCGCTCAGCTCCGACACTAGGCGCTCGACCTCGCCGGCCGACATGGCCGCCCCGAGCGCAACTTAAACGCGGCGATCAACAGCCCCCTCCAACCCCTTCCCAGCCTCTCAGCCCCGGGGCGCGAGAAGGGCGCGAACCCGCCGGCTAGCGAACGAAGAAAGCTCGAGACTCAAATCCCAGGAAGGCGGCAGCAGCGGTGGCAAAGATGAAGACTCCAGCGCGGATCCGCCTGCGCATGCGCAGCAGACCCAAGCGGCTCGGCGTCTATAGGTGGCTTCGCTTCCGCGGCGGCGGCCACCTGGGCCTGGTTGCGCCTGCGCGCTGAGGTGGGCCCCGCCCCTCTAGGATCCCGCTTTGCTGTTTAGCGTGGCTTCCTCTCGTTGCATCCTGAGTCGTCCAGGGTTCCCCGCCCCCACCCTGCCCTTTAATAACCCGTATTGCCATTGCTAGCGAGTACACCATTGTTCCCTTCCACTCTTCGTACTCTTTCTTCTCAGCCTTTTCTTTGCTTTTTAATCTTCCGAAAGGCCGCCTTTTATTCTTTAATCAGCCTTGAAACAGAATCATTACCTGTCACTCCCTTTCCTCACTGAATGGAGAAGAAATCACAGTCAGTACTATTTCTTGAAAAATTAATTTTCACAGCCAACAAAAGCAAAACTAATAGATGAAGAATGCACCCTCCTTGTTAAAAACCATAAATTACCGTCAAGGTCAAAGACTGCCTCATTCCCCTACCCTTCTCTCCAGAGGTAGCCCTTGTTACAGATGCATATCCTGTTTGGAGTTCATCATTCTGAAATTTCCTATACACTTACTTCCTGTGTTGTACTGTTTTGGTGGGAAAACCTCAAACTGACAAGTCTTAAATAGTACAGTATAGTATAGTATCATCCGGCGACTTCCTTTTTTTTGGTTAGCATCCGTGTCTTGGAGCTGTTTTGCATTTTTGTATGAATCAAACTATATCCATTTTAAGTGCTTCATAAAATTGCATAGTATGGCTATCACAGAGTGAATATGGCTATTTCTCCATTGATGTACACCCAGATTGCTTTCGACTTTACACTTTTAACGGCAACAAAAAACGACAATGAAGATCCTCGTGGCTTCTTGAGATTTGTCTGTTTCTCGAAGATAGATCATAAAGTATGTACAGATTTTATTTTAATAGGTAAACCAAATGTTCAGGCCACTTCTGAAAGCACATCTTTAAGTGAAAAGATGACATACTGTGCTTCAAACTGGAGCGCTAGGTTTTTTGTTTGTTTGTTTGTTTATTCATTTGAGGTGGAGTCTCGCTCTGTTACCTAGGCTGGAGTACAGTGGTGCCATCTCTGCTGACTGCAACCTCCACTTCCTGGACTCAAGTGATTCTTCTTCCTCAGCCTGCCAAGTAGCTGGGATTACAGGCACGCGCCACCACGCCCAGCCAATTTTTCTATTTATAGTAGAGAGGGGTTTCACCATTTTGACCAGGTTAGTTTTGAACTTCTGACCTCAGGTGATCTGCCCGCCTTGGTCTCCCAAAGTGCTGGGCTTACAGGGATGAGCCACCACGCCTGCCCTGTTTGATTTTTTGTTTGTTTTGTTTTTTGTTTTGTTTTGTTTTTTAAAAAAACAACAACCACCATCTTGCTCTGTAACCCAGGCTGAAATGCAGTGGCAGGGTCACTGCTCACTGCAGCCTCTACCTCCCAGACTCAAACAGTCCTCCCACTTCAGCCTCCTGAGTACCTGAGACTACACACAAGCAGATGCCACCACACATGGCTAATTTTTTATTTTTCTTAGAGACAATGTCTCACCATGTTGCCTAGGCTGGTCTGGAACACGTGGTCTCTAGCAATCCTTCCACCTAGGCCTCCCAAAGTGCTGGGATTATAGGTATGAGCCACCAGGCCTGGCCTCAGTTCTTCATTATACTTAGCAGGTTATATAGTCAGGCAATCAACCTTTCTATGCTTCAGTTTCCTCATCTATAAAATGGAAAGGCTAAATTAAATTACCTCTGAGGTCTCTTTCATTTATAAAGTTTACAAACGGCATTCACTTGTCAACAGAGAGAAATCCATTTTAATTGAACAAATAAATGAGTTTTCTTGCTCCTCAATGAATAAATATTGTTTTATCATTTATTTATTTAGCAATTACAGAATATCTGCTCTGTTTAAGAACTTGGAAAATGAAAACATGAGTGAAACAGTCCCAGCCCTTAAAGAGCCCTCAAGTTATTGAGAAAGACAGAGGGGTGGTAAACAACTCTCCTACAAAAGAAAAGGTGACTGTGTTGTAATAGAAGCACAAGTGAAAGGTTATGCCCAACCAACACTGCACCATCTCACATTATTTAAACAAACCATGTGATTTTAATCTTTCTTACCTTTGAACACACTTCTACCTGCTATTCCCAGCTACCTTATCTTTTTATGATAATCTCTTGCATCCTTCTAAACTCTGGGGGTATAATCACCTTTGTGAAATCTTTCCTGAATCCCATTTTATCTCTTCCCATTTGTTTTGCCAGGAACTCTTCCAGCTATGTAAATTCAGCAGTGAATAAAACAAAGTTCGTTCTTTTGTGGAACTTTGATTATAATAAGAGAGTCAGATAATAAACATATGAATGTATGATATATCATGATGATAAGAATTATGAAAAGAGTAAGCAATATAAAATGAAGGGATGGGGTGCAATTTTGTATGGAGTGGTCAGGGAAAGCTACTCTGATGAAGTGATATAAGAGACTTGAATGGAGACAGGAGGTAAGCCCCGTGGATTTCGGGGTGGCAGGCTATCAGACAGAGGAATAAGAAGTGCAAAGGCCCTGAGGCAGAAGCATACTTGGCATGTTCAAGAAACTCAAAATGTAGCTAAAGTATAGTGAGTGAGAGAGAATGCAGATGAGTTCAGAGGTATTAGGAGCGTGAGTGGGACAGAGAAACTCATTCCTTCCAGACACCATGCCGCTTCTATGCCATGTGCCTATCACACTGTGTAGTAATTATTTGACTACATTTCTGTTTGCCTCAGGCTCTTCACTAGACCAAGTCCACCTCCAAACAGGGCATCCCATAGCCATCACTTCCATTCCTAGTACAGTGCTTAACGCTGGGTAAATCTTTTTGGTCACTGTTGAAAGTAATAGAATGAAGTTTTACAGACTGTGAGTATTGTAAGGCAATCACTCACAGTCCTGTGTATTTATCTTTCTGTTTATTTAATTGTTTTCATGAGAAAACCAGCTGCCTTTTGTTAAGGGATCTTTTTCTCTTTTCAGCTGTCTTTCAAGGCATTGCTTAAATATAGCTGAAGAAATCATGAATACTTGATGAATATCTTTTGTGGTAGAGGTAGCATTTGAGCTAAGCTTTGAAAATGAAGATTTCCATGAGAAGAGAAGCATATAAATCACTAATAACTACTCTGAAAGCACCTCTTCCTCCTTACTTCTAAGCTGAGTTGCTTGCCTGAATATGCTTTCTTAGTTAAAGGTGTCTTTCTCTCCCTACTTACCAAGGGAGACATCAAAGGTAGGTAGTTTGAAGATATTATATATTCCTCCTTCTATTTCTTATATTATGACCTTATCAATCTACAATGCTCCATATATTCTGTTTGTTTTCCATTGTATTGTTGTTTTGTGGTCTGTTGGTTTCTGGCAAAAAAAATTAAAAGATAAGTTTTAATGTACTTATCTCTGAGAAGTACTGAGAGTGTTTAGTAGATGATGATGAATTAAATGATGACAAGAATTGGAGATCAAATAAAAATGTCTTGCTCACTATCCAGTATATATAGCGAGTACACATAAATGTGTTTGGCATTCATATGACGTTTATGCCCAACTGTACTCTTTGCTGTCATGTACATTTCAATGTTCCTAAATTCTCAGTGTTCTTAAGTTTCCTCAGCAGTAAATTGATACATTAAAATAACATTTGTACCCATTTTGGGGAAGAATAACAAAGCTAAATTGAGGCTTCAAATGTCAAAGCATCTGGCCAGGCACGGTGGCTCACGCCTGTAATCCCAGCACTTTGGAAGGCTGAGGCAGGTGGATCACCTGAGGTCAGGAGTTCGAGACCAACCTGATCAACATAGTGAAACACTGTTTCTACTAAAAACACAAAAATTAGCTGGGCATGGTGGCATGCACCTGTGATTCTAACTACTCAGGAGGCTGAGGCAGAAGAATCACTTGAACCCAGGAGGAGGAGGTTGCAGTGAGCCAAGATCACGCAATTGCATTCCAGCCTGGGTGACACAGCAAGACTTGGTCTCAAAAAAAAAAAAAAAAAAAGTCAAAGCATTTGACAAGTTATTGACAAGCAGGTAATGTGTTGTTTAGGCCTTCTCTTCTTTGAACAAGCAAAGTAATTGTACATATGTAGAGTTTTCCTTCCTCTTTATGTACTTCCATGATAAATTGTAATCCCAGTGCTTTGGGAAGCCAAGGTCAGAATATGGTTTCAGTCCAGGAGTTCAAGCCAGCTTGGGCAACACAGCAAGACCCTGTCTCTATTAAAAAAAAAAAAAAAAATGAAAGAAAAAAATTAGCCATGTGTAGTTGTGTGCACCTGTAGTCCTAGCTACTCAAGAGGCTGAGGCAGGAGGATTGCTTGAAGTCAGGAGTTTGAGCCTGCAGTGAGCTATGATTGTGCCACTGCACTCCAGCCTGTGAGACACAGTGAGATTCTGTCTCTGAAAAAAAAAGTGTTCCCTCCCTGAATTGTAGAGGCCAAGTTACTTACTTTAACCCTAACTTCATATTCTTCCAACTTTTTTAACTTCTCATTCCCCTACCACCTTGTTTTCTAGGAAATGTGTAGATAATTTCTAGAAGCTGCATTTTCCCCAATCCATTGACTCATTCTGCACTGCATCCCCAGCACTCCCTTGTCATGACTGCACTTTCTTTCTGCATAGGTCAAATCCTGTAGAGTCTTCTCATATTCCATCTCTTTTCCCTTTTCTGACACTTGCCACTGTTGGCCTGTCTGTTCTCAAAACTTGCACTTCTCATTACTTCATTCACTGGCTTGACTTCTTCTGCCCATCAAGAAAAGTTGCTCAGAGTTCTCTCCATCACCAACATTGTCTTCTTTCTTTTTTGTGCTCTTAAGGCACTCTGAAGCACATCCATTTACTAATGATCCCAATTGCCTTATTTCTCTTCTGTATTCCGGAATGATACATCCAACAGCATGCTAGATGTTTCTGCCTGGATGGCCCATAAGTATATTGAAAACAACATGTCCCCACGGCCATTAGGATGGCCATTATCAAAAAACCCAGGAAATATCAAGTGTTGGCAAGGATGTGTAGAAATCCGAACCCTTGTGCAGTATTAGTAGGAATATAAAAGGTTGCAGCCTCTGTAAAAAAAGAAAAAAACAAAACAAAACAAAAACAGAGGTCCGTCCAGAAGTTAAAAATAGAATTACCATATGATCCAACAGTTCCACTCTGGGTGCAAGTACAAAAGAACTGAAAGCAGGATTTGTAAGGAAAGAAAACCATACACCTTTAGGGAGTGATTTGAAATTTGTATGTGTCACTTCCAACTATCTTATTCACCCGTGCCTCATCATTTGTCCATAGCTAGCTGCAAGAGGCTTGGAAAAGTAGTCTTTAGCTGTGTGTTTATGTGTTCAGAATAAACCTATTACTACAGAAGAAGAGACAAATACATATTGAGGCAACCACTAGCAGTTGCTGGCACAATATTCAACCCTGACTTTATGAGTGCCTTGAAGTATTTCAGAGAAGATGAAGTATTAATTCACTCAAACTTATCTAATGAATGTATGATTCAGCATGAGATACAAGGAATAGAAACAAAAAGTGAGCTTGAGATCAGGATTAATGCAGGTGCTAGTAACTAGGCACTGACTTGGGTTTAAATTGAAGAGCAAGGGCTGTCATCTAACAACTTATTCAACTTAACCTTCTTAAAATAATTTTCATGCTGACAAGGATACAAACACGGAGGAATATCTTCTTGTTTGCTGGTTCAACACATGAACTTGGGTCTATCATTGGCCCTTTTACCTACTGGGTTCTACCAGGTATATGACTCTTCTGCTGCATATTCAAGGTGGCATTATTCACAGTAGCTAAAGGTGGAAGCAGACCAAATGTCCAGAGGCAGATGAATGGATAAACAAAATGGTGTAACATCCAATGGAATGTTATTCAGCCTCAAAAAGAAAGAAAAATCTGATGCATGTTACAATATAGATTAACTTGGAGGACTTAGCCTAAAGTGAAACAAGTCAATCACAACAAAACAAATACTGTATTGTTCCCCTTATGTGAGGTAGCTAGAGTAGTCAACTACTACCTTGCCAACAACTAGAGTAGTCAACTCATAGAAACAGAAAGTAGAGTGGAAGTCGCCAAGGGCTGTGGAGAGGGGAAATGGGGAATTGTTGTTTAATGGGTACAGGATTTCAGTTTTGTGAGACAGAAAGTTCAGAGATTGGTTATACAACAATGTGAATGTACTTAATGCCATCAAAATGTACATTTTACAATGGTTAAGATGGTAACTTTTCTGTTACACTTATCTTGCCATAAGAAAACAAATAAACAAAAATATGTCCCCACTAAACTCTGTGTTTATTCCACAATCTGCTTCTCTTAATGGTTTTTCAAATCTCAGTGACCGGCATTTACCAGTCATCCAGACAGAAAGCTGGGTGCTAACCTGAAATTCTCCTTCCATGTCACCCTCTCTGCCAAATTAATAAGCAAGCTCTTTGACACTATATTCTTTATGTCTCTTCACACTCCCCACTCTGTCCATCTGCTTGTTATGCTTTTCAAC
Source organism: Chlorocebus sabaeus (assembly GCF_047675955.1). NCBI lineage: Eukaryota > Metazoa > Chordata > Mammalia > Primates > Cercopithecidae > Chlorocebus > Chlorocebus sabaeus. The sequence continues at coordinate 15,920,781 of NC_132910.1, forward strand.
TCTCTCACCCAGAGTTGCTGCTGATACTATCATTTTCTTAACTGCTCCCCCTGCCCTAAATTGCTCCATTTCAAGTTATTTTCCATGTTTTGACTAGAATCATTTTCTTTCTAAAATCCAGATGTGAACAAATTATTTCCATACCGCAAAATACATTAATAGTTCCCCACTGGCTGCTACTCTTTAGAATGGAAAATAAGGCTCTTGCTGATCTAGTCCATTTCTTTCTTTTCTAATTCCTTGCTCTTTTTACTTCTTGTGCCTTGTTTTCATACAATGCACTCCAGCTATAGGAAACTGTTTGTAGTTACAGAGAACATGTTGTACTGTCTTATGCCTCTACAACTTTGTTTATGCTGCACTCTGTGCCTGGACTGCTAAGAATCCTCCTCCCCATCCTGTCCACCTGGTGAACACCTGGGTTTCTCTGAAGGCAAGTCAAAACTCATGCCCTATATGAAGCTTTTTCTGACTACTTCCCTTTTCTCTTAGTCAGAATTTATTTTTCCTCCTTTGTAATTCCTGTGCAAACATTTTAAAAAAATATTTGCTTCTGTAACATTTTATTGCACTTGTTTTCCGTGTGTGGGTCCCTTTATTTCATTATAATTATTTTGAAATATGGGCTGTGGCTTAGTTTTCTTTATATCCTTAATACCCAGACAGTGTTTGGAATATTGTACATATTTATTAAAAATTGACTGGATATATTATTATGTGGATACTAATTATTTATTTTTATTTATTTATTTTTTATGGTGTCTTGCTTTGTCGCCCAGGCTGGAGGGCAGTGGTGCGATCTTGGCTCACTGCAACCTCTGCCTCCCGGGTTCAAGTGATTCTCCTGCCTCAGCCTCTCGAGTAGCTGGGATTACAAGTACCTGCCACCATGCCCATATTTTTAGTAGAGACCAAGCTTCACCAGTTTGGCCAAGCTAGGTGATCTGCCCACCTCGGCCTCCCAAAGTGTTGGGATTACAGGCATGAGCCACCGTGCCTGGCCATGGATATTAATTGAACATTCATTCAACAAACATTTATTGAACACCTGTTATAAGTGTTGAGGATAACAAGCATCTAGTGCATAATTTAGTAAAACAGATAGTTTAAAGAAAATAGGTGTTAATACTTACCCCATGATATGGCATGTACTTAGCAAATGTATCAGTTGAGAGGTTTGATAGGTGGGGGAAGAGAGAGGCAATAGGGTGATAGTGGTGGTGAGTTAGAAAAAGTCTATTATAGCAAAGACTTGGAATCAACCCAAATGTCCATCAGTGACAGATTGGATTAAGAAAATGTGGCACATATACACCATGGAATACTATGCAGCCATAAAAAAGGATGAGTTTGTGTCCTTTGTAGGGACATGGATGCAGCTGGAAACCATCATTCTTAGCAAACTATCACAAGAACAGAAAACCAAACACCGCATGTTCTCACTCGTAGGTGGGAACTGAACAATGAGATCACTTGGACTCGGGAAGGGGAACATCACACACCGGGGCCTATCATGGGGAGGGGGGAGGGGGGAGGGATTGCATTGGGAGTTATACCTGATGTAAATGACGAGTTGATGGGTGCAGCACACCAACATGGCACAAGTATACATATGTAGCAAACCTGCACGTTGTGCACATGTACCCTACAACTTGAAGTTTAATAATAATAAATAAATTTAAAAAAAAAATACAAAAAAATAAATAAATAAATAAATAAATAAATAAATAAAAAAAGAAAAAGTCTATTATAGGTAGTACTGTTGGAATGATTATTTTTGGTAAGTTTACCAGGTAAATTCTTTGTGGATTAGGTAATGAATTTTATTAACCATTCATCTTTGAAGCTTAGCACAGAGATTATACTTAGTAATATAAGTATATTGGTGGAACAAACAACCCATAAAACATTTGGGGTTCAGCCTGTTGACTTCATTGTATCGGTACTATTTTTCTCCAGGTTGGGAATAGCTGGAGAGAAATTGAGAAATCATGAAGGATGTTGATGCTTTTTAAAGAGTATACCTGACTGTAGGCAACTGGGCTAGCAGAGGCTTTTAAGCAGGAAAGTTGTAGGACCAACTTTGTTTATTAGGAAGAAAATAGAATCGGAGGGGGAAGATATCGAAAGCTAGAAAATGTTGGGAGATCATTGTCCGGGTGAGCGATGATGTTGGGTTTTTGTGACAGCAAGAATGCAGAGGAAGACTGAATTCTAAGAGTTTTGAAGCCTATCAAGATGTAGTGACGATGAGATGAGGGAGGAAAGATGGAGAAAGTGAAAATGAGAACAACAGGGTTTGTTATGAGGCCTGTGGGCAATAACGTATGTGGCAGCAATCTATAAACTCAAAATATTGCACACGGTTGTTTTTATTATCTTTTTCTAGTTGCTCTGAGTTTAGATTGAGAATGTGGCTGTGCTTTTAGAGACGTGTTCATATCTAAGGAAGATATCAAATTTCGGATTAAGCTTTTATTTCAGAGACTTTTCAAGGAACATGAAAAGATTATCCGCGCAGACAGGCCGAGCGACGGAAAGAACTCAGTTCAGCTCCACCCCGGGGAACACCTCATCTCCGCGAACTTTTTGAGGAAGCCCAGAGCCACAGAGCCCCACCCACTTCTTTCCAGACCACACCATCCTTCCTCAATTCCGGCCTCCTCCCTAACCAATCACCGCTCAGTTCAACGTCATCACCGAGCGCCATCGGGTAGCGTGTCGTAGGCCGGACCACGTGTACTGTGTTGACTGTCAAAGTCTCTGGGAACCCAATTTCCGGAAGCGGTGAGTTCAGAAAGAAGTTCCTGCACCGTAGTTCCCCAAGCCTGCGAATCCCCAACCATGAGCTCCTCAGGCGTACTGTCCTTTACCCAGCAAGGATGGGAGCAGGTGCTGGCCAAAGTGAAACGGGCTGTGGTTTACCTGGACTCCGCCTGCGCCGAGAGCCTGCACTGGGGCTGCGGATCCACCCGTCTCCTGGAGGCGGTGGGGGGTCCTGACTGTCACCTGCGAGAGTTCGAACCTGACGCAGTTGGTGGTGGAGCCAAGCAGCTCAAGGCGGTGTTTGTGCTGAGCTGCCTGCTGAAAGGCCGGACTGTGGAGATCCTACGGGACATCATCTGCCGCAGTCACTTCCAGTATTGTGTGGTGGTCACAGCCGTAAGTCACGCTGTCCACCTCACAGCTAATCATGTCCCAGCGGCGGCAGCGGCCGAGATGGAAGGGCAGCAGCCAGTGTTTGAGCAGCTGGAGGAGAAGCTGTGTGAATGGATGGGCAACATGAACTACACGGCCGAGGTGTTCCATGTCCCGTTGTTGCTTGCCCCTGTTGCTCCCCACTTTGCCTTGACTCCAGCCTTTGCATCCCTTTTCCCACTGCTACCCCAGGATGTGCATCTCCTTAATAGCACCCGACCGGACAAGAGGAAGCTGGGAAGCCTGGGTGATGTGGACGCCACTGCCCTAACCCCAGAGCTGCTGCTGCAGATCAGGTGCCTAGTGTCAGGCCTCAGTTCTCTGTGTGAACATTTAGGAGTACGGGAGGAGTGTTTTGCTGTAGGTTCCTTAAGTCGGGTCATCGCTGCGGATCTGGCCAATTATGCCCCTGCAAAGAACAGGAAGAAGACTGCTGCAGGCAGGGCATCAGTGGTTTTTATGGACAGAACCCTGGATCTCACAGGTAAGTGCGTTGCTCCGGAGTTCTTCATTACCATTCCCCACATTTCTGGGACTTTCATTGATTCAGCATATCTTTTATTGACCTTTTATTATATATCAGATTGAGGATATAAAGATGAACTAGATGGACACAGTCTCTAATCTCACAGCGTTTATTGTCTAAAGTGGAATATAGACAAGTGAATTAGCAATTGCAATAACATTTGTTAAATGCTCTAATGGGTAGAAATATCATAAATGAGCATTGCCTTGTTAAACAACAACTTTAGCCCAAGATTATGCTGACATGAAGGAAAACTGTGCACCTGGGAAATTTTATTTTTAGAAATTTATGAATGCCAGTACTCACAACAGTCCTTCATAAGAACACTCTGGTTTGTTGGAGAAATGTTAACAGATGACCCATCGGAAGGAAAACTACTGTATAATAAAACAGAAAATTATCACAGACAATTGAGGTTTAGGAAATGAGTGTTAAAAAGTGAGGCTGAACTTAAATGTCACTAGTAAATGAGATTAAATAGAATTGTAGAAAGTATTTTCAAATGTTTATTGATTTATTTTTAGCTCTCATATTAAAGATTAAATAATCTCAAATTGTAATAATGTATTATTTACACAAAAGAAACAAATGTAATCCTTAAAGCAGATGAAGAAAAGACACTTTCTGATGTTTGATATGTTATTTTCAAAGGTCAACTTTATTGTTCTCTAATTAGGTTGTATAATACTGTTAGTAATGTAGCCTAGCCCCTTCTGCGTCCAGGGAGAATAGTCAGAAAACTGACATTGGTAGGCATTTCCTTTAATCGGTAAGAAAAAAGTTGAATAAAGTTATAAAAAACAAAATAGGTATATTTGAGTTTTTAATCTTAAGATTAATTTTCAGATAAAAAATAGAAAATACTGAGATGTAAACTTAATTATGTGACTGGAAAAAGCAGATGTCCAGTCTGTGATTTAAATATATAAGTAATAACTGTAGCATCACAGAGTCCATAGGGGATTAAAAGGTAAAACCCAGTAAGCAGATGCTTGTTGAGTTTTTTAGTGGATGCTACATATTACTTTTACTTCTATCTCTTTATGCCAAAAATGTAACAAAGTTGTTTCATAATCAACTGGGAAGTTCACATAATTTTGTACCCTCCCCTAAGACTTCAGTTAGGCAAAACTTAATGTCCCACTGTCCAGCGTCATAGTAACAGCTCTTTACATCTTCGGTAGCTAATACTTTGTTTTTAAACATACAGAATAAATAAGGCGAGCATAACTTCTGCTTTCTAAAAGTTTGCAATATAATGTAGTCAAGTATGATTTAGAGCCTGGCATGGAGGCTCATACCTGCAATCCCAGCACTTTGGGAGGCTGAGGCAAGCAGACTGCTTGAGCTCAGGAGTTTGAGATCAACCTGGGCAACACAGCAAAACTCAATCTCTACAAAATATTTAAAAATTAAATAAAAAAATGAAAAAATTAGCCAGGTGTGGTGATCTGTAGTCCCAGCCACTCAGAAGGCTGAGGTGGAGGATAACTTAAGCCCAGAAGGCAGAGGTTGCAGTGAACCGCCATCACATCACTGCACTCCAGCTTGGGTGCAAGAGTCAGATGCTGTCTCAAAAAAAAAAAAAAAAAAAAAAAAAAAAAAAGATTTACAAAATAAAGACACATAGAAAGACAAAGTTGCCATTTGGCAGCAATCATTTTATAGATTCTCTCTCATCAAGCGTCCAGATCTCCTTCCCCATACTCACCTTTCTCACTTCTAATATCACTGAGAAAATGTAAGCCACTAGAAAAATCCATATTTTCCCATCACCAAATCTACCACCCTTTCTACATCTGTACCCATGTCTTTTTCCTTCCTTCATATTGAAGAGAGTGCTACTGTCCCTGCCACTATCTAATGCTACCTTTTTCACCTATGTAGACTAAATCCTGTCTTTTTACTTCTCTCATAGATTTACTGTTTTTCAAATACCCTCTCCCTTTCTTAGATCATCATTTTTTCCTTTTCCCTGTATTTTCCCCCAGAGAACATCTTCTTTCTTGATCTCCCATGCTCTCTCAACTTCAATTCCTTTTTTTTTTTTTTGCTTTATTTTATAGCAAACTTGAAAGAGTTATCTATACTTGTCTCCACAAACATCTACTCCAATTTTCTCGACTCCACTTCAATTAGACTTTTATTTTCCAATACTTCCCAGAAACTTCCTTTGTTTTATTAACACATTCATTCTACTGAACTTCAAAGCAGCATTTGACACAGTAAAGTGTGCAAATAGTTAAAAAAACAATGAAAGAAGTGTGAAACATATACAGGCAAGCAACCACTTAGCCCGGCTTCTTATATAATCCCTCAAAGCATAACTATGACATATCATTTACTTGCTCAGTATTCCAGTGGCCTCTCATCATACCTCCTGTCAAGTTCCTTACTGTTGTTTTCAAGGCCATACATGATCTCCCCTCTTACAACATTGGCTACCTTGCCATTGCCAGACATGCTAACCGTGTTCCAGCCCCAGCGCCTTTGCAATTCCTCTGCAGCTCTGCTTGGGATGTTCTTACTTGAGGTATCCACGTGGCTTTCTCCCTCACATCATTCCTGCTCCTCAGAGAGTCCTTCCTCAGTGACCTTCTTTGACACTCTCTTACCCCTTACCTGACTTTATTTGTCATAGCCTTTACTATTCCCTGACACTACTAATTGATTATTTATTACCTATCTCCTCCCACTTGAATAGAAGTTCTTGAAGGAAGGGACTCTGTTTTGTTTACTGTTTATTAACCAGCAAGAGTACCCTGAAAACAGTAGGTATTCAATATATATTTATTGAATGAATAGATAAATGAGTGGATTATAGGTTGTAGATACCAGACATTAATTGAGGTTAACACACTTATTTTTTCTAATTGAAAATGTTTCTGAGATTCTTGAATCGTATCATTAGTAATACACAAATGCAGAAAAAATGATGCATACTTTTCTGAATAATGTAAGATTTGGCAGCTTGGGCTCACCGCAAAACTTAAGAAAGAAAATAATGATATTAGCTAGTAATATTTATATGAATATTTTACAGATAAAAACCACTTCTTTGTGATGGCTCATACCTGTAATCCCAACACTGGGTGTGGTGGCTCATGCCTGTAATTCCAGGCTGAGGCTGGTGAATCATGGGAGCCTAGGAGTTCAAAAACAGCCTGGGCAACAGAGCAAGACCCTGTCTCTACAAAAAATACAAAAATTAGCCAGGTGTAGTGACTTATGTCTGTGGTCTCAGTTACTCGTGAAGCTGAGGTGTGCGGATTGCTTGAACCTGGGAGTTTGAAGCTGCAGTAAGCTGTGATCGCGCCATTGCACTCCAGTCTGGGTAACAGAGCGAGACCTTGTCTCAAATAAATAAATAAAAATAAAAATCCCACTCTTACATTACCTTATTTGATCTCAACAAATTGAGTGTTCTTTATCATTTTAAGAATTAAGATATTGAGGCTCAAAAGTTGTTCCTTACTGAAAAAAGCATAAGAGTTAGGTAGCCAGGTGTGATAGTATTGTGTCACATTTGACATTTATTTCTATAAATGTCAAAGTTCAGCATCTTTTGTTTTTTGAATTGTCAAAGAGAGAGTGTTGTATTGTTAGTGTAAAGTCCTTACTTTCTTTACATTTGTTAAGAATCCCTCTGCCAGTAGGTGGTCTTCCAAGGTGAATGGTTAAGTTAGCAAAGGTACGCAGTAGCAGGTTTGTGTGGGAGGGGGCATTTTAGGTACATGAGGTCAGTGAAACAATGTTTAATGTTGAAAGGGGCATTGCTTAAAGGGAACAAATAGAAGATTTCTGTGGGTAGATTCAAGGCAACATATAAAAAGAGTAAGAAAAATTCAGCCACTCTGTCAAGAGCCTGAGAGGAACCATGAAAATATTAGTTTCAGTGGGATGCTATGGGCATTCTAACACAAGATATGATGATAAAGCAATGAGATTGAACCCCCAAAAGTTCCTTGAGGTATTTCCCGAATACATTAAAAATTATAAAGACTCTGCTTCCTTCTTATCTTCTTGAATAATTCAGTTCAAAAACATTTAGGTAGGACTCAGTGAGGTAGGTGTCTGGCAGGGAGGAAGACCTTGGCTGGGCCCTGGGTGTTGGATCCCAAATGGGGTGAGATCTCCTGAGTAGGGTGAGGTCACCTGCTTAGTGGTGGTAGGTGACAGCAGCAATGGCCTGATAGGGTGATAAAGCCAGAATGGCCAGGGCCCAGTGTATTTGCCTATCTACTGGTTTATGGAACCAAGTTTCGATTTGTGGTCCTCTCTGAAACCAATCAGCTTTGAGCATAGGATACTCAAGAAGTGCCCATGATCTACATCCCATTTAAAAATTATCACTTCCTCACTTTTAGAAGGATTAAAATTACTGCTGGCTGGTGGAGGGTAGACTTTGGAAGATAGATTTGAATCAGGACTAGTTTGTTACTGTGATCCTAGTAACTGATAAATTGATGCCGTTTTAATAGATAACTTTTGGATAATCATCCAGATTATCTTCCAGATGATCAGCTTAAAGTCTCATTTGATTCAAAGATGTTTCCACATAGTGTTACATCCCATATTAGTAATATACAGGGTTCATTTTCAGTGGGTACATAGCTGTATTGTCAAACCTTTTGTTTAAATGTTGAAGTAGTTCTGTATTAGTGAGTAAAAATAAGCCCTCTACCTATTAAGACCACAGGTCACCAAATCCTGTTGTCCAGTGGAGGCAATAGATAGGGCCTAGGAGCATGCTAGTGAGGATGCAGCTGGCCCCCCAGGGGCACTGAGAGAACTGAGGCAGTGGAGGTCATGGTGGCTCCATGGTAGTAGTGAATGAGAAAATGCAGCACTTACCTACTGCTTCAGAGTGGCCCCACGTTGAATGAGGTAGTAGGGTAGATGATGTTAGTGGCATTATTGTTGGTAAGGGTGCTCCTGGCCCTGGCATTCTGGAGAATACATGGTCATGATGCTCACATTTTTTACGGATTTGCCCTTCTGGATGCAGCAAGCTTAGGGAGCTGGGAAACTCATGACTGTCAGTTTAATGGAGTAGTTGTTACAAGAGTTTGGTGAGGTTTCCTACATCAAATTGTGGCTTACGTTGTGGCATTGGTTAGCCAGTGACAACTGAAGCAAACAAAAGATTATACCAACAACTTGTAAAAATCAGAAGGGTTTTACTTTTTGTTTTTTGTAAAGACTGGGATTTCACTTTGTTTCGAGGCTGGTCTCAAACACCTGGCTTCAAGCAATTCTCCTGACTTGGCATCCCAAAGTGCTGGGATTACAGGCGTGAGAGGTGATTTGAAAATTATTAGAATGACTTAAATGATTTGAATTTCAATTTAAGAGACTTGACAGTCATTTTAATATAGAGACCAAAAGGAAATACATTTTTCAGTGTTTGATTTAGATATTAATTTATATATTAATTTATGTTATTAGATGCTATTTTGGATGCTAGCCTTGATAATTTACTATTAGAAAATGTACATATTTGTATTTCTTCTTAGACGTGAAATTGGCAGTATCAAAAATAACCTCAAATAATTCATAAGTACTTAACATTGTGAACATCATGATGTTCACAATGTAGACAAGTTTCTTTCTCATCTTTCAGTCATCATCTTTGCTGAAAGTAGTATTTCTTTGTCTAAATGTACTTTTTTTTTAAAACAAATATTTATTGAGTGCCTATTTTGTGCTAAGCACTGTTCCAGGTAATAGGGAAACAGTGGTAAACAAGATAGTCAAGTTCCTTTCTCTCCTGGTTATCCAGTTGATAAGTACTCAGGGCTTAAATATAAAAAGTTATAATTGTTTGAGAAGTAAATGGCCACTGATGCTCATCTCTTTCATTCTGGCTTGCTTTGACCATGTCTAGACTACCCAGGGTTTGAACACCTATGGGTCGGGCATGTTTCTACTGAGGATTTCAGTACAGCATTCTGTGGGCTATTCTGGCTTCTGATTTGTTTCCAGGGACAATTTAAAAAGAGACTTGATTCATGAATTCCTAAAATATTTGAGTTTGGTTTCCTTTCATGTTCTGGCTCTTGAGATTGGCTAGAGTGTTTTGCTAATAGTTTTCAAGTTCAAAATTAAAAGGTAGGAGATGGTGGTAACGCTGGGAATTAAATTTACTCTCTTAGTTCAATTCTGAATTTTAGCTTCATGTAAACTTTTGTTTTTTTTCTGAGACAGAGTCTCACTCTGTTGCCCAGGCTGGAGTGCAGTAGAGCCATCTCGGCTCACTGTGACTTTCACCTCCCAGGTTCAAATGATTCTTGTGCCTCAGCCTCCCAAATAGCTGGAATTACAGGCAGGAAAGCCACCACCATGCCCAGCTAATTTTTGTATTTGTTTTGTTTTGTTTTGTTTTGTTTTTTAGTAGAGATAGGGTTTCACCATGTTGGTGGGGCTGGTCTTGATCTCCTGACCTCAAGTAATCTGCCCACCTCAGCCTTTCAAACTTCTGTGATTACAAGCAACTTCATGCAGACTTTTAAATTAAAATCCTTTTGATTAAAGATTAACTCTCAATCCAGTGGATGGTTCTTAATCCTGGGATTATGATACACTGAAGTGTTTATATTTGCTTTAAAGTATGATTGTATATCACTTGTCAAAGTATTAAAATTTGAGTCCACTAGTAATGGCTAACATTTGAAAATGAACTGTTTATCTCCGTACTCTGCATTTGTAAATTCCTTTAATTTTCACAATAATTTGTGAGATAAGTATTATAATTATCCCCATTTTGCAAATGAAACTGAAGCATAGAGGAGTTAAATAACTTGCCTCAGATTACACAGGTATTAAGTGGCAGAGCTAGGATTTGAACCTTAGCAGTTTGCTCCAGTGACTACTCATGTGTGGGTGTGGGAAACGTTTGAGAACTGTTGTCCTATACAGTACAGATGATCATTATATGGCGTGTCCAGAAGTTAGCAGCTTCAGAGACTAAACATAGTTGGACTCCAGTGCTGCGTTAGTGCTCAGAAAGGTGTCTGATTTTTTTCTCCCCCATCTGCTTTTCTAAAACATGCAAACTAACTAACTTATATCTTTATTTCAGGGTTCAGAAGATACTATTTAAAATAAATGGGTATAAGACACAATTGGGAAGCCATATAAAGGGCTGACTAGATTTTTGATGTTAGATCCATGCCAGGATAACCTCACATCCTGGCTTAGTGATTTTTTGTGCTATTTAACCCGCATTGAGCTGTTGAGGGTTTTCTCATTTGTAAAGAGAATATTTTTGCATTCTAACCTGTGGGAAGAATATGAAATAATCCTTTTTTTTTTTTTTTTTTTTTTTTTTGAGACAGAGTCTTGTTGTGTTGCCCAGGCTGATGTGCAGTGGCTCAATCTCAGCTCAATGCAACCTCCGCCTCTTGGGTTCAAGCAATTCTTGTGCCTCAGCCTCCTGAGTGGCTGGGATTACAGGCACATACCACTACAACTGGCTAATTTATATCTATATCTATATCTATATCTATATCTATATCTATATCTATATGTTTAAGTAGAGATAGGACTTTACCATGTTGGCCAGACTGGTCTCGAACTCCTGACTTCAAGTGACCCTCCCACCTCAGCCTCCCAAAGTGCTGGGATTACAGGCATCAGCCACCGAGCCTGGCCTGAAATAATTCCTTCATTCAAAAATACATATTATCTGTTACTCAAGGAATAGGGGAAATAGTGCTAAAAATATCCAAATCCTTCCAGTTAAGAAGTTTAAATTTTGTTTGGAAATGAAGACAGTAAACAAATTACTAATATCAGTATAATAATATGGGCTATTAATATTAATGAAGGTAGGTATGGTGGTTTAAAGATATGTCTACAGGCTGGGTGTGGTGGCTCACACCTGTAACCCCAGCACTTTGGGAGGCCAAAGCGGTGGATCTCTTGAGCCCAGAAGTTCGAGACCAGCCTTGGCAATATGGTGAAACCCCATTAGCTAGGCATGGTGTTACATGCTCTAGTGCCAGCTCTTCAGGAGGCTGAGGTGGGAGGATCACCTGAGTCTGGGAAATCTAGGCTGCAGTGAGCCATGATTGAGCCACTGCACCCTTGCCTGGGCAACAGAGCAAGACCTTGTCTCTCTCTATATACATATGTCTACAAATTCTTTGATACATCTTCCTTCAAGAAATAGAGTTTAAATTCCCCTCCCCTTGAGTGTGGGCTAGGTTTAGTGACTCACTTATCCCTTTATCCCTAAAATAGCATATGGCAGAAACGCAAGAGTGTAATTTTCAAGACCAGGTCCTAAAAGGTATTGCGTCTTTTTCCTTGCTTTGTTCTTTTGGATCACTGGCTCTGACGGAAGTTAGCTACCATGTCATGAAGAGACTTAAGCAGCCCTGTGGGAAGCCCATGTAGTGAGGAAATAGGATTCCTTCCAACAGCCAATGAGGAACTGAGGCCTCCTGTCAATAGCTTTGTGAGTGAGCCATCTGAGAAATGGATCCTCCAGCCCAGTCAAACATTCAGATGACTGCAGCCCCAGCTGACATATTGACTGCAATTTTATGAGAGTCTCTGAGTCAGACCCAGTTAAGCCACTCTGAATTCCTGGATGCATAGAAACCATGAGATTAATACATATGATTTTAAGACGGTAAGTTTTGAGATAATTTGTTAGCAGCAACATACAACTAATATACTGGGTAAGAGATTAGATAGATACTAAAAAAGTGATGTAGTTTCCACTTTAAATAGAATAGCTAGGGAAGACCTCTGTGAGGATGTGGCATTTGAGCAGAGACTGAAAGAAGGGAGGAAGCATTCCCTGTGGCTACCTAAGGATAGAACATATAAGACCCAGGGAATGGCAAGTGCATTGGGCCTAAGGTGGGAGCATGTGTGTCATGCTTGAGGACCAGTAGGAGGCTAGTTTGGCTAAAGTGTTGTGAGCAAGAGGGAACACCGATAGGAGATCAGTTGGTGGGGTAGGTAGAGGGAATCCTTTGTATGTTAAAATAAGGATTTAGAATAATAGCCAAGGTATAATGGGAATCCGTTGGAGAGTTTTGAGCTGTGATGTGACATGATCAGATTTATGTTATATAGGATCATTTAAGTAAGGAGTATGGGGATTGAGGTAGATCCTCAATATATGGTAGCTACTGTTACTAAAGAGATTATGAGAGCTTAGTTATAGCAATCTTAGCTCTGCCCTTTCCTAGTCAAAAGTCCTTGGGCAAGTTACCTAACTTCTGCCTCTCAGTTTCCTGATCTGTAAAATAAGGACCTTAGAGGGTAATTGAGAGGGTAAAATAAGTTAACATGTCTATCTTCTAGAACAGCTAGGGCAAAAAAATGAAGTAGAGTAAGTGAAAGGTTCCCCCTGCATGATTCTGCAAGATCAGTACAATTCTAGTTACTCAAGACAGTGTTAAAAATGGTATGGATGATCTCTGTTCATTTCATAAGTGTATTAATCAGGATTCTCTAGAGGGACAGAGCTAACGGAATATATGGATTGAGCTCTTATGAATACTTCTCAATGCTTGCTTCTCATTTTATTCCATGTAAGACTTAGAGACAAGTGAAGATGTTACATGGCTTATGATAATGACACTAACACACATATAATCCACAGGATCATACAGAATTGGTATTTTCTGGTCCTGGTAATTTGAAAAGTTTAGCCCTTGAAGCAATTGGCTTAATTTAGGGTAAAAAATCCTGAGGTTGAAGGATACTTAGATGTCAGTTGGACCAACTTGAGTTTTTAGATTGGTAGAACAGCACCATATTTATCGAAGTTGTCTCAAATTACACAAGAAACTAGTAGAGGAAGGAACCACTAGAACCCTTGTCTCCATTTTGTTTTTCCTACACCTCTTTGGAAGAGATGTCATTGGGAATGAAGCCATTCTTTGCCCAGACTAAGGACCACATTGCTGTTGGTCAGGTTAAAAGTTGGGCAGGGAAGAAATGACTGGGTTCTGATTGACTTGCACCCTAGAGCATCTCAAATAATATTTTACATTTTCTTTAATAAAATAAATATTAAGCTCTTTGAAAACTAAAATGTGATACAAATCTTGGCATTTTATTCATTTTATAAAAGGAGAATCTGAAGTTACTGTGACATCGATAGACCCTAAATTCTTAAGTCTATATTTGAATTATGTAAATGACACTAATTAAATTTAAAAAATGAATATTGAATTCTCTGAAGCTGGATATGGGATAAAATGTATTCACAGAAGAGCACATTAATTAGAATATGTATTCTTTTTATAAAATCTGAGAAGCCGAATAATCACGGTCATGAAAAATTGGCCTTTTGTTATTTCTCTAATGAAATATTCTAAACAGTTTCTGATGAAATGTGAATAGTTTTACTAATTGGATAAGTCTCATGTGCTTTTGTAACAAACATTGGGGAAAAGTGAAGTTTTCGTAGAGTTAACATCAACCATAATCCTACTATCCAAAAATAACCTTTCATAAAACTTTGTGTGTGTGTTTATTCTTATTACAACAGGGATGTATGTTCACCATAGTAAGTTTAGAAGTGCATATAAATAGCAGAAAATAAAAATCTCAGTTTGAGAACTGCTTTAATAAATATACTATAATTTAAAGAAAATGATTCATCTGCTTTTGAACATTTAGAATGTTAGTATACAATATTTTAGTCACATAAATTATACTTTGGTTCTATAAAAATAACTTAGCCATTACATCTTAAAAATAAATATTTTATGTCTTGATTTCTCATATTCAGAAAATTTCAAGAGGACTGTTAACAGTTTCAATTTGCAGAGGGTTTAATGAACTGAGACTTGCTGAACATCCCTGAGTTTGGGGTTGGGGAGTTTGGGGTCGGAAGGAGGAATGAGCAACAGCCAGATTGCAGAGGCTATAGAAGTTAGGGAAGAAAGACAGCACACATAGAACACTTGTTTGTGCCTTGTGTCTATGGAAGGCAGATGAAATACGGGAATAGCTTGGCGTAAGGATCAGAAGAATTTGGGCATCAAGTTCAAAGAAAAGTTATTTTGATGATAAATGGAGATTTTAAAAATTTTTAGTAATTGAGGAAGGAAAAAGTTGAGAAACAAAGAAATTCTTGATGCTCTGAGGTAGTCCTAGTATCTCCATTTCAGCCTTAGTTTAAAGACATAATTCACTTAGAGATTTCTGATCCCTCTCTGGATACCAGGACCATTTATAATCACTAGGCATTAATTCAGCAAGTATTTACCAAGCAACTTCTAGCCTGAGTGCTGGAGAGACAACTATACTTCATAGACAACATAAATAAGACATAGTTCCTTCTAGACCTAATAAATGAAGATTGTACTGGTAGAACAAGAACCCCTTTTTTTAACATTAGAAGTCACCTTGGAAGCATCCATGCCGGTTCTGTAATAAGTCACTTTAGTGTGCCTTTTTTTTTTTTTTTTTTTTAAACTAAGAGTATGGTTTTTGGAGTTATCTGGCTCCTGGATTTGAATTCTTACTCTGTAATGTACAAGTTAATTATTTACTTGTTCTTGAGCAAGCTGAGCATAATAATACCTACATATTAGGGTTGCTGTAAGAATTAAGTGGATAATGAATGTACAGTATGGAACTGAGGACCTGATGTAGCACAAGCCCTCAATGAATATTAGCTGTTTTGGTGAAAATGATGGTGCTGATAATGATGATTCCTTGGGTTCCTGGTTTGGCCTTTCCTTCCTGATTCTTCTTTCCCATTAATATGACGTGGCAAAACAACAGAGAGATAGAGTTAGGGAGGCATTAGAAGCAAAATGTTAACTGATTTGAAGTCGATGGGCTTATAGCAAATAGATGTGGCAAGTCCTACCCATTGTTGGCATGATGTCTTCCAAGCAATCATGACTTTTATAGAGATAAGTTGGTTTCATGGAAAAAGCCTTGAACTGTGTCATTAGTCTTGAATTTTAATTCGAGTTCATTAATTAAAGTAAAACACCTAAAACAGTGCCTAGTACACAGAAAGCACTCAATAAATGTTTCTGTCATTGCAGGCCATTACCATTCATTCATTTATTCTTTTCTTCATCCAACACATATTTGGTGAGAGCCCACTAGCTGCCAGTTTCCATGGTAGACTTGGTGGGTACAGGGTGAACTAGATAAACAGGGCCTTTGCCACTATGAAGACATAGTTCTAGTGGAGGGGAGATCTGCTATTCTTGGCCAGGTCCCTAAGCCCTTTGGGGTTTTAGTATCTTCATCAGTAAAATAAAAGCGAAATTCAGGCCAAGCGTAGTAGCTTACAACTATAATTTCAGCTGGGAGACCAAGGCAGGAGGATCTCTTGAGGCCAGGAGTTCAAGACCAGCCTGGGCAACATAGTGAGAGACTTAAAAACAAAAAAATTAGCCAGGTATAGTGGCTAATTTTCCAACTATCTGGGAATAGTTCCAACTATCTGGGAAACTAAGGTGGGAAAATTGCTTGAGCTCAGGAGTTCAAGGCTGCAGTGAGTTATGATTGCACTCCAGCATGGGCAACAGAGTGACACTCTGTCTCTAAATAAAAAAAAAAAAAAAAGAAAGAAAAGAAAGAAGAAAAGAAAACAATGTAAAAAAAATTAAGCTTTAAAATTTCAGGATAGTATCATCTTATGATACTATTTACTTGACTGACTAGATGCACATTATTTGTTTATTTATTCATTCACTCAGCAAATGCTTGTTGATGCCTGCTATGTGTAGGCACTGTGCTAGGTGCTAGGGATACAGTACTAGCCAGAGCAGACATGAGGTCTGCCCTCATGGAGCATTAATTACAACCTGTGAGGTACATGTTGACTAGGTGATTGTGAATGTGATTAGTTGTATAAAGGGCAAAATGTGAGTTTTGTTGAACAGAAACTAAAAATGTTTGTTATTTTTGATAGAAAGCATGTGATAAAACATTTATCCAGCTTGCTTTTTCCTCCTGTTTTATGAGTTTACGTCTTCTTGTCTGCTTAAACAGGAGCAGTTGGACATCATGGAGACAACTTAGTAGAGAAGATCATTTCAGCACTTCCCCAGCTCCCAGGCCACACAAATGATGTGATGGTTAACATGATAGAGCTCACTGCGCTCCAAACTGAGGAGGAAAATTGTAATGTGGTTGCACCAGGCTGTCTTGCACAATCCAAGTAAGATATGTAGTTTTTGTCCTTTTATCTTTCTCTATCTTCCCCTTTCTTTTTCTCCTAGATTGAGTATTCCCATAGAAAAAAAATGAAGAGTTGGTCTGGTTGAAAATTTCACAGTTGGTAGCATTTAGCAAAAAGCATTTTTTCTTAATTTTGAAATAACCATATCCACTAAACATAACAATAACCCAGAAAGTATGGAATTTTATAGAAGTGTCATTTACATGTAATGTTAGCTTGTTCCCAGGATTGGTTAAGTGAGTCAGTTTATGTATCTGCATTTCACAGATAGTTTCACATGGAATTGAGTCTAGTCTTCCTCAGTTTCTTTTTCCCAATTGACTTTTTCACATCACTAAAAAGCAACTCAAACAACTCAACCATGCCATCTTTTTATATTAGATGATATGCCTGTGGATATCAACAGAAGTTTTTATTTCTAAGTACATTTTTTTCACATGCTTAGAGAAATCAAAGAGAGAAGATTATGTACGTTAAGTTATGCAGAGTTTAAAAAATAAAAATTTCTCCAGAAATGACAATAAAAATATATGGTAGTCACCTTCTCAACTTTGTCCTTCATTAACAATTCTTATGGGAATTACTCTCATTTGAAAAAATAAAAATATTAGAAGGGAATAAAGTATGTAAGTGTATCTGTTTCTTTTATTTTCATGTTCTATATTTTTAAATAAAACAATATCTTTCAGTATTATAGTTTTAAATCTTCACAGTAGCAGATGCATTTGGAATTTCCTCCCATATTTATTAATATAATTAGTATATGTAGCTCCTGAAGTTTTTAGCCTTTTTGTAATAGTTAACAGTACTTATTGGATACCCAATGTTTGTGTGTCAATGTGGGAAGAAAATGGGACGTTCTAGACTTTTGTCTATTTTGTGTGTTTACACATACAATAAAAACATAGGCCTAAAGACTTGCAGCTCTACAAACCCAGAAGTAATGTGATTGGAAACACATTTAGCTGTTCAGAGAGCCATTCAGAAGTTAATTATTAAGGATTTACTGTGAGCCTTACTCTAGGTTAACTAACAAGAAGGACCTAAAATAATATATTATTCTTCGAACACTCTTTTTGTTGGGGAGTCATGATTTATACCCGATCATAATTTGAAAACAATAGAAATGATTTGAAGTCAAGATTAATGTATCTGCTATGGAGTATAATTTCTATAAGTAAAGTATCAAGTTAATATGGTCTTTGTAGATCAATGTAGACCTTGAGGAAGTGGCAGTGCTTTAAGTCTTGAATGACTTAGAAAAGAGGAGGGGGTTGATGTGAACCAAAGGATATAAACAAAAAATGGTCAGGGCCCGATGTCAATGAGAGATGACCTCATTGGACCACTTCTGTCATCTGCTCTGTTCACATTTTTTGGGTTATGAGGAACTAGGTACACTTCCAAGCATTTTACATTTGGGAAATCATTTTAAGTTTTACAGTATCCTAATGAGGTAGATTTATTATTCCCCTATTTTATAGGTAAGGAAACTGAGGCAAAGATATACTAAGTAACAGAGTTAGTGGGAGGTAGAGCTAGAAATGAGTTCAGAATGTTTGATTTTAGGCCAGGCGCAATGGCTCATGCCTGTAATCCCAGCACTTTGGGAGGCCGAGGCTGGTGGATCACCTGAGGTCAGGAGTTTGAGACCAACATGGTCAACATGGTGAAACCCTGTCTCTACTAAAAACACAAAAATTAGCCAGGCATGGTGGCGGGCACCTGTAATCCCAACTACTCAGGAGGCTGAGGCACAAGAATATCTTGAACCCGGGAGGCGGAGGTTGCAGTGAGCCGAGATCGTGCCATAGCACTCAAGCCTGGGCAACAGAATGAGACTCTTATCTCAGGAAAAAAGAAAAAAAGTTTGACTTTAGAGCCACTGTCTTAACTTCTATGCTATCTATATGAAGGATCCAGAGAAGAGCTAGGCTCTTGAATAGATTTAAAGAGATGAGAGACAAAAATAAAGTTACTCTTTGAGTTAATTTAGGAGTCCTCTGTTTTCAACATAGTGATTATACAAACAATGGAAATCAATTTTGGCTAATTTAAGCAATAAAGGGTTATTAAAGGGTATTGGGTAGCTAAAAGAGTGAAAGGAAGGATTATTAATCAGATTTTCGAAAGGACAAAATAGTTCTAGGAATGTAGGAAGCAGAGGCTCAGGAAAAGCCTCTTTAAGGCATTGACATTAGAGAGACTGAATTTTAACTGTTTTCTTCGAGTCCTTCATAAGATTCAGATTCTGGGGGAAATGGTAAGATTGGATTTTCTTGGCCTTTGTGCCCACCTTTTGCTCAGTGTGGGTTGGGAGCTCTTTATACTGACTAGAATTACGCTAATATCATATGGCATGGCAGAAGGGTGGTTCTTCAAAGGAAAATGGAAACACTTATCAGAAGATGGGGGAACAGATACTGGACATGCAAAAGTAGTAGATGCCCCTTAATACTAGCACACACTTATAGAGGACTTTTTGTATAACAGGCATCATTCTGAGCACTTAGTGTGTATTAACTTATGTACTTCTCACGGTATCTCTATGAGGTGGATTCTCTTAGTGTCCCCCTTTATAGAAGAGGAAGGGACTTAAATAACATGCCTAAGGTAAAGCATGCAGTTAGACGTGGTGGAGGCCTATATTTGAACCCAGGCAGCCTGGCTCTAAAATTAGTGTTTACCGTTACCCTCTGCCACTTCCACAGAAACCTAAGGTAATTACAAAAAGAATAAGTAAGCTCCCCAGAGGAGTTTGCAAAAAGAAAGAAGAGTTGAGTCTGTCATTGGACAGCAGGTAAAGAAGCAAATTCTTAGAAGTGTAGTAGAACAAACATGGGTATAAAAGTATCTCAGTCCTATAAGTAATGTTTTGATTATAGTCACTCTGTTTAACCTTGACCCCCCAGCACTGATTCTATTACAAGCTGAGACCAAAGCTAAGCCAATCTTGGAATCCCATTTCCCTTGGCAGTGATGCTTTAGAAATGGGCAAGTGATAAGAGAGAAAGTCTTAGGGCTTCTTGGTCAGGTTTCTTTGCTACTGACAAGAGACTCAGTAGAAATGTGTCCATTTTTATTCTTCCAGATGTGACCAATATGTCAGACATATTGAGTCTGATAACTGCTGCAGCTATCTTGCTCACATCTGCAAGTTAATGCTAACACGTGAAAGGTGGCCTTGCCAAGAGAACTACAGAGGAGCAGCTATAAGCTCCTTGATGCACGATGTTTGGACATCATGTTGTATGGGAGAATATATTTCCTATTGTTTAAGCCAAATTTAGTTGCTGTTTTCTATCACTTGTAGACAAAGTCTTCATGACATGTTTTTTACACCTCATTATTTCATCTTATAAAATGAGGGCATTGGCCTAAATGACTCCTAAGGCTTTTCTTGGGTTTAAAATAAAATTCCTTCCTAACTGAGCCCCTGCTGTGACTCAGCTCTGCCTCTCACTTAGGCTATGTTCATGTATACATATTTTGTCTCCATGGTCTTTGCCTTCGTTGGTTGTCCTTTTCTTCTCATTAGACTATGAATGAATGTTCATTCAAAATGTGCCATTCAAAAATCACACCTGTAATCCCAGCACCCTGGGAGGCCAAGGTTGGTGGAACACTTGAGGTCAGGAGTTTGAGACCAGCCTGGTCAACATGGTGAAACCCCATCTCTACTTAAAAAAAAAAAAAATACAAAAATTAGCCAGGCATGGTGGCGCATGCCTGTAATCCCAGCTACTCAGGAAGCTGAGGCAGAAGAATCACATGAATCTGGGAGGTGGAGGTTGCACTGAACCAAGATTGGGCCATAGCACTGCAGCCTGGGCAATAGAGTGAGACCCTGTCTCAAAAAAAAAAAAAAAAAAAAAAAAAAGGAGTATGGTCTTAAGTGTCAAAGATAAATCTAGAGGGATATAAGCAAAGAAGAAAGCTTTAGAGACAGCAAGTTCGGTGAAGTAGTGAAACTGGAAGTCAGGTTGTAAAAGATAAAGCAATAGGCGGTAAGAAAATTATAAACAAATAGAGGTCTAAAGCAATAATTGGGAGAAAAATAGTAGTTTTTTTTTCAATTGCTTGGAAGACTGTGGGAATTATGTTGATTAATTTATCTGCAAAAGAAGAACTGAAATAAATCACAGCTTTCCTAGCATAATTTATATGTCTATCAAAACAATAACTACTACCTTCGACCACACCTACCAGAAACTTCTCAATGAAATGAGAGTAAGGATAAAAAAGTTAGTACTAAAAGGCAAAACAAATGAGTGCTTGGCAACAAATATGCCTACAATGGAAAAATCTTTAAAAAGCAATGAGCTTTGATAGTCAAAATTTATTTGCTAAGATAATTTTTATAAAAGGCTGTTTAGAATTATAGCAATTGAAGTTACTGCCAATGCAAATGAGAAACAGAATTTAAAATGCATTTTAACATGGACTTCCAGTCCTTGTCTATTATTCTCTGGATTATGTGGAATATTTCAACAAGAAGTAGGCAGAATCTTTTCTGCTTTTATGTTTTCCTCCTGTTGAAATGGGTTTTTATTCTGTGCCCCGGCTCCACTATCTCTAACCGTTTTTAGGTCCTTAAACAACCTTCACCTGATGACCTACTTGCATTTACTACATCTGCGCTTGGCGCTCCTGGCTCTGCGCTAACCCTGCACCTGCAGTGCTGCTGGTTCTGTTGGGTTCAGTATCTGCCTCTCCCATTGCTCCCTGCATGCCTCCCTGTGAAAGCCAAGACCTCACAATGGCCTACAATATTATGTGCCATCTAGCTTCCTGGTGCTCTCTGACTGCATCTCTTCTTTTCTTCTTTCCAGCCACATAAGCTTCCTTGCTGTTCTTCCAATAGGACGGGCTAGGTCCTGCCTCAGGGCTTTGGCTCTTATACCCCACCCAGATCATTCTTCCTGCAGATATACACTTAAGCCCATTTCCCTTTTTCCTTCTTAGTGAGACCTTTGCTGTCCATCTTAGCACTTCATGTCTTCCTTCCCTATTTCATTTTTTTTCCTCCATGGCACTTATCACTTTCTAATATATTAATATTTGTGTTGTATTTTGGTTTCTTCCTCTGCTAGAGAGCTATGAAGAGAACTCTCCACTAGCGAGTTCCATGAGAGCAGGGATATTTGTCTGATTTATTCACTGCTGTGTCCCCATTGCCAGGCACACCTGGCATTCAAGAGATATTTGTTGAATGAACACATGGCGATGGATGCTGCCAGGGCAGGATCGGTGAGTGAAGCGAGCCTACTTGACTAAGACAGAGAGACTGAAGCCGGAAGAGAGCATGGGGATCTCTAGATTCTGTGAAATATTCTGAACACTGTCATTGGGTTAGTAAAAATATTTGCAAAAGAGGGGGAACTATATTCACATTTCCTTATGATACATTAAATATCTGGAGAATGTTTAAGACACTGATGACATTAGCTATCTCTTACACTGATGGCATTAGCTGCCTCTGTAGTGGAGTGCTGGGTGACTGGAGACACAATGAGAAGTTAGTCAAATGAATGAGGATGGAGGCAGGAGGGAGATTTCTTACTACAAATATCAGTTTGAGTGTTTTGAATTTTCAATCATGTGAATGTTATCTGTTATTGAAAATAAATAGGCATTGGGTTTAAATAAAAACATGACTTCCTTCTTAAGCTAGCCTAAGGTAGGGTTCTCACATCTAGGAAAGAAAGTTGCTGTCTCTTACTTTGGGACCTCTACAAAGCTTCTCTCCCCTATATTATCCTCCGTCCTCACTGAACTACTCTTCACTTTACAACTTCTATTAAAATGCCAGAACAGTATACTATAATTGTTTATATGTTTCTCTCCTCTACTAGACTGTAAATTCCTTGAGAGTAAGAGATGTGCCCTGACACTTTTAAGATGTACTAGTGAACTGAGTACAGCAATCAATAAATGATTGAATAAGTTGTAACATTAGATTTGAGGCCAAGGCTGGGGTGGTGGCTCATGCCTATAATCCCAACATTTTGGGAGGCTGAGACGGGTGGATCACTTGAGGTCAGGATTTCGAGACCAGCCTGATCAACATGGTAAAACCCTGTCTCTACTGAAAATACAAAATTAGCCAGGCATGGTGGTGCACACCTGTAATCTCAGCTAATTGGGAGGCTGAGGCAGGAGGATCGCTTGAACCCAGGAGGTGGAGGTTGCAGTGAGCAGAGATCGCTCCATTGCACTCCAGCCTGGGCAACAAGAGTGAAACTCCATCACAAAAAAAAAAAAAGGTTTGAGGCCAGGTGTAGAAATGATGACATAAATCCATGAAAAGGCTTATCTACTTCATTTTAGCACTTAAATCATTGTCTAGTATTGTTGATTGGTTTTTATATACTCTATATATGAACATATATAAATATAAATCATTTCTTTATTTTTTAAACTTTTTAAAATTATTATTCTTTGAGTTCTAGGATACATGTGCACAATGTGCAGGTTTGTTACATGTATACATGTGTTACAGGTACACATGTGTCCTGTTGGTTTGCTGCACCCATCAACTCGTCATTTACATTAGGTATTTCTCCCAATGCTGTCCCTCCCTGAGCACCCCATCCCCTCACAGGCCCTGGTGTATAATGTTCCCCACCCTGTGTCCAAGTGTTCTCATTGTTCAATTCCCACCTATGAGTGAAAACATGCGATGTTTGGTTTTCTGTCCTTGTGATAGTTCGCTGAGAATAATGGTTTCCAGCTTCATCCATGTCCCTGAAAAGGACATGAACTTACCTTTTTTCATGGCTGCGTAGTATTCCATGGTGTATATGTGCCACATTGTCTTAATCCAGTCGAAAATTGATGGACATTTGAATTGGTTCCAAGTCTTTAATATTGTAAATAGTGCCGCAATAAACATACGTGTGCATATGTCTTTATAGCAGCATGATTTATAGTCCTTTGGGTATATACTCAGTAATGGGATTGCTGGGTCAAATAGTATTTCTAGTTCTAGATCCTTGAGGAATTGCCATACTGTTTTCCACAATGGTTGAACTAATTTACACTCCCATCAACAGTGTAAAAGCATTCCTATTTCTCCACATCCTCTCCAGCATCTATTGTTTGATGATTTTTTAATGATCGCCATTCTAACTGGTGTGAGATGGTATCTCATTGTGGTTTTGATTTGCATTTCTCTGATGACAAGTGATGATAAGCATTTTTTCATGTGTCTGTTGGCTGCATACATGTCTTCTTTTGAGAAGTGTCTGTTCATATCCTTTGCCCACTTTTTGATGTTTTTTTTTTTTCTCTTGTAAATTTGTTT
Source organism: Chlorocebus sabaeus (assembly GCF_047675955.1). Taxonomy (NCBI): domain Eukaryota; kingdom Metazoa; phylum Chordata; class Mammalia; order Primates; family Cercopithecidae; genus Chlorocebus; species Chlorocebus sabaeus. Next base: position 15,944,991 of record NC_132910.1, read on the forward strand.
TAGTTCTTTGTAGATTCTGGATATTAGCCCTTTGTCAGATGGGTAGATTGCAAAATTTTTCTCCCATTCTGTAGGTTGCCTGTTCACTCTGATGGTAGTTTCTTTTGCTGAGCAGAAGCTCTTTAGTTTAATTAGATTCCATTTGTCAATGTTGGCTTTTGTTGCCATTACTTTTGATGTTTTAGTTATGAAGTCTTTGCCCATGCCTATGTCCTGAATGGTATTGCCTAGGTTTTCTTCTTGGGGTTTTATGGTTTTAGGTCTAACATTTAAGTCCTTAATCCATCTTGAATTAATTTTTGTATAAGGTGTAAGGAAGGGATCCAGTTTCAGCTTTCTACGTATGGCTAGCCAGTTATCCCAGCACCATTTATTAAATAGGGAGTTCTTTCCACGTTTCTTGTTTTTGTTAGGTTTGTCAAAGGTCAGATGGTTATAGATGTGTGGTGTTACTTCTGAGGCCTCTCTTCTGTTCCATTGGTCTGTATATCTGTTTTGGTACCAGTACCATGCTGTTTTGGTTACCGTAGCTTTGTAGTATAGTTTGAAGTCAGGTAGCATGATGTCTCCAGCTTCGTTCTTTTTGCTCAGGATTGTCTTGGCTATGCAGGCTCTTTTTCTGGTTCCATATGAACTTTAAAGTAGTTTTTTCCAATTCTGTGCAGAAAGTCATTGGTAGCTTGATGGGGATGGCATTGAATCTATAAATTACCTTGGGCAGTATGGCCATTTTCAAGATATTGATTCTTCCTATCCATGAACATGGAATGTTCTTCCATTTGTTTGTGTACTGTTACTTACTTGAGCAGTGATTTGGAGTTTTCCTTGAAGAGGTCCTTCACATTTTTCGTAAGTTGGATTCCTAGGTATTTTATTCTCTTTGTAGCAATTGTGAATGGGAGTTTACTGATGATTTGGCTCTCTGTCTGTTACTGGTGCATAGAATGCTTGTGATTTTTGCACATTGATTTTGTATCCTGAGACTTTGCTGAAGTTGCTTATCAGCTTGAGGAAATTTTGGGCTGAGATGATGGGGTTTTCTAAATATACAATCATGACATCTGCAGACAGGGACAATTTGACTTCCTCTTTTCCTAATTGAATACCATTTATTTCTTTTTCTAGCCTGATTGCCCTAGCCAGAACTTCTAACACTATGTTGAATGAGAGTGGTGAGAGAGGGCATCCTTGTCTTGTGCCGATTTTCAAAGGGAATGCTTCCAGGTTTTGGCCATTCAGTATGATATTGGCTGTGGGTTTGTCATAAATAGCTCTTATTATTTTGAGATACATTCCATCAATACCTAGTTTATTGAGAGTTTTTAGCATGAAGGGCAGTTGAATTTTGTCAAAGGCGTTTTCTGCCTCTATTGAGATAATCATGTGGTTTTTGTCATCAGTTCTGTTTATGTGATGGATTACGTTTATTGATTTGCATTTGTTGAACCAGCCTTTCATCCCAGGGATGAGGCTGACTTGATCGTGGTGGATAAGCTTTTTGATATGCTGTTGGATTCTGTTTGCCAGTATTTTATTGAGGATTTTCGCATCAATGTTCATCAGGGATATTGGTCTAAATTTCTCTTTTTTTGTTATGTCTCTGCCAGGCTTTGGTATCAGGATGATACTGGCCTCATAAAATGAGTTAGGGAGAATTCCCCCATTTTTAATGATGGGAATAGTTTCAGAATGATTGGTACCAGCTCCTCTTTGTACCTCTGGTAGAATTTGGCTGTTAATCCATCTGGTCCTGGATTTTTTGTGGTTGGTAGGCTATTAATTATTGCCTCAATTTCAGAGCCTGTTGTTGGTCTATTCAAGGATTCTCCTTCTTCCTGGCTTAGTCTTGGGAGGGTGTATGTTTCTGGGAATTTATCCACTTCTAGATTTTCCAGTTTATTTGCATAGAGGTGTTTATAGTATTCTCTGATGGTAGTTTGTATTTCTGTGGGGTCGGTGGTGATATCCCCTTTATCATTTTTTATTGCGTCTATTTGATTCTTCTCTCTTTTCTTCTTTATTAGTCTTGCTAGCGGTCTATCAATTTTGTTGATCTTTTCAAAAAACCAGCTTCTGGATTCATTGATTTTTTGGAGGGTTTTTTGTGTCTCTATCTCCTTCAGTTCTGCTTTAATCTTAGTTATTTCTTGCCTTCTGCTAGCTTTTGAATGTGTTTGCTCTTGCTTCTCTAGTTCTTTTAATTGTGATGTGAGAGTGTCAATTTTAGATCTTTCCTGCTTTCTCTTGTGGGCACTGCTATAAATTTCCCTCTACACACTGCTTTAAATGTGTCCCAGAGATTCTGGTATGTTACATCTTTGTTCTCATCTCTATTTCTGCCTTTATTGTGTTATGTACCCAGTAGTCATTCAGAAGCAAGTTGTTCAGTTTCCATGTAGTTGTGCAGTTTTGAGTGAGTTTCTTAGTCCTGAGTTCTAGTTTAATTGCACTGTAGTCTGAGAGACAGTTTGTTGTGATTTCTGTTCTTTTACATTTGCTGAGGAGTGCTTTACCTCCAATTATGTGGTCAATTTTAGAATAAGTGCTATGTGGTGCTGAGAAGAATATATATTCTGTTAATTTGGGGTGGAGAGTTCTGTAGATGTCTATTAGGTCTGCTTGGTGCAGAGCTGAGTTCAAGTCCTGGATATCCTTTTAACCTTCTGTCAAAAGGTTGATCTTTTTCTGTCTCGTTGATCTGTCTAATATTGACAGTGGGATGTTAAAGCCTCCTATTATTATTGTGTGGGAGTCTAAGTCTCTTTGTAGGTCTCTAACGACTTGCTTTATGAATTTGGGTGCTCCTGTATTGGGTGCATATATATTTAGAATAGTTATCTGTTCTTACTGAATTGATCCGTTTTGCATTATGTAATGGCCTTCTTTGTCTCTTTTGATCTTTGTTGGTTTTAAAGTCTGTTCTATCAGAAACTAGGATTGCAATACCTGCTTTTTTTTGCTTTCCATTTGCTTGGTAGATCTTCCTCCATCCCTTTATTTTGAGCTTATGTGTGTCTGTGCACGTGAGATGTGTCTCCTGAATATAACACATTGATGGGTCTTGACTCTTTATCCAATATGCCAGTCCGTGTCTTTTAATTGGAACATTTAGCCCATTTACATTTAAAGTTAATATTGTTATGTGTGAATTTGATCCTGTCATTATGTTGTTAGTTGGTTGTTTTGCCCGTTAATTGATGCAGTTTCTTCATAGTGTCTATGGTCTTTACAATTTGGCATGTTTTTGCAGTGGCTGTTACCAGTTGTTCCTTTCCATGTTTAGTGCTTTCTTCAGGAGCTGTTGTAAGGCAGGCCTGGTGGTGACAAAATCTATCAGCATTTGCTTGTGTGTAAAGGATTTTATTTCTCCTTCACTTATGGAGCTTAGTTTGGCTGGATATGAAATTCTGGGTTGAAATTTCTTTTCTTTAAGAATGTTGAATATTGGCCCCCACTCTCTTCTGGCTTGTGGGGTTTCTGCTGAGAGATCTGTTGTTAGTCTGATGGGCTTTCCTTTGTGGGTAACCCGACCTTTCTCTCTGGCTGCCCTTAACATTTTTTCTTTTATTTCAACCTTGGTGAATCTGATTATTATGTGTCTTGGGGTTGCTCTTCTTGAGGAGTCTCTTTGTGGTGTCCTGTGTACTTCCTGAATTTGAATGTTGGCCTGTCTTTCTAGGTTGGGGAAGTTCTCCCGGATAATATCCTGAAGAGTGTTTTCCAACTTGGTTCCATTCTCCCCGTCACTTTCAGGTACACCAATCAAACGTTAATTTGGTCTTTTCACATTTCTTTTTACTATTTTTTTCTCTAATCTTGTCTTCTCACTTTATTTCATTAATTTGGTCTTCAATCACTGATACCATTTCTTCCACTTGATCAAATTGGCTACTGAAGCTTTTGCATGTGTCACGAAGGTCTTGTGCCATGGTTTTCAGCTTCATCAGGTCATTTAAGGTCTTCTCTACACTGTTTATTCTAGTTAGCCATTCATCTAACCTTTTTTCAAGGTTTTTAGTTTCCTTGCCGTGAGTTAGAACATGCTCCTTTAGCTTGGAGAAGTTTGTTATTACCGAGCTTTTGAAGCTTATTTTTGTCAACTCTTCTCTGTCCAGCTTTGTTGCATTGCTGGCGACGAGCTGCAATCCTTTGTAGGGTAAGAGGTGCTCTGGTTTTTAGAATTTTCAGCTTTTCTGCTCTGGTTTCTCCCCATCTTTGTGGTTTTATCTATCTTTGGTCTTTGATGTTGGTGACCTACAGATGAGGTTTTGATGTAGATGTCTTTTTTGTTGATGTTGATTCTATTCCTTTCTGTTTGTTAGTTTTCCTCCTAGCAGTCAAGTCCCTAAGCTGCAGGTCTGTTGGAATTTGCTGGAGGTCCACTCCAAACCTTGTTTGCCTGGGTATCACTTGTGGAACCTGCAGAACAGCAAACATTGCAGAACAGCAAATATTGCTGCCGATCCTTCCTCTGGAAGCTTCTTCCCAGAGGGTCACCCGCTTGTATGAGGTGTCTGTCAGCCCCTACTGGGAAGTGTTCCCAGTTAGGTTACATGGGGGTCAGAGACCACTTTAGGAGGCAGTCTGTCCATTCTCAGATCTCAAACAGTGTTCTGGGAGAACCAGTGCCCTCTTCAGAGCTGTCAGACATGGACATTTAAGTCCGCAGAAGTTTCTGCTGCCTTTTATTCAGCTATGCCCTGCCCACAGAGGTGGAGTCTATAGAGGCAGTACGTCTTGCTGAGTTGAAGTGGGTTCCGCCCAGTTCAAGCTTCCTGGCTGCTTTGTTTACCTATTCAAGCCTCAGCAATGGCTGACGTCCCTCCACCCGCCAGGCTGCTGCCTCACAGGTCGATCTCAGACTGCTGGGCTAGCAGTGAGCAAGGCTCCATGGGCATGGGACCACTGAGCCAGGCATGGGAGAGAATCTCCTGATCTACTGGTTGCTAAGACCATGGGAAAAGTGTTGTATTTGGGCGGGAGTGTCCCATTCTTCCAGGTATGGTGTGTCACGGCTTCCCTTGGCTAGGAAAGGGAAGTCCCCCGACCCCTTGTGCTTCCTGGGTGAGGGGATGCCCCGCCCTGCTTCGGCTCGCTCTCCGTGTGCTGCACCCACTGTCCAACCAGTTTCAGTGAGATGAACCAGGTTCTTCAGTTGGAAATGCAGAAATCACCCATCTTCTGCATCTATCATACTGGGAACTGCAGACTGGAGCTCCACTCCAGTTTCTATTTGGCCATCTCGGAATGGACTCCTTATTTATTTATTTCTTTGTATGTACTTTTTCCCAAATGCACCTCATTGTCTAGGTCAGTGTGAAAGAAGCAAGTTAATATCAAGTACCTGAATTTTGTTAAGCATTGTGCTAGGTATTTTAAAATGTATTATTATATACATAATTTTAAAAACAACTCTGCAAGTTGGATAATACTGTTTGTTTTGTTTCTATAGAAATTTAGAGAAAGAGACTTAAGTAATTTGTCCCAAGCCAGATTTTTTTATATAATTGAATCAATTCTTTCATTTTTTGAATAAACATTATTTATAAATTCAACTCTGTGACACATTCTTAGTTGAATGCATTGTCAACTTTAAATAATGAGATACAGAAAATATGATTAAATATAGAGTTTATTTGAGCACAAGCTGTGAGAGTACCACCTGGGAAATATAGGCTCCAAAGGAATAGAATTCATGCTTCAAAGGGGAGAAGTTTAAGTTTCACTTATATAGGCAGAGACAGGGACATTTAGTAGGGTTACAACATTTTCTGTCCAAGGTCAGTACACATGTTATAGTTGTTTGATTGCTACATGCAGGACGATTGCCATAACATTCCATAAAGAGGAGTAATAGTCTTGAGGGATCTTATCTCTGGTGCTGTTTGGTCTTCCTATTCATTTATAGAAGAAAGCAGAAGTTGTAGCTGCATGCTACACGACTCAGGCTACATAGCCACATTCATTTCAAGGCTCAAAATAATTTAAACTTCCACAGCTTAAATTTAAATTATTTAATTATACAGCATGTACAATTAAACCAATAAATTCAGAAATTGTGGATACTCTGATTTGTAAAAAATCATATTTTAAGTCCAATTTTCTTTTTTTCTGGATGTTTAGCTTTTGGTAGAGTATATTATTAGTTTGGATTATTTTGATTTATTATAATATATTGTCTTTCCAACTTTTATTTTAGATTCAGGGTGTACAACTGTAGGTTTGTTACCTGGCTATATTGCATGATGCTAAGGTTTATGATATGATTTATCCCATCACCCAGGTACTGAGCATAGTACCCAATAATTAGTTTTTCAACCGTTTCTCCCCTCCCTCTCTTCTTTCTTTGGTAGTCACCAGTGTCTACTGTTGCCATCTTTATGTCCGTGAGTACTCAATGTTTAGCTATCACTTATAAGCAAGAATCTGTGGTATTTGGTTTTCTGTTCCTGTGTTAATTTGCAGAAGCTCTTTTGTTTAATTAGGCCTCACTTTGTCAATTTTTGTTTTTGTTACAATTGCTTTTGTGGACTTAGTCATAAATTTTTTCCCAAATCCAGTGTCCTGAATGCTATTTCCTATGCTTTCTTCCAGGATTCTTACAGTTTGAGGTCTACATGTCAGTCTTTAATCTGTCTTGTTAATTTTAGTATATGCTAAATAGTAGGGATCCAGTTTCATTCTTCTGCATATGGCTAGCCAGCTATGCCACCACAATTTATTGAATAGGGAATGCTTTTCCCATTGCTTATTTGTTAACTTTGTCAAAGATCACATGGATATTGGTGTGTGGCTTTATTTCTGGGTTCTGTATGCTTTTCCATTGGTCTGTGAGTCTGTTTTTGTACCAGTAACATGCTGTTTTGGTTAGTATAGTTTGAAGTTGGGTAATGTGATGCCTTCAGCTTTGTTCTTTTTGCTCAGAATTGCTTTGGCTCTTTGGATTCTTTTTGGTTCCAAGTGAATTTTCGAATAGTTTTTCATAGTTCTGTGAAAAATGATGTTTGCAATTTGATAGGAATAGTGTTGAATTCCTATCAACACTGGAATTGCTTTGGGTAGTATGGTCATTTAAACCATATTATTCCAATCTGAGAGTGTGGAATGTTTTTCCATTTCTTGTGTCATCTATGATTTCTTTCAGCAGTGTTTTGTAGTTTTTCTCACGGAGATCTTTTACTTCCTGGGTTATGTGTATTCATAGATATTTTATTTAATTTGTGGATATTGTAGATGGGACTGCTTTCTTGATTTTACTCTTGACTTGAACATTATTGGTATATAGAAATGCTACTGATTTTTGTACATTGATTTTGTATTCTGAAATTTCACTAAAGTCATTTATCAGTTCCAGGAGCCTTTTGGTGGAGTCTCTAGGGTTTTCTAGGTACAGAATCATATCATCAGTGAAGAGAGATAGTTTGACTTCTTTCCTTCCTATTTGGATGCCTTTTCTTTCTTTCTCTTGCCAGATTGCTCTGGCTAAGAATCCCAGTGCTATGTTTAATAGGAATTATGAGAGTGGGCTTCCTTGTCTTGTTCCAGTTCTAAAGAGGAATGCTTTGTGCCCATTCAGTATGATGTTGGCTGTGGGTTTGTCATAGTTGACTTTTATTATTTTGAGGTATGTTCCTTTGATGCCTTGCTTTTTCAGGGTTTTTATCATGAAGGGATGTTAGATTTTTTTTTTTCTTTTTTTTTCTTTTGAGATGGAGTCTCGCTCTGTCGCCCAGGCTGGAGTACAGTGGTGTGATCTCGGCTCACTGCAACCTCCGTCTCCCAGGTTCAAGCAAGCACTTCTCCTGCCTCCGCGTCCTGAGTAGCTGGGACTACAGGCATGTTCCACCATGCCTGGAAAATTTTTTGTATTTTTAGTAGAGATGGGATTTCACCATGTTAGCCAGGATGGTCTTGATCTCCTGACATCATGATTCACCTGTCTTGGCCTCCCAAAGTGCTGGGATTACAGGCATGAGCCACCATGCCCAGCTGGGATGTTCGATTTCATTGAAAGCTTCTCCTGTGTCTATTGAGATGATCATATGGTTTTTGTTTCTAATTCTATCTATGTGGTGAATCACATTTATTAGTTTGCATATGTTAAAACAATCTTGCTTTCCAAGGATGAAGCCTACTTGATCATGGTGAATTAACTTTTTGATGTACTGTTGGATTTGTTTTGCTAGCATTTTGTTAACGATTTTTGCATCTGTGTTCATCAGGGATGTTGGCCTGTAGTTTTCAGTTGTGCCTTTGCCGGGTTCTATTATCAACATGATGCTAGCTATGTAGAATGCATTAGGGAGGAGTCTTTCCTTCTTGGTTTTTCAAAATAGTTTCAAGAGAATTGGTACCAGCTCTTCTTTGTATGTCTGACAGAATTTGACTGTGAATCTGTCTGGTCCAGGGCTCTTTTTTGGTTGGTAGGTTTATTATTTTTTTAAATTACTGATTCCTTTTCAAAAGTCAATATTAGTCTGTTCAAGGTTTTAATTTCTTCCTGATTCAGTCTTGGGAGGTTGTGTATTTCCAGGAATTTATTCATTTTCTCTAGGTTTTCTAGTTTCTATGTACATAGAGGTGTTCATAATAGTCCCTGAAAATCTTTTGTATTTCTATGGGATCTGTTGTGATGTTACCTTTGTTGTTTCTGATTTTGTTTATGTGGATCTTCTCTTGTTTTCTTCTTTGTTAATCTAGCCAATAGTCTGTTGATCTTGCTTATCCTTTCAAAGAACCAACTTTTGGTTTCATGGGTTCTTTGTATAGATTTTTGGGTGTCATTTTCATTCTGTTCTGCCCTGATTTTAGTTATTTATTTTCTTCTGGTAGCTTTGAGTCAGTTCTTGTTTTTCTAGTTTCTTTAGGTGTGATGTTAGATTGTTAAATTGAGATGTTTCTAACTATTTGAGGTAGATGTTTAGCACTCTAAACTTTCATGTTAGTACTGTTTTTGCTGCATCTCAGAGATTTTGGTATGTTATATGTCTGTTTTCATTTATTTGAAAAAATTCTTTGATTTCTGCCTTAATTTTGTTGTTTACCCAAAAGTCATTCAGGAGCAAGTTGTTTACTTTTCATGTAATTATCTGGTTTTGAGAGCTCCTCATGGTGTTGAATTCTGTTTTTATTCCACTGTGGTCGAAGAGTATGGTTGGTCTGATTTTGATTTTTTAAAAATTTATTGAGGTTTGCTTTTTGGCCTAGCATGTGGTTAATCTTGTTGTATGTTCCATGTGCAGTTGAGAATAATGTATATTCTGTGGTTGATAGATGGAGTATTCAGTAGATGTTTATTAGGTCCAATTGGTCAAATATCAAATTTAAGTTCAGATTTTTTTGTGCCTTGATGATCTAACTCTGTCAGTGGGTGTTGAAATATCCCCCTATAATTATGTGGCTAAGTCTTTTCACAGGTCTAGAAGTACTTGTTATATGAATCTGGGTGCTGCAATTTTGGGTGTATACATATTTAGGATTATTAAGTCTTCTTGTTGAATTGAACCTTTATCATTATGTAATGCCCTTCTTTGTCCTTTTTTACTGTTGTTGGTTTAAAGTCTGTTTTAGCTGCTATAATTATAGTGTCCTCTGCTCTTTTTTGTTTTCCATTTGTGTGATAGATCTTTCTCCAACTCTTTACTTTGAGCCTATGAATGTTGTTACATGTCAGATGGGTCTCTTGAATGAACAGATGGATGGGTCTTCTTGTTTTTTGTTTTTAATCTAATTTGCCACTCTGTGCTGTTTAAGTGGGAGTGTTTAGACTGTTTACATTCAAGGTTAACTTTTGTTTGTTTGTTTTGAGACAGGGTCTCACTCTTTCACCAAGGCTAGAGTGCAGTGGTGTGATCATGGCTTACTAGAGCTTCAACCTCCCCAGGCTCGTGTCATCCTCCCACATCAGTTTTCATAGTTTTAGTAGAAATGGGCTTTCGCCATGTTGCCCAGGCTGGTCTCAGACTCCTGGGTTCAAGCAGTCCACCTGCCTCAGCCTCCCAAAGTGTCAGGATTAGAGGCATGAGCCACTGTGCTGGCCTTCAAGGTTAATATTGATATGCGAGGTTTTGATCCTATCGTGAAGCTGCTAGCTAGTTGCTTTGTAGTTTCTATGGTATGGTTGCATTATTGGGTATATGGGCTATGTCATTAGGTATGTTTTTCTGGTAGCAGATATTATTTTACATTTCCATGCTTAGAACTCTCTTGAGGATATCTTGTAAGGCTGATCTAGTGGTAACAAATTCTCTTAGTGCTTGCTAACAAATTCTCTTAGTGCTTGCTTGTCTGGAAAAGATTTTATTACTCCTTCACTTAGGAAGCATAGTTTGGTGGGAAATGAAATTCTTGGTTGGCTTTTATTTTCTTTTAGAGTGCTGAAAATAGGCTCCCCTGGTTTATAAGGTTTCTGTGGAGGAGTCAGCTGTTAGCCTGATAGGATTGCCTTTGTACATGAGCTGACCTTTTTCTCTAGCTGCCTTTAAGTTTTTTACTTTAGCTTTGACCTTGCATAGTCTGGTGACTCTGTGCTTTGGTGATGTTCATTTTGTATACTATCTCACAAGTGTTCTCTAGATTTCTTATATCTTGATGTCTACCTTTCTAGCAAGATTAGGGGAGTTTTCTTGAATAATTCCCTAAAATGTTTTCCAGGTTATTTACTTTTTCTCCTTCTCTCTCAGGAATGTCAATAATTCATAGGCTTGTTCACTTTACACAATGTCGTATTTCTCTTGTTCACTTTTTAAAATTCTTTTTTCTTTATTTTTGTCTGATTTAGTTGAAAAGATTGATGTTCAAGATCTGAAATTCTTTATTCTGTTTGGTCCAGTCTATTGACAAAGCTTTAAATTGTATTTTGAAATTCCTTAAGTGATATTTTTGATTCCAGAAGTTCTAATTGATTTCTTTTCAATGTTTATCTCTTTCTTTATTTCTCTAATATTGATTTTTAATCTTATTTTGGATCTTGTTGAGATTTCTTGTAATCTATGCTTTGAATTCTTTATTTGTCATTTCTTAGTTTCCATTTTGGTTAGGGACCATTGCGAGAGAGTTAATCTAATCCTTTGGTGGTTCACAGCGTTAAATTTTTTTAAAATGCCAGAAATCTTGTGTTGGTTCCTCCTCATTTGGAGACACTGGTACTTATAATTTTTGTAATTATTTTTTGCAGGTAAGAATTTTTCTTTTTCTGTAATATTATTATTTTCTTTCCCTTTCCCCTCCTCCCTAGGGGTGTGACTGTAGAGAGTTCTGGGTAGGGTCTTTCGGCCTTACTTCTATAGCCCTATCCAGTTCTGTTGGCAGGTTTTATATTAGGCTGTGGAGTTCAACCAGTAAGCTGGTAGGTGGCACTTATAGGTAAGAACTGGCTGTGGCCAACACAGCTGGGTAAATACTTGATCCTTGTTTACTGGGAGAAGCTTTCTGTTGCCTCAGGTAATAGGCTGATTCCTGGAAATGTGCAGTGGTCTGAGCTCCCTGCTCAGCCTGGGGGGAAAAGGGAAAGATGAACAGGGCCAGACTGGGCAGGCCTGCCTGTAGGTCCCCTGATGGAAGGCACAAGCACCTGCACTGAGGGAGAATCCAGTGGGTGCCCACCAATCCTCCAGAGGTGTGCCTAGGCATGGAGCTGGGAAGCCTCCTCAGCCGCAAGTTCTTTGCACAAGGTTAGGGACAGACCAGACTCCTAATCTGGAAGAGTTGGTGCCCCAGATGCCTGGAGATCTGCCTGGGCATGGACTGTATAGGGCCCCACTGCACCATAGTCTCTGCATAGTCTCTGCATAGGTGGGCAACTCAGGCTGCTAATCCAGGTGAATGGGTGCTCCAAATGCCTGAAGATCTGCCTGGGTGCATAGCAGACAGGGCCCTACTTTACTGCAATCTCTGCACAGGAAGGGTGGAGTGACTCAGGCTGCTAATCCAAACAAAAATGTGCTCTGAATGCCTGGAGATCTGCCTGGGTGTGGAGCAGATAGGCTCCCCCTGTGCCAGGATCTCTGCATAGAAGGGGTGGGGCAACTCACACTGCTAGTCCATATAAGCAAGTGCTCCACATGCCAGGAGATCTGCCTACATGAGGAGTAGAGAGTTCTCCATTGTACCTTGACCTATGCACAGGAGGAGTGGAGTGGCTCAGGCTGCTAATCTAGGCAAGGGGGTGCTCCAAATACCTGGATTTTTGCCTAGAGATAGAGTGGAGAAGGCCTGCTGCACTGTGATTTCAGGGGAGCAGGCTGGGGCACCTAGCAATGGCATATACTGACCAATTCCAGGTTGCCAAGGTGACCGTGGTCACAAGTCTCGTTGCCCAGGACAAACTGTAGCTAGGGCAGCTCTCCTCTGACCCCGGGCCTAAAATGGGGGAGAGCATAATTCCAGTGCTTACACTTTCCACAGTTCTGACTGTGGAGGCCCCTACTCCACTGGAGCAAGATCTCTAGAGTAAGGACTCCAATCTCTGTCCCAAGGCTAGAATGCCTGCATGGCCATGCTACTGGGTCACCAAAGAATGGCTGACTTTGTATGCACCTCAATTTAAAATGGTGTCATTGGCCGGGTATGGTGGCATATGCCTGTAATTCTGACACTTTGGGAGGACAAGGTGGGAGGATTACGTGAGCCCAGGAGTTTGAGACCATCCTGAGCAATATGATGAGACACTGTCTGTACAAAAAATAAAAAGTTAACTGAGTATAGTGGTGCATGCCTACGGTCCCAGCTACTCAAGAGGCTGAGGTGGGAGGATCATTTGAACCCAGAAGGCTGAGACTACAGTGAGCTGTGTTAATGCACTGCTCTGCAGCCTGGGTGACAAAGCAAGACCGTGTCTCCAATAAAAATAGATAGATAAATATTTAAAAATCACCTCCTGCTCTCAGTCCCAAGTCTGGGAAAATGCCCACAGCTTTTCCTGATGTCTTTGTCTCACAGTGTCTCCATGCCTCTCCTCAAGTTAACTCCAGGGCTTGGGAGAAATGAAGTACTGTCCCTTGGCATGGGGTACGTGGATCCCAGGGGAAAAGTGAGTCACAGAGGGAGACTCTCTGCCACTCTCACATATGGCGCTTCACTCTTATCAGCTGGATGCTGTCCTGGGAGCTGTTTGCCTGTGTTTTTCATGATTCTCATGGATTCCCATTTTCCTTTTTTTTTTTCTTTTATTTTTGAGACAGGCTGGAGTGCAGCGACATAATCACAGCTGACACTGCAGTCTTGACCTCCTGTGCTCAAGCAATCATCCTAGTTCAGCCTCCCAAGTAGCTGTTACTATAGGCATGCACCACCACATCTGGCTAATTTTTTTAAAACATATTTTTGTAGAGATGGTGTTACAAGAAAGGGATCCTGATCCAGACCCCAAGAGAGGGTTCTTGGATCTCGTGCAAGAAAGAATTCAGGGTGAGTCCATAAGGTGAAAGCAAGTTTATTAGGAAAGTAGAGGAATAAAAGAGTGGCTATTCCATAGACAGAGCAGCCCCAAGGGCTGCTGGTTGCCGATTTTTATGGTTATTTCTTGATGATATGCTGAACAAGGGGTGGATTATTCATGTCTCCCCTTTTTAGACCATATAAGGTAACTTCTTCATGGTTATAAACTGTCATGGTGCTGGTGGGAGTGTAGCAGTGAGGACAACCAGAGGTCATTCTCCTCCCATCTTGGTTTTGGTGGGATTTGGCCGGCTTCTTCTGTTTTATCAGCGAAGTCTTTATGACCTGTGTCTCTTGACAACCTCCTATCTGGTCCTGTGATCAATGCCTTAACCATCTGGTACTGCAGCCCAGTAGATCTTAGCCTTATCTTAGCCCCTATTTAAGATGGAATTTCTCTGGTTCAAATGCCTCTGATGGATAGAATTATTGAACTTGGATGCCCGTGTTAAGTAACTATATATTAAGTGTTGGCTTTAAGTTGGACAACCAGCACACAGAGGGTGTATCTTCACATAGCAGTGTTATGATGGTGCTGTTGGTACAAGCTGTGGGCATCTCTTCTTCCCCACCTGGCTTTCCTGCAAAAATGACTTTTTTTTGTTTTCGTACTTTTCAAGTGAACATTGCAAATTGGGAAGAAGAAAGGCCTATTTCTTCTCAGCATTAAGCTTGCTATGATTACCTTTTCCTCCTAAAGACCATCTCGGCTCAGTTACAGGTTTAAACAAAAGAATTCACAAATAATTTGTGAATGATGTGGTGAAGTAAAGCAGGGTTATTTTCTGAAAATGAAAATGAAGAGATAAACACGTCTACTAAGAAATATTTAAATACTTTAATGTACCAGAGACATTTTAAGTTATATTTCTTGATAAATAATTATGTTTAATAGATATATCTTCCAGAATTCTCCCTTTTAAAATGCATATTAAGGAAAGAAAGTTTGAAGGTAGAAATTCTTGTTCTATAATTGCTGACATTGATACTCTGTCATGGTATTTGTTAGGTAAGGAATGTGCATTCAAACCGCTGAATCTTTTTCATATTGAAAACTTTAAAATGGTTTTAAAATGGTTTTAAAACTTTAAAATGTGCTATCTATGTTGTAAGAAAACTGAACTCGGGTCACTGTGGCTTGGGGATTCATAATCTAAATGGAAACTATGGCTTCTTTCAACAAAGACAAGAACCCTCTGAAGTTAGTTAAAATGGAAAAGGAGGAATGGAAAGGCTCGTTACATTTGAATGACAAGTATAGTAACTGATTGCAGTTCCTAATTAGGTTGATCTTTACAGCCTAGTAAAAGTCAGTAACAGGTCCAAAATGGTAACTCCTGGTGAGTTAACCGATCACAACCTTATGGTAATGTTTCTAAATCTTATGTTATATAGACCAGAGTATATTCAACAGGATTGCCCAGATTGTCCCCACAACTCTGGCTCTCCTCTAACATCAGTTGCTATTCTTGCCAGAGGGCCCATTTCTTATTTTTCTTTTACCTCTGCCTTTTAATAATGGTGTCACACTGGGACAATGGCTGTCAGTGGGGTGGATGGGATCAACAGGGTACAAGTAGGTGCCCTTTTAGCAAAGCTGGAAGGAGAACAGTGTAATTCAAAGAGTTTTAGCAATGAAAGGAGGCATCTTTGGGACCCAAGGCAGGCAAAGTTAGAAATACAGGAAGCCTATTTAGATGAAGCATCATGGATGGAAATACAGAAGCAAACCCTCCAAGCATGGAAATGTGTGTTATAATTTGTTTTTCAAAACATTTATTAATTGACTACTCTGTGTCAGGCACTTGATGAAGACAAGATCTCTACTCTCATGGAACTTATTTTAATAGAGGAGACAGATGACAGATAAACAAGTGAATATATAATCTAACGTCAGCTGGAGATAAGCAAATAAAACCAGGTAAGGGAATCGAGAGTGACTAGGGATATGGGGTGTTGAGGTGGAGTGTGGAGAGATAGAAAATGCCTTTCTGAGATGTTTTTCAAGCATAGACCTTAGTAAAGTAAGTTGAAATTCTTCTGGATATCTGGGGCTAGAACACTGCAGCCCAGGGAAAGGATTAGTTATTCAAAGATGACTCATTTTGGTGTTGATTTGCATTTTCCTACTGGCTAATGACGTTGAACATTCTACATGTGTTTGTTTTCCATCTGCCTATACTGTTGATAAAATGTCTTTTCACATCTATGGCCCATTTTCTAATTGGATTTTGTTTTTACTCTTGAGCTTTGAGAGTTTTTTGTTTTTTCTTTTTCTTTGGGGCAGAGTGTTGCTCTGTGGCCCAGGCTGGAGTGCAATGGTGAGATCCCGGCTCACTGCAATCTCCGCCTCCCGGGTTCAAGTGATTCTCCTGCCTCAGCTTCCTGAGTAGCTGGTACTATAGGCGCGTGCCACTATGCCTGGCTAATTTTTGTATTTTTTGTAGAGACAGGATTTCGCCATTATTACCGAGGCTGGTCTCCAACTCCTGACCTGCCTTGGCCTTCCAAAGTGCTAGTATTACAGGTGTGAGCCACTGCGCCCAGCCTGAGAGTTCTTTATATAACCTTTTGTCAGATAAGTAGTATGGAAATATTTGCTCCTAGTCTGTAGCTTATCTTTTTATCCTCTTAACAGAATCTCTTCATAGTTCCTAACCCTAACTATGAATTTTCTGTTAGATAATCATGTCATCTGCAAATAGACACAGTTTTATTTGTTGTTTTATGACCTGTATGTGTTATGTTTCCTTTTGTGCCTTATTGCACTGATTAGAATTCTGTTGAATAAGAATATTAAGTGTGAACATCCTAGACTTGTTCATGATGTCAAGGGGAAAGCATTCAGTGTTTCCCCGTCAGGTATAATGCTAGCTGTGAGAGTTTTTTAAAGATGCCTTTTGTCAGATGGAGTAAGTGTCCCTCTATTTCTATTGCTTCGAGAGTTTTTATCATGAATTTTGTGAAATGCTTTTTTAAACATTCATTTATATGATCATGTGATTGTTTTTCTTTAACCTGCTAATATGGTGGGATACATTGATGGATTTAAAAATATTAACCACTTTTTCCTGGCCAGGGGAGGTTGGGGCACGCAGCACCTGGAGAATCGGGTGACTCCCACCCTAGTGCTGCACTTTGCCAGGGATCTTGGCTGACGGCACACCGGGAGATTATGTCCTGCACCTGGCCCGGAGGGTCCCACGCCCACGGAGCCTCCCTCATTGCTAGTGCAGCGGTCTGGGGTCTGGCTACAGGGTGGCAGTGAGGCTGGGGGAGGCACACCCGCCATTGCTGAGGCTTAAGTAGGTAAACAAAGACACCGGGATGCTCGAATTGGGTGGAGCCCACCACAGCTCAAGGAGGCCGGCCTGCTTCTGTAGACTCCTCCTCTGGGGACAGGGCATAGCTAAACAAAAAGCAGCAGAAACCTCGGCAGAGGTAAATGCCCCTGTCTGACAGCTTTGAAGAGAGCAGTGGATCTCCCTGCACAGAGGTTGAGATCTGAGAACGGACAGACTGCCTGCTCAAGTGGGTCACTGACCCCTGAGTAGCCTAACTGGGAGACATCCCCTACTAGGTGCAGACCGACACCTCACACCTCGCACGGCGGGGTACACCCCTGAGACGAAGCTTCCAGAGCAAGAATCAGACAGCAACACTCGCTGTTCAGCAATATTCTATCTTCTGCAGCCTCTGCTGCTGATACCCAGGCAAACAGGGTCTGGAGTGGACTTCAAGCAAACTCCAACCGACCTACAGCTAAGGGTCCTGACTGTTAGAAGGAAAACTAATAAACAGAAAGGACACCCACACCAAAACCCCATCAGTACGTCACCATCATCAAAGACCAAAGACAGATAAAACCACAAAGATGGGGAAAAAGCAGTGCAGAAAAGCTGGAAATTCAAGAAATCAGAGCACATCTCCCCCTCCAGAAGAACGCAGTTCATCATCAGCAATGGAACAAAGCTGGACAGAGAATGACTTTGACGAGTTGAGAGAAGAAGGTTTCAGTCGATCAAACTTCTCAGAGCTAAAGGAGGAACTACGCAACCAGTGCAAAGAAAGCAGAAAATATCTAAAATTGACACACTCACATCACAATTAAAAGAACTAGAGAAGCAAGAGCAAACACATTCAAAAGCTAGCAGAAGGCAAGAAATAACTAAGATTAAAGCAGAACTGAAGGAGATAGAGACACAAAAAACCCTCCAAAAAATCAATGAATGCTGGAGCTGGTTTCTTGAAAATATCAATAAAATTGATAGACCGCTAGCAAGATTAATAAAGAAGAAAAGAGAGAAGAATCAAATAGACGCAATAAAAAATGATAAAAGGGATATCACCACCGACCCCACAGAAATACAAACTACCATCAGAGAATACTATAAACACCTCTACGCAAATAAACTAGAAAACCTAGAAGAAATGGATAATTTCCTGGATGCTTACACTCTCCCAAGACTGAACCTGGAAGAAGGTGAATCCCTGAATAGACCAATAGCAGGCTCTGAAATTGAGGCAATAATTAATAGCCTACCAACCAAAAAAAGTCTAGAACCAGACGGATTCACAGCCAAATTCTACCAGAGGTACAAGGAGGAGTTGGTACCATTCCTTCTGAAACTATTCCAAATCAATAGAAAAAGAGGGAATCCTCCCTAATTCATTTTATGAGGCCAACATCATCCTGATACCATAGCCTGACAGAGATACAACATAAAAAGAATTTTAGACCAATATCCCTGATGAACATCGATGCAAAAATCCTCAGTGAAATGCTGGCAAACCGAATCCAGCAGCACATCGAAAAGATTATCCACCATGATCAAGTGGGCTTCATCCTTGGAATGCAAGCCTGGTTCAACATATGCAAATCAATAAATATAATCTAGCATATAAAGAGAACCAAAGACAAAAACCACTTGATTATCTCAACAGATGCAGAAAAGGCCTTTGACAAAATTCAACAGCCCTTCATGCTAAAACTCTCAATAAATTTGGTATTGATGGAACGTATCTCAAAATAATAAGAGCTATTTACGACAAACCCACAGCCAATATCATACTGAATGGACAAAAACTGGAAGCATTCTCTTTGAAAACTGGCACAGACAGGGATGCCCTCTCTCACCACTTCTATTCAACATAGTGTTGGAAGATCTGGCTAGGGCAATCAGGCAAAAATCACAAGCATTCTTATACACTAGTAACAGACAAACAGAGAGCCAAATCATGAATGAAATTCCATTCACAATAGCTTCAAAGAGAATAAAATACCTAGGAATCCAACTAACAAGGGATGTAAAGGACCTCTTCAAGGAGAACTACAAACCACTGCTCAGTGAAATCAAAGAGGACACAAACAAATGGAAGAACATACCATGCTCATGGATAGGAAGAATCAATATCATGAAAATGGCCATACTGCCCAAGGTAATTTATAGATTCAATGCCATCCCCATCAAGCTACCAATGAGTTTCTTCACAGAATTGGAAAAAACTGCTTTCAAGTTCATATGGAACCAAAGAAGACCCCACACCGCCAAGAGAATCCCAAGTCAAAAGAACAAAGCTGGAGGCATCTCGCTACCTGACTTCCAACTATACTACAAGGCTACAGTAACCAAAACAGCATGGTACTGGTACCAAAACAGAGATATAGACCAATGGAACAGAACAGAGTCCTCAGAAATAATACCACACATCTACAGCCATCTGATCTTTCACAAACCTGACAAAAACAGGAAATGGGGAAAGAATTCGCTATTAAATAAATGGTGCTGGGAAAATTGGCTAGCCATAAGTAGAAAGCTGAAACTGGATCCTTTCCTTACTCCTTATACGAAAATTAATTCAAGATGGATTAGAGACTTAAATGTTAGACCTAAAACCATAGAAACTCTATAAGAAAACCTAGGTAATACCATCCAGGACATAGGCATGGGCAACGACTTCATGTCTAAAACACCAAAAGCAATGGCAACAAGAGTCAAAATTGACAAATGGGATCTAATTAAATTAAAGAATTTCTGCACAGCAAAAGAAACTACCATCAGAGTGAACAGGAAACCTACAGAATGGGAGAAAATTTTTGCAATCTACTCATCTGACAAAGGGCTAATATCCAGAACCTACAAAGAACTCAGTCAAATTTATAACAAAAAAACAAACAACCCCATCAAAAAGTGGGCAAAGGATATGAACAGACATTTCTCAAAAGAAGACATTCATACAGCCAACAGACACATGAAAAAATGCTCATCATCACTCGCCATCAGAGAAATGCAAATCAAAACCACAATGAGATACCATCTCACACCAGTTAGAATGGCAATCAGTAAAAAATCAGGAAATAACAGGTGCTGGAGAGGATGTGGAGAAATAGGAACACTTTTACACTGTTAGTGGGACTGTAAACTAGTTCAACCATTGTGGTAGACAGTGTGGCGATTCCTCAGGGATCTAGAAGTAGAAATACTGTTTGACCCAGCCATCCCATTACTGGGGATATACTGAAAGAATTATAGGTCATGCTGCTATAAAGACACATGCACACGTATGTTTATTGCGGCACTATTCACAATAGCAAAGACTTGGAATCAACCCAAATGTCCATTAGTGACAGACTGGATTAAGAAAATGTGGCACATGTACACCATGGAATACTATGCAGCCATAAAAAAGGATGAGTTTGTGTCCTTGGTATGGACATGGATGCAGCTGGAAACCATCATTCTCAGCAAACTGTTGGAAGAACAGAAAACCAAGTACCGCATGTTCTCACTCATAGGTGGGAATTGAACAAGGAGATCACTTGGACACAGGAAGGGGAACATCACACACTGGGTCCTATTGTGGGGAGTGGAGGTGGGGAGGGATAGCATTAGGAGATATACCTAATGTAAATGACGAGTTAATGGGTGCAGTACACCAACATGGCACATGTATACGTATGTAACAAACCTGCACATTGTGCACATGTACCCTAGAACTTAAAGTACAATAATAAAAAAACAAACAAAAAAAAACAAAGCAGTAGGCAAAGAAAAATAAATTAACCAGTTTTGCATCTCTGGAATAAAACCCTGTTGGTCGTGGTATACAGTTTCTTTGTGTGTGTTTGTGAATTCTATTTGCTAATATTTTTTAAAGCGTTTTTGGATCCATAATTAAGAGGGAAATTTTTCTGTGGTTCTCTCTCTCTCTTTTTTTTTTTTTTTTTAACTGTCTTTGCCTGGTTTTTGTTTTACAGTAATACTATTTTCATGAAATGTATTTAGAAGCATTTCCTTCTCTTCTATTTTCTGGAAGATGTTGTGTGGAAAGATGTTAATTCTTTTTAAGTACTTGGTGTAATTATTTAGGGAAACTACCTAGGATTGGAAATGTCTATTTTGGGAGTTTCAAACTATGAATTTAATTTTTCAATAGTTGTAAGACTCTTCTAATGATCTATTTCATATTGGGCAAATTGTGATTCACCCTATATATATTTTTCAAAGAATTGGTCAATTTCAAGGAATTGGTCCACTTAAGCTAACAGCATATTTATATATGTAGAGTTGTTCCTAGTATTCCTTTATTACCCCTTTGATGTATGTAGGTTTTGTATTCATCTCTTCTGTTTTATTCTTGATATCAGTAATTTATGTATTCTATTTTCTTTGTCAGTTTTGCTAGAAGTTTGTTAATTTTGTTGTTTTTTTTCAAGGAAGCAATTCTTTGATTTTCTGTATTGTTTTCTGTTTTCAGTTTCATTGGTTTCTACTTTTATCTTTTTAATTTCTTCCCTATGCTTGTTTTGAGTTTATTTTGCTTGTCTTTTTCTAGGTTATTGACAGAAGGTTAGATAGTTGGTTTGAGATTTTTCCTCTTTTCTAAAGTATGCATTTAGTGCTATAAAATTTCCTCTCAGTACTGCTTTAACTGTGTCTCACAAATTTTATATGTTTTAGTTTCATTTTTATTCTGTTCTATTTTATGATATTTCTTGAGACTTTCTCATTGATAGGTTATTTATAAGTGAGTTATTTAGTTTCCAAGTGTTTGGAGATTTTTTCTTGTTATATTTCTGTTACTGATTTTGACTTTATTTCCACTATGGTTGAAGAATACACACTATATGATTTTAGGTATTTTAAATTTGTTGAGATTTGTTTTATGGATAATGATATAGTCTATCTTGATATATGTTCCACAGACACTTGAAAAGAATATGTAATATTATTGTTGATGGTGTTTTTGAGTTCTTACGTATCGTTGTTGATTTTCTGTCTAGTTTTTCTCTCAATTGTTGAGAGCGGGATCATGAAATATCTAAGTATATTTGTGAATCTATTTTTCCTTTCATTTCTATCAGTTTTTGTTTCTTATATTTTTCAGATCGGTTGTCTGGTGCATACACGTTAGGATCACTATGTTTTCTTGGTGTAGTGACCCTTTTATCATTATAAAATGTCTCTTCCTATCTCTGTTAGTTTTCTTTCTTTGAAATCTAGTTTATCCAATATCGATCGCTACTTCTGCTTTCTTTTAATTAATGTTTGCATAATATATCTTTTTTCTTCCTTTTATTTTCAACTTGCCAATGTCATTATATTTGACCCAGTTTGTTATAAAACTCATGTGGTTGGGTCATATGTTTTAATCCAGTTTGCCAGTTTGTTTTTAATTGATATATTTAGACCATTTAACAAAACTTTTTATATATTAGGACACAAGCCTGCTATTTTAGTTTTTGTTTTCTGTTTGTAGAGTCCGTTTTTCATTTATCTGTTTCTTTTATCCGGCCTTTCTGTGAGTTACTTGAACTTTTTTTTAGAATTCCATTTGATTTATTTAATAACACTTTTTTTTTTCTTTTTTGAGATGGAGTCTTACTCTGTTGTCCAGGTTGGAGTGCAGTGGTGCGATCTTGGCCCACTGCAATCTCTGCCTTCCAGGTTCGAGCAATTCTCCTGTCTCAGCCTCCTGAGTAGCTGTTACGACAGGTGTGCACCACCATGCCTGGCTAATTTTTATATTTTTTAGTAGAGACAGCTTTCTCCATGTTGGCCAGGCTGGTCTTGAACTCCTGGCCTCAGGTGATCTGCCTACTTCGGCCTCCCAAAGTGCTGGGATTACAGACATGAGCCACTGCTCCCAGCCCTTACAGTGTTTTTAAATGTATCTTTTTATATAGTTTTTTCAGTAGTTACACTAGATATTACATGTAACAACTGATATATAATATGTTGTATACATATATTATGTAATACATGTTATATATGTAATATATATTTACATATCATATGTACACATTTATATGTAATAACATGTAATAACTTATCTCAATCTACTGATGTAATTTTAACTGTTTGAGTGAAACATGGAAACATTAGCTCCCGTAACTTCCCTTTACCCTCTCATACATGTAATATAATCATCTTAATATTTCTGCTACTTACATTTAGAATCACATTGGAATATGTTACAAGTTTTGTTTCCACCATCAAACAGTTTAGAAACCTCAAGCGAAGAAGAAAAGTTCATTGTATTTACCTATATTTTGGCTCACTGTGTTCTTTTTTCCCCACTTTTAAAGATATCTTTTTTTTTTCCATTTAGAGAACTTCCTTTAGCCATTCTTTTAGAGTAGATCTCCTGGCAACAAAATCTTTTAGTTTTCATTCATCTGAGAATATTTTGATATTTTCACTGGGTATAGGAGTCTGGGTTGGCAGTTTTTCTCTTTCAGCACTTGAAAAATATACTACTTTCTTTTGGCTTCCATCTTTTTTATGAGAAACCTGCTGTCATTTAAATTGTTTGCCTCTTATAGTTAAGGTATCATTTCTCTCTTAGTGCTTTCAGAATTTTTCCTTGGCCTTTAGTTTTCAGAAGCTGAATTGTAATATGTGTTGGCATGTATTTCCTTGTGTTTATTCTGTTTGGGGTTTATTTAGCATATTGCATCTGTAGGTTTATAACTTGCAAATTTGAGAAGTTTTCAGCTATTATTTTTAGTATCCTCTTTCTTGTCTTCTTCTGGGATGCCAGTGATAGGTGTACGAGTTTCTCATTGCTGCTATGCCAAATTACTATGAAGTTTTAGTGGCTTAAAACAGTACAAATTTATTATTTTAGTGTTCTGGAGGTCAGAAATCTGAAATCAGTCATATAGCCCTAAAATCAAAGTATCAGCAGGGCTGGTTCATTCTGGACTCCAGGGTAGAATCTATTCTTTGCCTCTTCTAGATTCTTGGGGCTAACTTGGCATTCCTTTGCTTATAGCCACATCATTTCAATCTGAATTTCCATGTTCACATTGCCTTTTCCTCCAATTCTAAATCCTCTTGTATCCCTCCTATAAGGACTATTGTAATTACACTGGACCTATCTGGATAATCTGAAATGCATATTATTAAATAGTCCATTTATGTATTTTTTTAACTGAAGCAAAATTTATAATATTTATAAAATTGTGAAATGCACAAATTGAATCATTTAGCATATACTCTTGGGTCAGGATTCTTTCACTAGGCATAAATGTTTTGCAATTTTTGCACATTGCTTTGATCTGTACTGCTATGTAATAGTATTTTGTTGCATAAATCTACCTTAATTTACCTTACCATTTTCCTGTTGATGGAAAACTGGGCTATTTCAATATAGGTTGTTTTCTATTTCCCTAAGTGTCAGCCAGTCTGAGAAATAAAGGAAAAGAGTACAAAAGAGAGAAATTTTAAAGCTGTGGGTCCAGGGTAGACATCACATGTTGGCAGGTTCTGTGATGCCCCCAAAGCCACAAAACCAGCAAGTTTTTATTAGTGATTTTCAAAGGGGAGGGAGTGTATCAATAGGGTGTGGGTCACAGAGATCACATGCTTCCCAAGGCAATAAAATATCACAAGACACATGGGGGCAGAGTGAGATCCCAGGACCAGGTTGAAATTAAAATTGCGAGTGAAGTTTCATGTCTGCTGGGCACGCATTGTCATTGATAACATCTTATCAGGAGACAGGGTTTGAGAGCAGACAACCAGTCTGACTAAAATTTACTAGGCAGGAATTTCCTTGTCCTAATAGGCCTGTGAGCCCTACGGGAGACCAGGGCTTATTTCATCCCTTATCTGCAACTGTATAAGACAGACATTCCCAGCGCAGCCATTTTAGAGACCTCCCCCTAGGAACGCATTCTCTTTTTCAGGACTATTCCTTGCTGAGAAAAAGAGTTCAGCTGTATTTCTCCTATTCACTTTTGTAAGAAGAGAAATATGGCTCTGTTCTGCCCAGCTCTCAGGCAGTCAGACCTAATGGTTATCTCCCTTGTTCCCTGAACATCACTGTTATCCTGCTCTTTTTTCAAGGTGCCCAGATTTCGTATTGTTTAAACACACATGCTTTATGAACAATTTGTACAGTTAACACAATCATCACAGGGTCCTGAGGTGACATACATCCTCAGCTTATGAAGATGACGGGATTAAGAGATTAAAGACAGGCATAGGAAATCACGAGAGTATTGATTAGGGAAGTGATAAATGTCCATGAAATCTTCACAATTTATGTGCAGAGATTGCAGTAAAGATAGGCGTAAGAAATTATAAAAGTATTAATTTGGAGAACTAATAAATGTCCATGAAACCTTCACAATTTATGTTCTGCCCTGGCTTCAGTTGGTCCCTCCATTCGGGATTGCTGACTTCCCACAACACTGAGCTGTGTCCAGTTTTTTACTGTTATGAACATTCTTAAACAAGTGTCTTGGGGGAGCTATACTATGGCTTACCTCTCTTTCTTTTCCATGTAATTTATGGGTTATACTTTAATTTCAGTAGACATGGGTTGATAACATGTCATTTTACTTCCACCAGCAATACATATGAGTTCTGATTGATCCTCATTCTTGCCAACATGTGATAATTTCCATTGTTATGGACTGAATGTCCTCCTCCCCAGTTCATATGTTGAAGATTTAATGCCTGTACCTCAGAGTGTAACTGTATTTTGAGAAAAGCCCATTAAAGAGGTAATTAAGTTAAAATGAGGCTCTTATGGTAGGCCCTAATCCAATTCTGACTGGTGTCTTTACAAGAAGATTAACTTTGGACACATACAGAGACACCAGACACATGCATGCACAGAGGATGACCAGGTGAACACACAAGAAGTGGGCCATCTGCAAGTCAAAGAAAGAGGCCTTGGGAGATACCAGACCTGCTAAAACTTTGATCTTGGACTTCTAGTCTCCAGAACTGTGAGAAAATAAATTTCTATTGTTCAAGCCACCCTGTTTGTGGTAAATTTTATGGCAACCCGAGAATACTAATACATCCATCATTTAAATTTTAGTCCTTCTTGTGAGTGTGAAGTGGTATCTCATTGTGGTTTGAATTTGCATTTCCCTCATGGCTAATGATGCTGAGCACATTTTGTGTCTTTTTTTTTTTCCTCCAAATACACAGGCTTCAAGGATACTAAGAACATTTTCATGTGCTTACTGTATGGAGAAACCAGAGCCCTCATTTATTTCTGCTTTTAGAAATCAGAAAACTGGCTGGGTGCAGTGGCTCATGTCTGTAATTCCAGAACTTTGGGAGGCAAAGACAGGAGGATCTCTTGAGGCCAGGAGTTCGAGACTAGCCTGGGCAACATAACAAGACTCCATTTCTAAAAAAGAAAAAAGTTAACTGGATGTAGTGCTTGTAGTCCTAGCTACTCAGAAGGCTAAGGTGGGAGAATTGTTTGGGCCCAGGAGTTTGAAGCTACAGTGAGCCATGATTGCACCACTATATTCTAGTCTGGGCAACGGAGCAAAACTCCAACTCAAGTAAATAAATGAATGAATGAATGAATGAATGAATGAATAAATAAATAATGAAATAAAGGAAGAAAGAGAAAAGGAAAAAAGAAATGAGAAAACTGGGGTTTATACAAGTTAGTTTACCTTGTTGAAGGTGATAGAGCTATCAAAATTGATTTTGAGCTCAATTCTGACTACAGAATTCATGTTTTTTTCTTTTACTCTAAAAGCAGTCTCTATATTTGTACTTTATTTCTAGAAAGCCATCATTCGATAAATAGAATAATATCCTTTCTTTTTCTGTCAGGATTATCTTTACTTTTTGTTTCTGTTTTTGTTTTCTGTGGGATTTTTCACTGGGTACTATAGCATAACTATTTCAATTATGACTTTTCCAATATTAGAGCTCGATTTTGGTAATTGCTTTATGAACCATTGTAAAAGGAGAAAAGTGAGTTTTAGAATATAGCCAAGACCTGTATTATCCAACACTAGTCCATGACTATATTGCTCTATTTCTATGAGTACAATGTAAGAGTCTCTAAGGGTTTTATACAATCTAGAATGTGGCTTTACTCTTATTTAGAATTTTGTTTCTTTCAGGGATTCCTGTGCTTTAAATACATTAAGTTCCCTAAGTAAGAAATCTCAGGTCCTCAGAGCTTATATTTTATATAAGGAGATTACTCAGAGCATTTTTAATTTAAATTGTTTTAGCAATAACCAGCATAATTTTTACCCTAGGAGAAGGGTTGTAAGCATTTAGATGCTTGGTATGGCTGTGTTTTCTCTTTACACTTACTTAGAGTAGTATTTCCAGACTTAGTTGGAGAACACCTCATTCACATACTCAACTTTTATATTTTAGCTGCTTGGTATTTTTTTTTAATTGATTGATTCCTTTATAAAAATTTATTAATAATTCTAAGCATACAAAAAAGTTGCAGAATTAGTATAAGAAATTTTTCTCTCCCCTGAACCATTTGAGAGTAATTTGCCAACATCATGGCCATCACTCCCAAATATTTTAGTATTTATTTGTCTCAAAGAGATATTTTCCAACATAATCATAATAAAAAATTAACAGGTACATTACTACCTTCGTTACAGTATAGATATAGATTGTAGATTAGACAAGTTCCACCATTTGTCTCAATAATGTCCTTTGTAAAAGTGAAAGGATGTCAGTCAGAAGCACACGCTGCATTCACTTATCATGCCCTCTTAGTCTTCAGTCTTCCCATAACATTTATGATCTTGAAAGTTTTGAAGAATACAGACCAGTAATTTTGGAGAATGTTCTTCAGTTTATGTTTGTCTAATGTTTCCTCACAATTAGATTCAGGTTATGTATTTCTGACAGGAATATCACAGAAGTGATGCTGTGGGTTTTTTTTTTTAGACGGAGTTCTCATTCTGTCGCCAGGCTGGTGTGCAGTGGCGCGATCTCGGCTCACTGCAACCTCTGCATCCCAGGTTTGAGCAATTCTTGTGCCTCAGCCATTGAGTGACTGGGATTACAGGCATCTGCCACCATGCCTGACTAATTTTTGTATTTTTAGTAGAGATGGGTTTTGCCATGTTGGCTAGGCTGGTCTTGAACTCCTGGCCTCAAGTGATCCACCTGCCTTGACCTCCCAAAGTTCTGAGATTGCAGGTGTGATCCACTGCGCCCGGCCTGCTTATTGCATCCCATCAGGTGGAACGTAATTTAAATTCGTCCACTTATGGTGATGTTAGCTTTGGTCACTTGAATAAAGGAGGCATTTTAAGATTATGTAAATAGTCTCTTCCTTGTCAAATTTTAATCCACTGCTTTAGCATCTATTAATGTGTCTTGGCTGAATTATTTCTGTGATGGCTGAAAATCATGATTTTTCCAATTCTATCATTTTCTTTACATTTCTTCATGTTTTATGGTAAGATAAAGCTCTCTGTTCTCCACGTGTATGTACGTATGTATTTTTTATTTGTATCTACTAGCATAAACTAATAGATTCATATTTTATTCAATGGGTTATAACTCATTTTTTATTATTTGCTTTGATGTTAATTTTATCCCATATTTGGTCAATGAGATCCCCTGACTTCCATGTCTTTTTGATATATAACCATCATTCTTTGAGCTTTTTAATACTTTCTGGTATATTTTAAATTCATCTTGTACCTATCCTAACTAGTCCTGGAATCAGTCATTTCTCTAAGAGCACTGATTCTTTTTTGTGGAAAATTGTATTTATATACCAAGATCTGGGCTCTCAGTGTGCTTGCTGCTTTTGAGGTGTCACTGTTCCCAGGGCCTCACAGTGGACACAGCTAAGGAATTTACACACACACACACACACACACACACACATACACATGCACTTGTATTTATGTTGATCTTTTTTTTTTTTGAGACAGAGTCTTGCTCTTTCACCCAGGCTGGATTGCAGTGGCACTATCTTGGCTCACTGCAACCTCTGCCTCCTGGGTTCAAGCAATTCTCCTGCCTTAGCATCCCGAGTAGCTGGGACTACAGGCGTGTGCCACCACGCCCCGCTACTTTTTTTTTTTTTTTTTTTTTTTGTATTTTTAGGAGAGACACGGTTTCACTGTGTTAGCCAGGATGGTCTTGAACTCCTGACCTCGTGATCCACCCGCGTTGGCCTCCCAAAGTGCTGGCATTACAGGCATGAGCCACTGCGCCTGGCCGATCTTTATTTCTATGCTAATCTCTGTATATTGAGAACTATGAGTTCCCAGCAATACTTCCAATTCTAAGCAAGCATCTCAAGGATTCATTTTACGTTTTTCTCTTTGCATATTTGTAACTACTTCTTGAACAGTGAGTAACCTGGCCCTCTTATCCCTCAATAGGTTGACTTAGTTTGCTCCGTCTCCTGTATTTAACCAATATAGTGGCAACATTCCTGCCTTTTCCTCCTCCTCTATGTGGATGCTGCCTCCATCACTCCTGGTCTCCAACATAAACGCATCCTGCCCCATGCTCTGCATGGAGAGTTCATACCATTTAGGCTCTGATATTTTGGTTTGGCCTGCTTCTGCACTGGACTCTTCTTCACACCTCTCAGTTCGCTCACTTGCTTTGGGCTGCCACTGCCATAGTGCATCATACTCTTGGTGTGGGTATCCTTCTCACTCCACTTGGCCTTTGACATCCTGAGCCAGGCTGCAGCTGCCCACCCCTACACAGACACCTTTCTCATCCCACTTTGGCTCTGCCACCCTGGGTCAGACTGCTGCCACCCTCCATCCCATGTGGATGTCCCCTCATTCTGGTTGCAATCTGATGCTCCCACCCGCCCTCTTGGGCCCTTTGTGCAGACATCTTCCTCTTCTTGCTTGGATCCCAACACCCTGTATTCAGCTACCAACCCTCCCCAAGATGGTACCCCCTCAGCCCTCTCAGGCTCTGACACTCTGCGAACATGTTTCCAGCCTGCTCATTACATGAACTCTGCTGCTGTATCAAATCAACTCCCTTCTAGGCACCAACTAACGGCATTTGGATTAAATTATGAAGTTTTTTGTTGTCGTTTGTTTGTTTTTTTCTTTTTTGAACTTTATTATAAAGACAGGTTTTGCTTGTTTGTTTCTGAACTTAAGTGATCAGTACCTGCTTAAAGCCTCATTCTAAAACAATGCCTGTATACTTGAACAGTCATGGGTTTAATTTGTTAGTTAAATTTTCTGTGATTTACATTAAAACAAATACAGATTAATGACAACTAAAGATGTTCATCTGTGGACCTATGAAGATCAGGTTGCTAACCACATCTTTAGGACACTGTGGTTTAGATTATTCATTGAATGACAGTCTAGGTTGGTTTGTGTTTTCATTCTTTTGATCTTGGTACTTGACAAAACTGATAGCAAGACTGCATGTGTTCTAGGAATGAGAAGATTTTTTTTCTTTTTGTCTGGTACATGGTTTTAAATAGGAGAGGTGATGGTGACTATCGTTGCCTTATTTCTGATTTTAAGGGGAATATTTCTAATGTTTCCCCATTTATAATGATGTTCACAGTAGACTTTTTGTAGTTTTTTTTTTTTTTGAATCAGGTTAAGGAAGCTCTCATTCTAATTTACTAAGATTTTACAAAATGTTTTAATCATGGGCTGGGCACAGTGGCTCAAGCCTGTGATCCCAACACTTTGGGAGGCTGAGGCAGGTGGATCACTTGAGCCTGGGAGTTTGAGACCAGTCTAGGCAACACGCTGAAAACACTGTCACTACAAAAAATACAAAAATTAGCTAGATGTGGGGGCATGGGCATGGGAACACATGTTGTCCCAGGTGTTCAGAAGGCTGAGGTAGGAGGATTGCTTGAGCCTAGGAGGTCGAGGCTGCAGTGAATTGTGATCATGCCACTGCACTCTGGCCTGGGTGACAGAGTGAGATCCTGTCTCAAAAAAATAAAATAAAATAAAAATAAAAATAAATAAAATTTTAAATCATGAATTGGTGTTGAAATCTGTGAAATGTTTCTCCTGAATCTATTTAAAAGATAGTATGTTTTCTTGTCATCTGTTAATGTGGCAAGTTGTATTTATAGATAGTCTAAGTCTGAATCATTCTAGCATATTTTGCATAAACTCAGCTGCTTTGTCATGGTTTGCCATTTTTTCATATACTTTTCCATGTATTGGTGTTTTCTTCTTTCATGCCCCTTTAGTATCCTAAAAAAAATCTGGACAAAGTGACTTAAACAAAAAGCTTCCTGTTAAACATCATTTGAACTGAAGGGTTAATGTTACTTATACTTTCTGAACCTTAGCCCCCTCGTCTGAAAATTTGGTTATAATAATGCCTACTATATATGCTTGTAAGACTCAAACGAGATAAAAATAAGTCAAAAGTCTTGTATAGTGACTTCCCTTTGGGATTTCAGATTTACCTACTTATTTTTATTTTTATTTTTTGTAGAAAGCTGCTATCAGTAAATCTCACAAAATACATTCCATTGATGCCTTTCAATTCATTTACTTATTCAGATCATTTGCAATTGATAAAATGTGGTATCTAGAACCTTCTTTGTTTATTGCTGGTCTAGATTGTACTTGAAGCTCAGTCCTGTGTCTTTTCTTCTAGTTTTTACTCCTTCATCTTTCTTTTTCTTCTTCTTTTTTTTTCTGGCTAATTCTTTGTGATTTGGTTGAATGGTGCAATCCTTATTTTTGTTAATCATTTATGTTTTGGTGGGTCATGGCTCTCAAGTGCATTTTACCTTCAAGAATGGGAGAGCTTCTAGAAAAGTGTTGTTAGAATTATTGTCATCTGTGTCACCTAGAAAGGCAGCGAGTCTTCTCTCTCTTTTTTTAACTGTCACAAACATGTAAGTGTGTGCATACACACAGGCACATCTGTAGTAATTTTCTAGGTTATATTACGTTCTTAAGGA
This sequence comes from Chlorocebus sabaeus, assembly GCF_047675955.1. Classification (NCBI taxonomy): domain Eukaryota; kingdom Metazoa; phylum Chordata; class Mammalia; order Primates; family Cercopithecidae; genus Chlorocebus; species Chlorocebus sabaeus. The sequence continues at coordinate 15,976,623 of NC_132910.1, forward strand.
GAGTGAATACAGAAACAAAAGTAAGAGGGAAGTTAGAGTTTTTGTGGTGAGAAAAGGAGTATTGCAAGGTGGGTTAGGGTTGGAGATAGAGGGCCTGATTGTTGTTGTATCTTCTCTTGGTGAGGCAAGCTTCAAGAACCTTTCCCATGTGTCACAATTTTATTTTCTCTACTTTCCTAGGCCTTATTTGACTAAGACATAGTTAACTAATATCAATATTTGTATTAACAATATTTTCTTGTTTTCTGTTTCTTTGATGCTCTGGCACCTGGAGTCTAGTAATAGCAAACAACTAGCCAGGAAATGAGCCTCTCATATGCAAACTTATCAATCAGACCTCACCCCTCTTCCCTCTGCTGGGCTCTTATGCTCCCAGCCAATATTCCCCTGCCCTTGTCACCCCAGCGCCAGGTACCAGATAACCAAAGCCCACAGAAACGATTTAAAGCAGCAAATCCTAAGCTCCCACAGCCTGCTTACCCTGCCTTGGCCATTCCTTCCCACAGAATCCACAATAAAGGCATGTACCTATGTTTTTCCCTTGTTCCCTCTGCCTCCTGAGCAACCCTGGTGCTTCCCCATGTGGCCCTGCCTGGCATGCCATGCCTCCTGTTTCAAGGGGTCTGTGAGTATAAGAACTTCTTCCTTTTTGACAGTCATTTCTGTCCCTGTGTATCCTGGATATATATATATACACACACACACACACACACACACACACACACATATATATATATTTTTTAAGAGACAGGATCTCACTCTGTCACCTAGGCTGGAGTGAACTGGTATGATCAGAGCTCATCGTAGCCTCAAATTCCTGGGCTCAAGTGATCCCCTTGTTTCAGCCTTGTAAGTAGCTAGGACTACAAGTGTGTGCTACCATGCCCAGCTGATTTTTAAATTTTTTTGTAGAGATGGGGTCTTGCTAGGTTGCCCAGGCTGGTCTTGAACTTCTGGCCTTGAGCGATCCTCCCGCCTTGGCCTCCCAAAGTGCTAGGATTATAGGTGTGGGCCATTGTGCCTGGCCCCGGGTACATTTTTAAATAGTACTGAAGACATTTATTAGGGGATGGTGTGCTCCTAGTCCACAAGGTTGAATGTGAGTGTAAGTTGTTCAATGCCTTCCTAACTTTGCTATTCCTTGTGAGAAGTATTCAAGACCTGTGTGCTTGTTATCCCTTTATTTGGGGTTTTTACTAAGAATTCCTGTCTCCTTTTTTAATAGGGTAATTGTGGCTGCAAAAAATTAGAAGGAAACCTGAAGATTCCTCTTTTCTCTGTTCCTTAGGCTTGGAACCTTTTGAAGTGGTTTCCCAGGTTTTTGGATATCATGGAACACAGAAATTAGGTGACAACATAGAGCCCTCTACTTTTGTCACACAATACACACACATACACGCACACACAGAATTATTTATCTTACTATATGGAAAATGCTTTAAATAGAATGTGTTTTATGGGTTGACTATAATGCAAAAAGAAAGACCAGGCACGTTGGCTCATGCCTGAGTTATCCCAGTATTTCGGGAGGGTGAGGTAGGAGGATGGCTTGAGCCCAGTTAGAGACCAGCCTGGGCAACATAGTGAAAACTCATCTCTGCAAAAAGTAAAAAAAAAAAAATTACCTGGACATGGTGGCATGCACCTGTAGTCCTGGCTACTCAGGTGGGAGGATCACTTGGGCCAGGAAGTCTAGGCTGTAGTGAGCTGTGATTGTGCCACTATAATCCAACCTGGGCTACACAGGGAGACCCTGTCTCAAAAGAAAGAACTACTGTATATTCTCTCCTCAGAGTTGTAACACTTCAACACTGTTCTATATTTCTAGAGTATCAAAGGAGATGGTACAAAACATCTTAACAAAATCTATGGGAGTTAAGATAGTTAATAATAGGAGCAATGCAAATTCCTATTTCACCTGAGCCAAAACTCAAGCTGGTTTTTAATCAATTGGTTATTACCAATGAAGAGAAAACAAGCTATAATAATTTTCCACACATCAAGTTTTTCCAAAGCTTTGAAGCTTCATACAAATGTGCATATAAACACAATGGTGTCACCTACCAAAGTGATAGATACCGGAGTCACTGTAGAATCATTGCATATAAGATTATGCTGATTGAAATGAACCTTCTTCATGGAGGTGAGTGACAGAAGGGTGAAGCAGGCAGATACCTTTGCTTCTAAGAGCCTCTATAAAACTGTCACTAACTCTTTGTCTTAGAGTTTCTTGACACATGAATTAATCCTTAACTTTCCATGGCTTGAATTTGAGCCAGAACACACAGATGTAATCAATCCAGCCTGGAGTTCCCCAGTGGAGCAAGTGCTGTTCTGTGTACTGGGTCATGTACTAACCTATAGGAACTCAAAGTATATCTTTTAGAGTCAGAAAAATGTGGCAGAGAAAGGATATGTGTTTGGTTTTTAAGTAATCTAATTATGTTATTGATTTAAAATCCTCATACTGAGTTAATCCATTTATGCATTAGAAATCCATATGAAAAACAGTCTTTCTTATGCTTTACTGTTTTCTAAGAGGAAATTATTAAGTTTGTGTTGATTATAATATTATCATTAATGAACTGATAGAGAGTAGGAATAAAAAATGTTTACACTGAGATGAAGCTCAAATACTCTATTTTATATGATGGTTAAACAGTTAATATGTTGTTATCTAGTCTGTTTTTTAAGGGTGGATTATTTGTGCCTCCCCTTTGTAGATCATATAGGGTAACTTTTTGATGTTGCCATGCCATATGTAAACTGTCATGGTGCTGGTGGGGGTGTCTTTTAGCATACTAATAATGCCTTATAATTAGCGTATAGTGAGCAGTGAGGACAACCAGAGGTCACTTTCATTGCCATCTTGGTTTTGGCGGGTTTTGGTCGGCTTCTTTACTGTAAGCTAAAACAGCCTGTGGTAAGGTCTTTATGATCTGTATCTTGTGCTGACCTCCTATCTCATCCTGTGACTTAGAATGCTGAGCCATTTGGGAATGCAGCCCAACAGGTCTTAGCCTTATTTTACCCAGTCCTTATTCAAGATGGACTTGCTCTGGTTCAAACGCCTCTGACAAGCCCAGGTTAGGTGTTGCACTTTCCCAGAGTTCCCAGTCTCTGTTTTGGAGTGCGCTCAGTTTCACCTTCCCTGCTAGATGGCTAGCTCCATGCAGGCAGGGTGTGGGAGGCTGCTCACAGCCATGTTTCCAGCATCCATGCCCAACTCACGGAAAGTGCTTATATTTTGAAAGAAAGAATGAACAAAGAGCTGCTTTCCAGTGCCAAGGGACTTTGTCACATATCTTGCACTTAGCTGCTTTTGTTTCTATTGAGATGAAGATTAATTGGTACATTTGTTAAAGATGAGATAATTGTTTTAAAAGGTAGTCAAAAGGAAAGATGACTATTGAAGCCTCTGTGAATAATTAGAAAACCTACCTTCAGAGCTCATTAAGCTCACCCCTCATGGAAGCCATTATTCCCTGCTGTGAAAAACTGACTCAGCTTGTCCTCGTTTAAAATTAGTTGAAATTGTTTGGGGTTTTTGTTGTCATTGTATTTCTATTGGAATACTGTGACTATTATTGCATATCCTGTGATTTAGCTTAACCTCCTGTGCACGCCGTGAAGAAACTCTCTAAGTTTAGTCACAAGATAATGGTGTGCATTCACATTTCACCCTCATCTCTTAATTGCATGCCTTCTACTTGATTGAAGTGTCACCATGATTCAACATTCGGCCATCTTTTAAAAATTTTGCTGTCTTCTATTTATTTTATTTGGTGATGAATATTTCCTGTTAGTTTCTAGCAGACTGCATTTGACATTTCATACATGCCAACCCAAGGCAGCTTCTAAGATTTCATTCAGGGTTGAGTAATTCTGGTGAATGAAGAGACAGGAATGAACTGAAATGACCATATTTTCATGTACGGAAGTTTCTTGAAAGACCTTAAAGAGCTATTTGTAGCAGATTTTTATTATGTGTATGTCATTGATCTTCTTCAAACATGACAATTTATAAAAATAGTTTGATTTGGGGGCGGAGCAAGATGGCCGAATAGGAACAGCTCCAGTCTCCAACTCCCAGCGCGAGCGACACAGAAGACCGGCGATTTCTGCATTTTCAACTGAGGTACTGGGTTCATCTCACTGGGGAGTGCCAGACGATCGGTGCTGGTCAGCTGCTGCAGCCCGACCAGCGAGAGCTGAAGCAGGGCGAGGCATTGCCTCACCTGGAAAGCGCAAGGGGGAAGGGAATCCCTTTTCCTAGCCAGGGGAACTGAGACACACAACACCTGGAAAATCGGGTAACTCCCACCCCAATACTGCGCTTTAAGCAGACAGGCACACCAGGAGATCATATCCCAAACCTGGCCGGGAGTGTCCCACACCCACGGAGCCTCCCTCATTGCTAGCACAGCAGTCTGTGATCTACCTGCAAGGCAGCAGCGAGGCTGGGGGAGGGGCGCCCGCCATTGCTGAGGCTTAAGTAGGTAAACAAAGCTGCTGGGAAGCTCGAACTGGGTGGAGCTCACAGCAGCTCAAGGAAACCTGCCTGTCTCTGTAGACTCCACCTCTGGGGACAGGGCACAGTAAATAATAACAAACGCAGCAGCTCTGCAGACGCAAACGACTCTGTCTGACAGCTTTGAAGAGAGCAGTGGATCTCCCAACACGGAGGTTGAGATCTGAGAAGGGACAGACTCCCTGCTCAAGTGGGTCCCTGACCCCTGAGTAGTCTAACTGGGAGACATCCCCCACTAGGGGCAGTCTGACACCCCACACCTCACAGGGTGGAGTACACCCCTGAGAGGAAGATTCCAAAGCAAGAATCAGACAGGTACACTCGCTGTTCAGAAATATTCTATCTTCTGCAGCCTCTGCTGCTGATACCCAGGCAAACAGGGTCTGGAGTGGACCTCAAGCAATCTCCTACAGCTACAACCTACAGCTGAGGATCCTGACTGTTAGAAGGAAAGCTATCAAACAGGAAGGACACCTACACCAAAACCCCATCAGTACATCACCATCATCAAAGACCAGAGGCAGATAAAACCACAAAGATGGGGAAAAAGCAGGGCAGAAAAGCTGGAAATTCAAAAAATAAGAGTGCATCTCCCCCGGCAAAGGAGCGCAGCTCATCGCCAGCAACGGATCAAAGCTGGACGGAGAATGACTTCGACGAGATGAGAGAAGAAGGCTTCAGTCCATCAAATTTCTCAGAGCTAAAGGAGGAATTACGTACCCAGCACAAAGAAACTAAAAATCTTGAAAAAAAAGTGGAAGAATTGATGGCTAGAGTAATTAATGCAGAGAAGCTCACAAACGAAATGAAAGAGACGAAAACCATGGCACGAGAAATACGTGACAAATGCACAAGCTTCAGTAACCGTCTCGATCAACTGGAAGAAAGAATGTCAGCGATGGAGGATCAAATGAATGAAATGAAGCGAGAAGAGAAACCAAAAGAAAAAAGAAGAAAAAGAAATGAACAAAGCCTGCAAGAAGTATGGGATTATGTAAAAAGACCAAATCTACGTCTGATTGGGGTGCCTGAAAGTGAGGGGGAAAATGGAACCAAGTTGGAAAACACTCTTCAGGATATCATCCAGGAGAACTTCCCCAACCTAGTAGGGCAGGCCAACATTCAAATCCAGGAAATACAGAGAACGCCACAAAGATACTCCTCGAGAAGAGCAACTCCAAGACACATAATTGCCAGATTCACCAAAGTTGAAATGAAGGAAAAAATCTTAAGGGCAGCCAGAGAGAAAGGTCGGGTTACCCACAAAGGGAAGCCCATCAGACTAACAGCAGATCTCTCGGCAGAAACTCTTCAAGCCAGAAGAGAGTGGGGGCCAATATTCAACATTCTTAAAGAAAAGAATTTTAAACCCAGAATTTTATATCCAGCCAAACTAAGTTTCATAAGTGAAGGAGAAATAAAATCCTTTACAGATAAGCAAATGCTTAGAGATTTTGTCACCACTAGGCCTGCCTTACAAGAGACCCTGAAGGAAGCACTAAACATGGAAAGGAACAACCGGTACCAGCCATTGCAAAAACATGCCAAAATGTAAAGACCATCAAGGCTAGGAAGAAACTGCATCAACTAACGAGCAAAATAACCAGTTAATATCATAATGGCAGGATCAAGTTCACACATAACAATCTTAACCTTAAATGTAAATGGACTAAATGCTCCAATTAAAAGACACAGACTGGCAAACTGGATAAAGAGTCAAGACCCATCAGTCTGCTGTATTCAGGAGACCCATCTCACACGCAGAGACATACATAGGCTCAAAATAAAGGGATGGAGGAAGATTTACCAAGCAAATGGAGAACAAAAAAAAGCGGGGGTTGCAATACTAGTCTCTGATAAAACAGACTTTAAACCATCAAAGATCAAAAGAGACAAAGAAGGCCATTACATAATGGTAAAGGGATCAATTCAACAGGAAGAGCTAACTATCCTAAATATATATGCACCCAATACAGGAGCACCCAGATTCATAAAGCAAGTCCTTAGAGACTTACAAAGAGACTTAGACTCCCATACAATAATAATGGGAGACTTCAACACTCCACTGTCAACATTAGACAGATCAACGAGACAGAAAGTTAACAAGGATATCCAGGAATTGAACTCATCTCTGCAGCAAGCAGACCTAATAGACATCTATAGAACTCTCCACCCCAAATCAACAGAATATACATTCTTCTCAGCACCACATCGTACTTACTCCAAAATTGACCACGTAATTGGAAGTAAAGCACTCCTCAGCAAATGTACAAGAACAGAAATTATAACAAACTGTCTCTCAGACCACAGTGCAATCAAATTAGAACTCAGGACTAAGAAACTCAATCAAAACCGCTCAACTACATGGAAACTGAACAACCTGCTCCTGAATGACTACTGGGTACATAACGAAATGAAGGCAGAAATAAAGATGTTCTTTGAAACCAATGAGAACAAAGATACAACATACCAGAATCTCTGGGACACATTTAAAGCAGTGTGTAGAGGGAAATTTACAGCACTAAATGCCCACAAGAGAAAGCAGGAAAGATCTAAAATTGACACTCTAACATCGCAATTAAAAGAACTAGAGAAGCAAGAGCAAACACATTCTAAAGCTAGCAGAAGGCAAGAAATAACTAAGATCAGAGCAGAACTGAAGGAGATAGAGACACAAAAAACCCTCCAAAAAATCAATGAATCCAGGAGTTGGTTTTTTGAAAAGATCAACAAAATTGATAGACCGCTAGCAAGACTAATAAAGAAGAAAAGAGAGAAGAATCAAATAGATGCAATAAAAAATGATAAAGAGGATATCACCACCGACCCCAAAGAAATACAAACTACCATCAGAGAATACTATAAACACCTCTATGCAAATAAACTAGAAAATCTAGAAGAAATGGATAATTTCCTGGTCACTTACACTCTTCCAAGACTAAACCAGGAAGAAGTTGATTCCCTGAATAGACCAATAGCAGGCTCTGAAATTGAGGCAATAATTAATAGCCTACCAACCAAAAAAAGTCCAGGACCAGATGGATTCACAGCTGAATTCTACCAGAGGTACAAGGAGGAGCTGGTACCATTCCTTCTGAAACTATTCCAATCAATAGAAAAAGAGGGAATCCTCCCTAACTCATTTTATGAGGCCAACATCATCCTGATACCAAAGCCTGGCAGAGACACAACAAAAAAAGAGAATTTTAGACCAATATCCCTGATGAACATCGATGCAAAAATCCTCAATAAAATACTGGCAAACCGGATTCAGCAGCACATCAAAAAGCTTATCCACCATGATCAAGTGGGCTTCATCCCTGGGATGCAAGGCTGGTTCAACATTCGCAAATCAATAAACATAATCCAGCATATAAACAGAACCAAAGACAAGAACCACATCATTATCTCAATAGATGCAGAAAAGGCTTTTGACAAAATTCAACAGCCCTTCATGCTAAAAACGCTCAATAAATTCGGTATTGATGGAACGTACCTCAAAATAATAAGAGCTATTTATGACAAACCCACAGCCAATATCATACTGAATGGGCAAAAACTGGAAAAATTCCCTTTGAAAACTGGCACAAGACAGGGATGCCCTCTCTCACCACTCCTATTCAACATAGTGTTGGAAGTTCTGGCTAGGGCAATCAGGCAAGAGAAAGAAATCAAGGGGATTCAGTTAGGAAAAGAAGAAGTCAAATTGTCCCTGTTTGCAGACGACATGATTGTATATTTAGAAAACCCCATTGTCTCAGCCCAAAATCTCCTTAAGCTGATCAGCAACTTCAGCAAAGTCTCAGGATACAAAATTAATGTGCAAAAATCACAAGCATTCTTATACACCAGTGACAGTCAAACAGAGAGCCAAATCATGAATGAACTTCCATTCACAATTGCTTCAAAGAGAATAAAATACCTAGGAATCCAACTTACAAGGGATGTAAAGGACCTCTTCAAGGAGAACTACAAACCACTGCTCAGTGAAATCAAAGAGGACACAAACAAATGGAAGAACATACCATGCTCATAGATAGGAAGAATCAATATCGTGAAAACGGCCATACTGCCCAAGGTAATTTATAGATTCAATGCCATCCCCATCAAGCTACCAATGAGCTTCTTCACAGAATTGGAAAAAACTGCTTTAAAGTTCATATGGAACCAAAAAAGAGCCCGCATCTCCAAGACAATCCTAAGTCAAAAGAACAAAGCTGGAGGCATCACGCTACCTGACTTCAAACTATACTACAAGGCTACAGTAACCAAAACAGCATGGTACTGGTACCAAAACAGAGATATAGACCAATGGAACAGAACAGAGTCCTCAGAAATAATACCACACATCTACAGCCATCTGATCTTTGACAAACCTGAGAGAAACAAGAAATGGGGAAAGGATTCCCTATTTAGTAAATGGTGCTGGGAAAACTGGCTAGCCATAAGTAGAAAGCTGAAACTGGATCCTTTCCTTACTCCTTATACGAAAATTAATTCAAGATGGATTAGAGACTTAAATGTTAGACCTAATACCATAAAAATCCTAGAGGAAAACCTAGGTAGTACCATTCAGGACATAGGCATGGGCAAAGACTTCATGTCTAAAACACCAAAAGCAACGGCAGCAAAAGCCAAAATTGACAAATGGGATCTCATCAAACTAAAGAGCTTCTGCACAGCAAAAGAAACTACCATCAGAGTGAGCAGGCAACCTACAGAATGGGAGAGAATTTTTGCAATCTACTCATCTGACAAAGGGCTAATATCCAGAACCTACAAAGAACTCAAACAAATTTACAAGAAAAAAACAAACAACCCCATCCAAAAGTGGGCAAAGGATATGAACAGACATTTCTCAAAAGAAGACATTCATACAGCCAACAGACACATGAAAAAATGCTCATCATCACTGGCCATCAGAGAAATGCAAATCAAAACCACAATGAGATACCATCTCACACCAGTTAGAATGGCGATCATTCAAAAGTCAGGAAACAACAGGTGCTGGAGAGGATGTGGAGAAATAGGAACACTTTTACACTGTTGGTGGGATTGTAAACTAGTTCAACCATTATGGAAAACAGTATGGCGATTCCTCAAGGATCTAGAACTAGATGTACCATATGACCCAGCCATCCCATTACTGGGGATATACCCAAAGGATTATAAATTATGCTGCTATAAGGACACATGCACACGTATGTTTATTGCAGCACTATTCACAATAGCAAAGACTTGGAATCAACCCAAATGTCCATCAGTGACAGATTGGATTAAGAAAATGTGGCACATATACACCATGGAATACTATGCAGCCATAAAAAAGGATGAGTTTGTGTCCTTTGTAGGGACATGGATGCAGCTGGAAACCATCATTCTTAGCAAACTATCACAAGAACAGAAAACCAAACACCGTATGTTCTCACTCGTAGGTGGGAACTGAACAGTGAGATCACTTGGACTCGGGAAGGGGAACATCACACACCGGGGCCTATCATGGGGAGGGGGGAGGGATTGCATTGGGAGTTATACCTGATGTAAATGACGAGTTGATGGGTGTAGCACACCAACATGGCACAAGTATACATATGTAGCAAACCTGCACGTTGTGCACATGTACCCTACAACTTGAAGTTTAATAATAATAAATAAATTAAAAAAAAAAAAGTTTGATTTTTAAGGATTCAGAATAATTTATCAAAAAATGACAATTAGTATGTATTGGCATTTTAAATGGTTACTGAAAATATAGAAACTACTTATATTTCACAGAATAAATATTCTTTCATGTTGTAAATTTCAAGGAATTTATTTTAACAAATTAAATTGTATTCTAGTAGCTACAGTGGATTCAGTTTATCTCTTTTGAAACCATGATATTAAAAGCAGAAAAAGGGAATAAATTGTTTAATTTATATTCCACAAACTGTTGGTAATTTTTTTGTTGTTGTTAATTCTTTTTATTGCTATCACTGGACTTGTGAAAAAGAAAAAGAGGTTTAATAAAAGAAATAGCAGCATGGGATATTCACTCATCTTTTGCTGACCTTTGGAAAGTTAATCAAATTTGTACATGTGAAGTTTGAGTACCATGGCATAATGGAAACCTTATTTTTACTTTTTATGGATTTTTTTTGAGACAGAGTTTTACTCTTGTCTCCCACGTTGGAGTGCAGTGGCGCAATCTCAGCTCATTGCAACCTCTGCCTCCCAGGTTTAAGTGATTTTCCTACCTCGGCCTTCTGAATAGCTGGGATTGCAGGCATGTGCCACCACGCTCAGCTAATTTTTGTATTTTTGGTAGAGATGGGGTTTCACCATAATGGCCAGGCTGGTCTTGAACTCTTGACTTCAGGTGATCTGCCTGCCTCGGCCTCCTAGCAGACTGCGATTACAGGCATGAGTCACCACACCCTGCCTGGAAACCTTATAAATATAGCTTGTTGGGGACCCAAGGAATCTCAGAAATTGGCATTTTAGTTAAACTTTTTATTTTACAGAATAGTGTAGAATTACGGTAAACAGATGGATTTTGGAGTTCGCAGGAACCTGAGTTCAAACCCTAATTTACTAGGCATGTAATTTGGGTAAACTATTTTGTCTCGTTTAGAATCAGTTTTTTCACTTATGAAATGGGGTCAATGATACTTATCCTGAAAGGCTGTTGTTATTAAATGAGATAATATAGTCATGCTGCCTATGACATAGTGAGTTTTCAATAAGTGAAAATGATAACATTAGTAATACCTGTAAGGGGATATAAAGCACCAAAAAGACTAATTAACCAAGTTACAGAAGCAGCCCATTGGCACTTCCAGTAGTGGACCTGAGCTCTAACCCTCCTTTTTAATTTTTGTAATATAATGAAATGTTAGGCAAGTCATTTCATTTTGTCTCATTTTTATCAGTGTCAAAATAAGTAGAGACGGCTGGGCCTGGTGGCTCATGCCTATAATACCAGCACTTTGGGAGGCCAAGTCGGGTGGATCACCTGAGGTCAGGAGTTTGAGACCAGCCTGGCTAACATGGTGAAACCCCATCTCTACTAAAAATACAAAAATTAACCAGGCAAGGTAATGTGTGTCTGTAATCCCAGCTACCCAGGAAGCTAAGGCAGGAGAATCACTGGAACCCAGAAGGTGGAGGCTGCAGTGAGGTGAGATCATGCCACAGCACTTAAGCCTGGGTGACAGAGCGAGACTCCGTCTCAAAAAAAGAAGAAAAAAAAAAAGTAGAGGCTTTCCCCTTCTTTCTTTCCCAAGGACATGTTGTACATAGAGTTAGAGCTAGACTGGAAATAATACCTGTAAGGCAATTTAGACTAGTTTTTTGCCTTTTGAGTTATATGAATGATATATATGTAGAATGATTAAAATTCGTCAAAGTCTTCTTGGAGGGAAACATTTAAGGAAAAAGGCTGAATAAAAGTGGAAAATTAGCACTGTGTAGCCAAGTGACTGTCAATGGCTGATGGTGACCCACAAAGGGAATAGTATGATATTGCTTACAACAAAAGTGTGCAGAATTCTTAGAGCTTTACCTGCTTTAGGAATTAATGTGGATCTACTTTACTCTTCACTCCATTCCATCCTGTCCTTTATGGGACCCACGTGTGAACTTAAACGATATTATGGGTTCGAAAAGAAAACCAACATGAAAAGTGAAAAACAATTGACATTCTGCATAATTGATTCTCTTTCATGATTTGCATAATATAAGCATGGCATGGTATAGTATTAAGATTACTGGGTTTAGAAGCCATTTGCCTCAGTTGTGATTTTGTCATTTACAGATTGAGGGTACTTAAATCAGTCAGTTGCCTCTCTGAGGCTCTTTAAATTGGATTTAAGAAGCCTCAGATGATAGTTTAGCTCAGGAGGTGAGGATCAAATGAGATATAAGAAGTTTTGTAAATTCTGAATTGCTTTTGAAATAGAATGGAGTGATGGTATTTGAAACTATATTTAACATTATATTTTATTTATCTTTCAAAAATTTTCCTTAATTTGGCCATCAGGAAAAAAAAAAAAAAAAACACAACTATTTTAGGGTGGGCCTGATTATTAAAAAGATGTTGACCAGCTGTTCCTGAACTTAAGACAAAAGATTAAGCTAGATGAATGAGATTTATAGTAGAACACAAAGGGTTTAGGTATAAATAGAGTCTAATCACAGTTTTGATTTGTTTGAAGCTCTAATGTTTTTCTCAGGAATATTATAAATTTTTCTTTAGGTGCTTTTAAAAACTAAAAATAGATTTTTCATCTGTCTGTATTGGGTTAGGTAGAGTCCTGCTGAGGATATAAAGTTGATTAATATTACCTCTAATGTATTTTCTCTGACCCAAGAGTTGTACAACCATTTAATAAGTCAGTCTGGAAATAGAATAGAGAATCTGAACTCCTTGTAAAAGTAATAATTCTAGCTGTAAAAGGTCCTACAGAATTTTACAATAATTAAATTGAAGAGATAAGCTGAAACAAAAATCATTGCTTAAAAATCTTTGTAAGAAAAACACTTCCTATAGCTGTCAGTTTTGAAGTAAGCTATAGTAAACTTCTTAATTTTATTCCTGAAAAATAAAAATTCTTTATATCAGCTTGTCATCTACAGGAGATTGCTTGAGTTGGAGTTTTCAGTGTGTATGAATTCTACATTATTGTTGACCTTTTCATATTAGAAAATGAAACTGCTGACAGTGATTGTACATATATGTACACAAGTCGGGGGGAAGACTACTGCAGTTCTACAAAAGGCTTCCTTCTATATTTTACAAGAAAATTCTGCCCTTTGATTTTTCTTTATTACTGCTGCTACTGCTGCTACTACTGCTGTAGTACTTATGTGCCAGGATTTGTTCTAGGTGCTTTAGATATATTAGCCCATTTGATTCATATAACAGCTTACTGAATATGTACTATTACCATCCCCCTTTAAGAGAGGAGAAAACATGTACAGACAGAAGAAGTCCTCTTAGGGACATAGAGCTAGTAAGTGGCAAAATGGCACCTTGTGTTGTTTGGTCCAGAACCTATGCCCCTGCCACTCTGCAGTCTTGCCTACTACTAATCTACCACATTGGCCGTTGTATATAGTCCTCTCTTTTTTGCTTATTTCCCTAGTAGGAAAACAGAAAGTTTTATACAGTTGGAGATGATAAAGAATTATATACAATCCGCTATTGCAATTACATTGTGGATTTCAATTAACTTTTCTTGACATAAAATTTAATATCAGGAATTGATTTCATGTGAAAATTCAGTTATATGAAATGTTGCCTATTGGATCAACTTTTGTGAGCATATTAGAGAAAGGCAGTGACTTAACTCCCATGCTCAACTCAGATGCTGATATAGGTGTACATGTGTGAATTACCACATTGCAGTAATAGAATGACTTGGTGAAGAAGTGGGTGCAGGAGATAAAAGAGATACCAGTAAGTATGACTTTGACCTTCTTCAGTGCCAATTATTCAGAGAACCTTATTTAACTTGTAAATGTTCCCTTGATAAACTTAAAATGACCGTGTGTAATGTGAAGTTAGTATTATGTGTTTAGAAAACTGTTTAGGACAGGAAGTAGGCATTAGGAACTCTCACACATATCTAGACTTTCAGTTTTTTTTTTTTTTTTTTGAGACAGAGTCTTATTCTGTTGCCCGAGCTGGAGTGCAGTGGCGTGATCTTGGCTCACTACAACCTCCACCTCCCGGGTTCAAACGATTCTACTGCCTCAACCTCCTGAGTAGCTGGGATTACAGGCAAACACCACCACACCCAGTTAATTTTTGAATTTTATTAGGGGTGAGGTTTTTCCATGTTGGTCAGGCTGGTTTTGAACTCCTGACTTTGTGATCTGCCTGCCTTGGCCTCTCAAAGTGCTGGAATTACAGGTGTGAACTACCATGCCCAGCCCAGAATTGTTTATTGGCAAAACAATTTTCAAGAAAACATGACCTGAGTATGCATCACTGTTAGAGATCATAGAAACTATGTATTTTTTCTAAAATGTTTTAATAGACAAGAGCCAGATGGTACAAGCTTCAAGTGACTTTAGTACGTCTGTACTAATCAAAATTGTATGAATAAGCATACTCAGTGTAATTAAGTAAGTGAATTCATCCAATATATCACAAACTCTTGAACATAGTGAATTGAAGACCATGGATATAAGACAATACCACTTATAACTACAGTAATACTAGTAACAACTACAACCACCACCACACAACTTACATTTATTGTGAATCAGGAAAGTGCTTTAAATGAATTATATTGTTTAATCCTACAACAACCCTGTGAATTCACTATTATAACTTCCAACTCCACGGATAAGAAAAAGAGAGCATTAATTATGTGCACAGTTACACAATTAACAAGTATCATTTATTCAATATTTACTGAGTATACCCACCAGAGATCTGTACTGTTCTAGGTAGTGAAGAATTAAAAATGAGTAAAACAAAGTCCCTGCCTTCATAGAAGGACCCCACCTTTTTTGAGAGAGACAGATAACAAACAAATAAACATGGAAGCATAATAAGTCAGCTGGTAATTAGAATTATGTAGAACAGTAAAGCCCAGTAAGTAGACAAGAGAGTGCTAGCATAAGGTACTGTGATAGGCATTGTCACTTTTTTATGCAGGGCAGTAAGGGGAGACCTCTCTGATAAGGTAACATTTTAGCAGATACCTGGAGGGAGAGAGATATTTGTAGGAAGATTGTTCCTGTGCTTGGAATACAGGAGAAGAATGGTCTAGGAGGCCATGTATTTGGAGTGGGTGAGGAGAAGCATGGTTGGAGTTTGAACCCAGATTTATCTGACTCCAGAGTCCATAAACCACTACACCAATCTGATAGGGTAACCACAACGTTACCTAACCTGCTGTGATCTTAGAGACATATTAGCCAGATACATATTCTCATGGAAAAGAGGAGGGTAGTGACATTCTACTCTGAAAGTTCTGGGTTGCATTGAGGCTATGTGAGAAATCCCTGTGGTTTGTGGAGGGGTGTTTTTGAGACTAAAAGCAAAGAACAATTATGAAGCCTAAGTTTGGGAAACTGGGATTGTAGCTCCCATGCTCAGAATTCTTCCATGGTTCTTCAATTGCCTGCAGAGCTTTAGAGAAATTAAGTAACTTTCTGAAAGCCTCATAGCAAACAGACCTGCTTTTGAATTATGATAAAGACTATATTCATAACTGCTGAGCTATGTTGTTCTTCTCAAAGTGTGAAATCAATCACATGTTCCTTGGCTTCCTGTCACCTACATATCAAAGTTGACATGACTTGGCAAGGAATGCAGAACCCCCAGAGTGTGGCTGCACCTTCTTTTATGCCCTCCTCCCACTGCCCCCTCCCCATGCACCTTGGCATGCAACAGAACAGTGCTCCTCAGGGTCATGTTCCTAGGATTTTTTGCATTCTGAAATGTCCTTCTTTCTCTTATTTTGTAACCAAGATTTTATATCTTTCTTGAAGCCTTTTTTTTTTTTTTTTTTTGCCATTTTCCTTCCCAGATTGAGTTTTGACTTCTTCCCAGGCTGGTTTTAGAGCTTATATATCTTTGTACTTGCTCATCATTTCCAGTAGAAATCATTCCTTCAGTCCCTATCCTCCCAGCTAGGAATACATTTGCCTAAAAACCTATGCAAGCATTGACCATGGATTTTATTACCACACTTTTAAAGTAATTTCTTTGCTTTTGTATCTGCCTTGTCTTCTAAACTATGCCATTCAAAGCTTTTTAAAAATCTATATCCCAACCAAATATAGGGCCTGGCATGTAGTTTACCTGCTTACTTAAATTAAACTTAAGAATATTAGATGCAGAGTTATAATGATGACAGATTCGATCAGATTAAAACAAGTGGAGTATGTTGAGCAGTAATATTAGTTCGTTATGGAAAAATAGATGATAATAAAAACTATTCAATGAAAGATTATAATGTGTCAGGCATTAAACTCAGTGTAAAAATATATTATTCTATTATTCAAGATCAAATTCAAACTTGGAAGATATGTCTTATTAGGTATGGCTTTAAAACTAAATTAAAATCTTAATAGATATAACTTTAAAACTAAATTAAAATGTATTTAGTTTTTAACTATTACTAAGTGAATAGTAGGAGAGTAACTGGGGCTTTGATTAGAGGAAAGAGTCTTTAGAAAGGGACAGAAGTCATCCTTGTTTCTTTGTATTCAGTTTTTAAAACATTACTACAAATGTGTATGCTTGGCTACATGGCAGAGATCTTCCGGAAGGAACACTGCCCTCATTTATAATTCGGACATAGCATGTTGGGTGAGACAGAGGGCTATTGGGGAAGTGAGCCCAGATGAGACCTTGCGTATAATGCAGTGCTTCGTGCTGTTATCAACGGTTAATTGTAAAGGTTTTAGTAAGTACCATCCTTCCAACCTAAGGCCCAAAGTGGGATACTTCAGTCCATGGTTACTTAGTATAATTCCTGATTTTCATTTAGTAGGAAGTCTACTAATTAGGAAGTCTATTGAGTAATTTTTGAATGAACTGCTATTGCTGATTGCTTTGTTTCTCAGACAGGTATTTAATCTCGAATTGATATAGTGCTTATAATCACTGATAAATCATTTTGAGACATGCATTTAATTTTGGCTTATATAACATTTATGTTACTCTACTGATGTTGAGTTGCATTCCGAAAGATTTAAGTGCAAAATCTTTAAAAAAAATTTATCCATAGTTTTCCCACACTTCTCATCACACAGTACAGCTTTTCTTCCCTTTATTCACTTGATTTTATTGTTTCCTTAATTTCTCAATATTTTCTGCCAATTATGTGAATTAGGCATGCTTTAATCCTAACACTTAGAGTCTATCAGTAGGAAAGACTACATTAATGCTCAAAAATATATTTTAAAAAGTATTTTGCTCTCAATCCTTTCCAGTATCCAGTAGAAATTTAATCTGAAGCTCTTTTTGTGGTTCTCCTGCAGTGACACCACAGCCAAAGCCCTGTGGGAAGCTTTACTCAACACTAAGCACAAAGAGGCAGTGATGGAGGTTCGGAGACATCTAGTGGAAGCGGCAAGCAGAGAAAACCTGCCAATCAAGATGAGTATGGGTAAGCCTAAACCTAGGACACAGGCAGCCTCTGGGGAAGCTTATTTAAACCTGCTCTGAATTGTGGGCCAACCTAGACAACACGGAATCTAGGTTAAAGTAGTAACGACTTTTGTATACTGTTGAAAGAATAGGGAGGGAATATGTGCACACTGCCCTTGGGCTCAGCAATGACCACTTTTCTTAGATTCAGCTTTGGGAACTCCAGGAGAGTTTTTGCTTACAAAGACCGATTATTTTAGTTTCTTATTCATCTATTCTAGAACTATCAAAATTGGTCTGGACTACCTCTCCTTAATTCTATTCTACCCCTACTCCCTTTTTTCCCCATTCTTCCCCTATTCCCCCACTTATGGTGGGTAAAAGTTCTCTTATTACTTCTGAATTAGTGAATGAAATGGTACTGAGAAGACAATTGAGCAGACGACATGGTCTGGCCTAGTCCCTCACCCTTGGAGTGCTAATTGTCAAGTCACATCAGTGTTATTTCTTCTTCACCAGGGATTACATACTTAACTTTTCTATTTCTCATTTTTTTTCACATCCACCTTTGTCTTTGGTATTAGATGAATATGATTGCAATGGAATTTAAGTTTTAAGTGGCCTTTTTTCTTTTGATCAAAAAGTCAGAGAACCACAGAACTAATGTGTTGATTTTAGAAAAAAATTTGGCTTTTCATTTTTTTTAAGAAATATTAAATAATTTTATTGATACAGAAATATTTAAATACGGATATTGAATCTGGTTAATAGGTAGAATTTGTTTCTGGAAGCTTGTAAAATTTTATTTTTCTCTTTTAAAAATAAGATTTCTCTCTTATAATCTGTTCTTAGGTATTCAGTAAATATTAGTACATTTTACTGGATGGGAACATTTTTCTTTGCTGAGATTCATAGCCCAAGTTCTTGATTACACATGAGGGCAAAAATAAACTAAGTTGAAACAGAACAAAATTTGGAAGTAGCAGAATATGGATGAATCTAGGAAGAAAAATGTTACAGGGTTATAACATGAAAAAAAATATGACTTTTAATGCATTAGGTGACTATATTTGAGGGCTTCGAGGAATATAATGATGATAAGAAAAGTGAAATAACTAACCATTATTGAGAACTTACAGTATGCTAGGTCTTTGGACTCTTTACATGTGTTATCTTATTTCATTCTTAGAGTAATTCTATGAGGCGTATACTATTAGTATCTCATTTTTCAGATAAGGAAACTGAAACAGAGAAAAATAAGTTGCCCAAGGCTATATATCTGATAAGTGGTAGGACTGGAATTCAAGTCCAAGAATTTTGATGCCACATAATTGCACTTTATTTATAAAATTATTCTAATTCATATACCCAATGCCAGAAGTGGTTTTGAAGGGTGAGAGCTCTTTTAATAGTTTTGAATTAATAAATGAACTATTATACTAAAAACAATTTAGCAGACAGACATGCCCTAGCCTGGCCCCTCACCCTTAGAGTGGGTCTCAAAGTTGCTGCACTGAGACATCCTGGCATTTGACTATTAATTCTCTTTCTTTTCTTCCTCCTTTTTTCCTTCCTTCTCTCCCTCCATCTCCCATCCCCCTCTCTCCTTTCCTTTCCATAGCCCTAGGTACACATTAGTAACAAGTATATTTACCTTATTGAGTGTCTTATTCTTAAGTATGTTGAAACAAGAACTAATTAATATTGTGAATTGACTGGACGCGGTGGCTCACGCCTGTAATCCCAGCACTTTGGGATGCCAAGGCGGGCGGATCACGAGGTCAAGAGATTGAAACGATCCTGGCCAACATGATGAAACCCTCTCTCTACTAAAAATATAAAAATTAGCTGGGAATGGTGGTGCTTAGTCCCAGCTACTCAGGTGACTGGGGCAGGAGAATCACTTGAACCTGGAAGGCAGAGGTTGCAGTAAGCTGAGATTGCACCACTGCACTCCAGCCTGGCAACAGAGGGAAAAAAAAAAAATTGTGAATCAAGGAAAGTAGGAATGCACAAAGGGTCTTGATGTTAAGGTTAATTTATATTGTGTTTCAGAGATACAACATTATGATACTATTACAGAGCATAAATCAATCTTTATTGCTCAATTCAGGACTCTTGAAAGAGCAGTAAACTACTTTTCTAAAGGGCTGTATCTTTGAAAAATAATCAGAGCCAGAAATTTTTAAAAAGGCCAGGTAATCCCATAAGGAATTCACATTTAAATGTTTGAGTTTTCTGTCAACCAAAAAAAGATTTTTTTTGAAGATAGAATTGTTTGCTTCATCCCACAACTCTAGATGGGGGTTGGGGTGGGAGTGGGAGGAAGAAAGAAGGGAAAAAGCAGAGGATTGTTAGCAAACTTCTGTTGTAAGAAGGACCAAAAAGATTGATTCAAAGCATACTCTATCCATGTGCTAATTGCTCTTTAGTAACAGATAGCACAGTATGGTTGCCCATTTTTGCTTCATATCCCTAGCCAGAATTTCGTGTGTCTCATTTTCATATGTAAACAGATTCATAACTATGAACAGTAAGGAAAAAACTAGAACTTGTAAACAAAACAAAACATTGACTTTTTAAAACTGCCTATCATATAGCTTATCATATAGTATTTAAAACTATAAAATATATTTTAAACTATGCATAATTCTCCCATCTTTGCTGTAGTTTCTACTGAAGTATAAATTTTTCTGACTGTGATAAAGGCTTCTAGTATTTTTGAGATGTTAAACAGATTTTAATTATAGACTCAGGATTCTCTTGTATTTAAATTTATGGGGAGGGATCCCATGATTGAAACCTCAGATCTTAAATATAAAATTTCTCAGTACAAGGTAAATTCATGTTAAAACACTATGAGCACCAAGAGAAATAAACATCATCCACTTAAAGGAAAAATGTTTAATTGCTAAAAGACAGAAAAAAATTCATTTTATCATTGCACATATAAACATGTCATCTTTCTGAGAGCTTGTTATTAAATTGTCAGTTAACTAAATAGATATGTTCCAGAAAAGTGACTTTTAAAACACTGAAATGGAATTGTATTTTTCCCACTGGCTTCCATAATGAAAAATGTACTCTGAAAGTAACAAAACAAACAGACCATAAGAAATCCATTTGTTTAAGTCTAAAATGGCTACTCACAGAAGAAATGAGTAAATGATGTTCATCTCAAACTCTGGTACATTTTACGGAGAATCTTTCACTGGAATATGATTGTGGTTGAGGAACTTCATGTATTTGTCCTATAGTTCTCTACAAAGTGGACATATTCCCCAGTGTTTAATGGGTGGCAGAAGTATTCTATTATATTAGAGCTGAAGTGAAACAGATATCTTTATGATACTGTCTTTTCTTTGTAGCCAGAGTTCTTGAAAGAGTGTTCTATACTTGATGCCTCTGTTTCTTTATTATTTTCTTACTAATGTAGTGTAGTCTGGCTCATGACACTTTTTTACTGGAAAGGCTCCCAGACCACTAAATATAAGTACATTTTTACCAGTCACCATCCTTCTCGACTTCTTTGCAGTATTCACTACTAGACTTTGCCACTTTCTTATATGTCTCTCTGTGTTTTCTGTGACTTTAGCCTCTTCTGATTGTGATGGAGTACAAAGTCAATTATATCTGAGGGTGAATCATAGTTCTGCCACTTATTAGCCAAACTTCAATTCCTTTGTCCATAAAATGGGGGAAATAGCTATTTTCTGGAATTTTAAAGGAGAATAAAAGCTCTGAGTAGAGTGAAGTTATGACTATCAAGCAAACTGGAATGAGTAAGCTATAGTTACAGTCTCTGTCTATGGGAAAATCTACACGGGAAACTAAATTATAAGAAGGTTGTTTGGTGAGAGTGAAAGCAAAGCAAACAGATCAAGTTAGATGATTTCCCCTTTCTTTCTCGGAAATGTACTCATTCATTCTTTCCACTTCACTCATCTTTTTCTAGGCTCTATGCTAAATATCTCCCTTCTGATAAACCTGTCTTTTTTTAAGCAGAATTCTGAATAGCTTTTCCATGTTCAGCCTCGTTATAATTCCGTTGCATTCCCTCTTTCCTGACTCTGTTCATTCCTCCTTGACTCCTCCCTGCGCCGCCAACATCCCCTTGACTGTATTTGGGATTCCTAATCCTCTGTGGTCACACTTCTATGGAAAAAATCTTTAGAGTTACATTTATAGATGATAATCTGATCCATTACAGTGTGATACTTCTTAATTGCTCTCCTAGTTCTGGGACATCTTAGTGTCAGTCTTATAAACTCACCACCGTTGTCTCTTTTCCAAATTAAATATGATGAGTTCTTTTAACCATTTGAGAAAAGACAAGCCTTTCCCACCTTTTACTTCTAGTTTTAAGTCACTGGCAGAGCTCTAGTTTGTTAACATCCCTCCTAAAATGTGAATTCCAGAACTGAACAAAGATGTTGTCTTGTTTTTCCCCTATTTTGAACACTTCACTGTGCTGCTCTTTTTTTTTTTTTTTTTTTCTGAGATGAAGTCTTGCTCTGTCGCCCAGACTGGAGTGCAGTGGCATGATCTCAGCTCACTGCAACCTCCGCCTCCTGGGTTCAAGCGATTCTCCTGCCTCAGCCTTCTGAGTAGCTGGGATTACAAGCCCACGCCACAATGCCCACCTAACTTTTGTGTTTTTATTTAGATGGGGTTTCACCATGTTGGCCAGGCTGTTCTCGAACTCATGGTCCGCCCGCCTCGGCCTCCCAAAGTGCTGGGATTATAGGCGTGAGCCACCATGCCTGGCCTTTGCTTCTCTTAATAAAGCCCCAGATAAGATTTGTGATTTTTGTTTTCCACCATTTCCACACTCTTTCATTTCTGAATTTCAACATTTAGCAGTATTGACTTTGAAAAATAGCAATACATCAAAATACTTTAAAATTTTATTTGATATGTGTTTTTTAAAAACAGCATTGAAGTGTTCTACTTCCTGTTTTTGATACTTGAGTTCATCCAGTTCTGGCTGAATAACAGCTGTGTTTTGATCACATTTATATTTTTTGCCTTCATGGGAAAAATTTTCTCTGAAATTAAGAGGAGCATGTGTACATGCAAATCTCTTTGTTATGTGTGTGTGTGTGTGAGAGAGAGAGAGAGAGAGAGGCCGGGGAGAAAGAGTGAGAAATGGGTGGGCAGATGGGGAGATTGCCCAGCTTTGCAAAAAGGATAAGTTAAAACCTAGTAAGACTAACATACCGTGTGATATATGGTCACTTATAAAAGATGAGAACATCTGACTGCCTCGTAAGAGATGTATACTGATTATTTACTCACACACATCTTTGTTTTCATATGTTAGTTGATACCACAATTTGGAGAATGGGGAATGGAATTAACTTTTATTGAATAGCTACTTTGTTTCAGGTACTATAACAGAAGATTTGCATAGTTTGTTTCATTTAATGCTCCCAATAGTACAAATTTGGTAATTTTTTAAAACTCCCATTTCACAGACAAGGAAAACTGAGACCACAAAGGTGAGGTTTCTTTTCCAGGATTACTGTGCCAATTGTTAAATTCCGCCTCTCAGATCTAAACTCCCACTTCGTGATGCTGGGGCTGGGACTTTCAGACTACACTTCAGCTTGCCCAGCTGGATACCTGTCAGGCTATGCTAATAAGTGGAACTAGAGGGAAATTGCAAGCCTAGAGGGGAAGAAGCAGCTTTCTTCCTTTCTGCTTTCTGTGGACTTTCTTTCTGCTTGTGAGTGTCTTGCCAACAATATATTCCTTCACCACAGCAGTGGCAAGTTTTTCCTGTGGTAGCAGCTGAATCCAGTGTACAGTTCTTCTAACACCTGAAGAACTAGCTTCAGGGCACCCTCTCCTCAGAGGTACCACCCCAGCCAAGTAGTGCTCCATTGTCAGAGGTTTGCATTTCAGTCCCTACGTTTGTAAGTTTTAATAATTTCAATCTCCTGCTTCTGTTTCCTCCACACTGGTGGTGGTAGCTACCTTTGTGTAGTTGCTACCTCCCTGGTACCTTGGAGTTCTCTCTTTATCCTTTCAATTACCCAGTTAACAGTTCTGTATGTTAAGTTTTCTCTGTTCATGTCGCTGGTGTGTTTAATGTCTTCTGACTGGGTCCTGACTGATGGGTTACATAGCAAGTAAGCCAGAATACAAAGCTGGATCTGTCTGACTTCTATTGTCAGGCCTCTTTTTAGAGACAGGAATCAAACAACTAGGGATTGGGGGAGGTAGCATCTACAGAGCTACAAGCTCAGATATGATTATGCCATGCCCCTGTTTAAAACCCTTTGGTGGGTCCCCATTGCCTCAGGATACTATCCAAATGTGTAAGCATGCTATTTATAAAGATGGTTCTGCCTTCCAGCCTCATGCTTCACTCACCTATTCTCATTGCTTTCCCTCTCTATTACCTATTTTCCTACATGAACTTTTGCAGATCCAGGTGTTTGTTGTCTGTCGGAAATACTGTCATTTGGTTGTTCTTCCAGATCACTCTCCACCCCTCTATATCTGTGCCTCTGGAGACTGACCTTCATGGACTGTGCCTCTCATTTGAGTTTGGCCTGTGAAAGGCATAGGCAGGAGATTTAGAGGGTCAGAGGAAAGTATAGTTAGGATATTGTTTGCCTGGCTTCTTCCTGCCCAGATGCAGTTGGCGTGCCATCTTTTTCCTGCCAAGACCTTGACTAATATAACCTGTCACCTTCCAATACACTCATTCGCACACAAAAATGCACATCTTTCCTGTCAAAACCCATCTGATTCTTCATGACTAAATACAGATATCACTTTCTCTGTGGAACCACATCTGATTCCCTGCTTTTCACTCCCTCAGCACACTGAATTAATTGCTCTGGCTTCTAAGGACACACAGCTCTTTTTCTGGATGCCTTTTTAGCACTTACAATGATGTGATATAGTTAAGTTTGTGTGGATCAAAAACCGTGCTAGACAGTGTACATGTCATGTCCTTCATTGGCCATTGGCTTGGTACATGGTGGGTGGCTTAGTGCTTGCAGTTTGAATGAATGGATTGCCTGATGAGTTTGGGTGAGTAACAGAGAGACAATGAGTATTTCTATTTTCAATAGAAAGAGGCAGAAATAGTTTTCATTGAATTAATAATTAATAATTATTATTTCTATTTACAAATTTCCTTTCTGATATTTATTGTTCCTTTTGATGTCTCTCTAGCATCTGATTACGTCTTCTTTCTTGGGTTCTTTTCCCTTTGTCTTCATATCACTCTGCTCTTCTGATCTCTCCCTCTTTCTGATAATTGTTTTATGCCTTCTGTTATTTCTAGTTTCCTAGAAGGATGTAGATATCTTTGTATCTCCTGTTGTGCCTTGCACATAGATGCTACTTAATGACTGCCACCAATGTTAGAGCCTTATTCTACTCTACTCTCCACTCCAAAATAAATAAATACATAAAAGCCCATTTCCTATCATTCAGTATCCTGGGCTTTCCAGTTCTCTCCCAACATTTTCTCTATCATAGCTCTCATCTCTTTGTTTGTACTATTATTATATCACAGCAATTACCACCAGACTCAGAGTAGTTGGGGCTGAGAACTCTTACCTATGCTTCTTAGTATTCTTTGCACCTAACACAGGAACTTGAACTTACTGTATACCCAAGAAATGTTTATGGAATTAATAAATAAATTCTTGAATTAATAGTGTCAGTTGGTATTTGTTACATATTTCTTTAATGAATTGCTTTTCTATCACTCTCTTGTAGAATCCGAAAGTAACACTGATTTAGAACATCAGTTCTCAAACTTCTTGGTCTTAGAACCCGTTTACAGTCTTAAAAACCCAAGGAGTTCCTCAATAATTTTTGTTTATATGGATTACATCCATTGATACATGTGAGATAGATGAACGGATAGATGGATAGATAGAAAACAAGACATTAGAAAAGAAAGCAAGGGGTATTTGAAATTATTTATTAATTCATATTGAGATAATAATAAACTCATTATATGTTAACAAAAGTAACATTTTTACAAAAAATAACTAAACTATATTTCTAAAACAAAATAAGGTAGTTAAAAGAGTGGCATTATTTTACATCTTTGCATATGTCTAATGTCTGACTTCATACGAAACAACTGGTATTTTGTATTTAAAAGATAGTATGTGTGCTTATTATGTATTAGATCCTATACATAAAATATTTGACAAGGGCATCAAGATGACACAATGGGAAAGAATAGTCTCAATAAATGCTGCGGGGAAAATTGGATATCCACATACAAGGAATGAAATTGGACCCTTATCTTACACCATACACAAAAATAAACTCAAAATGGATAAAAGACCAAAATGTAAGATGTGAAACCATAACACTCTTGGAAGAGAACATAGGGAAAAGACTCTCTGCCATTGGCCTTGGCAACGATTTTTTGAAAAAATAAAAAAATTCAAAAAATACATATATATATATATATAATGGATTAATATGTAATGAAATGTTATTCAGCCTTTAAAAAGGAAATCCCGCCATTTGCCACAACATGGATGGACTTTAAGCAGACCTGCAGCAATTAATTCAGCCTGCTGAGGGAGTGAAAAGCAGGGAATCAGACATGGTTCCTGACTGTTAGAAGGAAAACTAACAAACAGAAGGGAATAGTATCAACATCAACAAAAAGGATGTCCGCTCAAAGACCCCAGCTGAAGGTCACCAACTTCAAAGACCGACCAACGGTAGATAAATCCATGAAGATGGAGAGAAACCAGAGCAAAAAGCCTGAAGATTCCAAAAACGAGAACATCTCTTCTCCCCTAAAGGATCACAAATCCTTGTTAGCAAGGGAACAAAACTGGATGGACAGTGAGTTTGACAAATTGACAGAAGTAGGCTTCAGAAGGTGGGTAATAACAAACTCCTCCGAACTAAAGGAGCATGTTCTAACCCAATGCAAGAAAGCTAAGAATCTTGAAAAAAGGTTAGATGAATAGCTAACTAGAATAACCAGTTTAGAGAAGAACATAAACAACCTCATGGAGCTGAAAAACACAGCATAAGAACTTCATGAAACATGCACAAGTATCAACAGCTGAATCGATCAAGCAGAAGACAGGATATCAGAGATTAAAGATCAACTTAATGAAATAAACAGTGAAGACAAGATTAGAGAGAAGAGAATGAAAAGAAATAAACAAAGCCTCCAAGGAGTACAGGACTATGTGAAAAGACCAAAACTACATTTGATTGGTGTACCTGAAAGTGATGGGGAGAATGGAACCAAGTTGGAAAACACCCTTCAGGATATTATCCAGGAGAATTTTCCCAATCTAGCAAGACAGGCCAACATTCAAATTCAGGAAATACAGAGAACACCACAAAGATACTCCTTGAGAATAGAAACCCCAAGACACAAAATCATCAGATTCACCAAGGTTGAAATGAAAAATTGTTAAGGGCAGCCAGAGAGAAGGGTCAGGTTACCCACAAAGGGAAGCCCATCAGACTAACGGTGGATCTCTCAGCAGAATCCCTACAAGCTAGAAGAGAGTAGGGGCCAATATTTAACATACTTAAAGAAAACAATTTTCAACCCAGAATTTCTTTTTTTTATTCAAAATTCTCTTTTATTATCTGTTTTTAAAAATTATACTTTATGTTCCAGGGTACATGTGCACAACGTGCAGTTTTCTTACATATGTATGCATGTGCCATGTTGGTGTGCTGTACCCATTAACTCGTCATTTACATTAGGTATATCTCCCCCCACCCCACAACAGGCCCCGGTGTGTGATGTTCCCCTTCCTGTGTCCAAGTGATTTCATTGTTCAATTCCCACCTATGAGTGAGAACATTCGGTGTTTGGTTTTCTGTTCTTGCGATAGTTTGCTGAGAATGATGGATTCCAGGTGCATCCATGTCCATACAAAGGACACAAACTCATCCTTTTTTATGGCTGCATAGTATTCCATGGTGTATATGTGCCACATTTTCTTAATCCAGTCTCTCACTGATGGACATTTGGGTTGATTCCAAGTCTTTGCTATTGTGAATAGTGCCGCAATAAACATACGTGTGCATGTGTCTTTATAGCAGCATGATTTATAATCCTTTGAGTATATCCCCAGTAATGGGATGGCTAGGTCAAATGGTATTTCTAGTTCTAGATCCTTGAGGAATCGCCACACAATCTTCCACAATGGTTGAACTAGTTTACAGTCCCAGCAACAATGTAAAAGTGTTCCTATTTCTCCACATCCCCTCCGGCACCTGTTGTTTCCTGACTTTTTAATGATCACCATTCTAACTGGTGTGAGATGGTATCTCATTGTGGTTTTGATTTGCATTTCTCTGATGGCCAGTGATGATGAACATTTTTTCATGTGTCTGTTGGCTGTATGAATGTCTTCTTTTGACAAGTGTCTGTTCATATCCTTTGCCCACTTTTGGATGGGGTTGTTTGTTTTTTTCTTGTAAATTTGTTTGAGTTCTTTGTAGGTTCTGGATATCAGTCCTTTGTCAGGAGTAGATTGCAAAAATTTTCTCCCATTCTGTAGGTTGCCTGGTCACTTTGATGGTATTTTCTTTTGCTGTGCAGAAACTCTTTAGTTTAATTAGATCCCATTTGTCATTTCTGGCTTTTGTTGCCATTGCTTTTGGTGTTTTAGACATGAAGTCCTTGCCCATGCCTATGTCCTGAATGGTATTACCTAGGTTTTCTTCTAGGGTTTTTATGGTTTTAGGTCTAACGTTTAAGTCTCTAATCCATCTTGAATTAATTTTCGTATAAAGTGTAAGGAAAGGATCCAGTTTCAACTTTCTACTTATGGCTAGCCCGTTTTCCCAGCACCATTTATTAAACAGGGAATCCTTTCCCCATTTCTTGTTTTTTTCAGGTTTGTCAAAGATCAGATGGTTGTAGATGTGTGGTGTTACTTCTGAGGCCTCTGTTCTGTTCCATTGGTCTGTATATCTGTTTGGGTACCAGTACCATGCTGTTTTGGTTACTGTAGCCTTGTAGTATAGTTTGAAGTCAGGTAACGTGATGCCTCCAGCTTTGTTCTTTTTGCTTAGGATTGTCTTGGCAATGCAGGCTCTTTTTTGGTTCCATATGAATTTTAAAGTAGTTTTTTCCAATTCTGTGAGGAAAGTCATTGGAAACTTAATGGGGATGGCATTGAATCTATAAATTACCTTGGGCAGTATGGCCATTTTCACGATTTTGATTCTTCCTATCCATGAGCATGGAATGTTCTTCCATTTGTTTGTGTCCTCTTTTATTTCATTGAGTAGTGGTTTGTAGTTCTCCTTGAACAGGTCCTTCACATCCCTTGTAAGTTGGATTCCTAGGTATTTTATTCTCTTGGAAGCAATTGTGAATGGGAATTCATTCATGATTTGGCTCTCTGTTTGTTACTGGTATATAAGAATGCTTGTGATTTTTGCACATTGATTTTGTATCCTGAGACTTTGCTGAAGTTGCTTATCAGCTTGAGGAAATTTTGGGCTGAGATGATGGGGTTTTCTAAATATACAATCATGTCATCTGCAAACAGGGACAATTTGACTTCTTCTTTTCCCAATTGAATACCCTTGATTTCTTTCTCTTGCCTGATTGCCGTGGCCAGAACTTCCAACACTGTTGAATAAGAGTGGTGAGACAGGACATCCCTGTCTTGTGCCAGTTTTCAACGAGAATGCTTCCAGTTTTTGCCCATTCAGTATGATATTGGCTGTGGGTTTGTCATAAATAGCTCTTGTTATTTTGAGATATGTTCCATCAATGCCGAATTTATTGAGAGTTTTTAGCATGAAGGGCTGTTGAATTTTGTCAAAGGCCTTTTTTTCTGCATCTATTGAGATAATCATATGGTTTTTGTCTTTGATTCTGTTTATATGCTGGATTACATTTATTGATTTGCAAATGTTGAACCAGCCTTGCATACCAGGTATGTAGCCCACTTGATGATGGTGGATGAGCTTTTTAATGTGCAGCTAGATTCGGTTTGCCAGTATTTTATTGAGGATTTTTGCATCGATATTCATTAGGGATATTGTCTAAAATTCTCTTTTTTTGTTGTGTCTCTGCCAGGCTTTTGTATCAGGATGATGTTGTGGTACCAGCTCCTCCTTGTATCTCTGGTAGAATTCAGGTGTGAATCCGTCTGGTCCTGGACTTTTTTTGGTTGGTAGACTATTAATTATTGCCTCAATTTCAGAGCCTGTTATTGGTCTGTTCAGGTATTCAACTGCTTCCTTGTTTAGTCTTCAGAGAGTGTATGTGTCCAATAATTTAGCCATTTCTTCTAGGTTTTCTAGTTTATTTGTGTAGAGGTGTTTATAGTATTCTCTGACGGTAGTTTGTATTTCTGTGGGGTCGGTGGTGATATCCCCTTTATCATTTTTTATTGCATCTATTTGATTCTTCTCTCTTCTTCTTTACTAGTCTTGCTAGCGGTCTATTAATTTTGTTGATCTTTTCAAAAAACCAACTCCTGGATTCATTGATTTTTTAAAGAGGTTTTTGTGTCTCTATTTCCTTCAGTTCTGCTCTAATCTTGGTTATTTCT
Organism: Chlorocebus sabaeus; assembly: GCF_047675955.1. Classification (NCBI taxonomy): domain Eukaryota; kingdom Metazoa; phylum Chordata; class Mammalia; order Primates; family Cercopithecidae; genus Chlorocebus; species Chlorocebus sabaeus. Next base: position 16,006,792 of record NC_132910.1, read on the forward strand.
TACCTTCTGCTAGCTTTTGAAAGTGTTTGCTCTTGCTTCTCTAGTTCTCTTAATTGTGATGCTAAGGTGTCAGTTTTAGAACTTTCCTGCTTTCTCTTGTGGGCATTTAGTGCTATAAATTTCCCTCTACACACTGCTTTAAATGTGTCCCAGAGATTCTGGTATGTTGTATCTTTATTCTTATTGGTTTCAAAGAACATCTTTACTTCTGCCTTCATTTTGTTATGTACCCAGTGGTCATTCAGGAGCAGGTTGTTCAGTTTCCATGTAGTTGAGCGGTTTGGATTGAGTTTCTTAGTCCTGAGTTCTAGTTTGATTGCACTGTGGTCTGAAAGACAGTTTGTTATAATTTCTGTTCTTGTACATTTGCTGAGGAGTGCTTTACTTCCAAGTGTGTGGTCAATTTTGGAATAAGTGCGATGTGGTGCTGAGAAGAATGTATATTCTGTTGACTTGGGGTGGAGAGTTCTGTAGATGCCTATTAGGTCCACTTGGTGCAGAGTTGAGTTCAATTCCTGGATATTCTTGTTAACTTTCTGTCTCGATCTGTCTAATGTTGAAAGTGGGGTGTTAAAATTTCCCAAAATTATTGTGTGGGAGTCTAAGTCTCTTTGTAGGTCTCTAAGGATTTGCTTTATGAATCTGGGTGCTCCTGTATTGGGTTCATATGTATTTAGGATAGTTAGCTCTTCTTGTTGAATCAATCCCTTTACTATTATGTAATTGCTTTCTTTGTCTCTTTTGATCTTTTTTGGTTTAAAGTCTGTTTTATCAGAGACTAGGATTGCAACCCCTGCCTTTTTTTGTTTTCCATTTGCTTGGTAGATCTTCCTCCATCCCTTTATTTTGAGCCTATGTATGTCTCTGCATGTGAGATGGGTCTCCTAAATACAGCAAACTGATGGGTCTTGACTCTTTATCCAATTTGCCAGTCTGTGTCTTTTAATTGGAACATTTAGCCCATTTACATTTAAGGTTAATATTGTTATGTGTGAACTTGATCCTTGCAGTTAGATCCCAGTCTGCTGTGCTAGCAATGAGGGAGGCTCCATGGGCATGGGACCCTCCGAGCCAGGTGCGGGATATAGTCTTCTGGTGTGCCGTTTGCTACGACCCTTGGTAAAGCTCAGTATTAGGGTGAGAGTGACCCGATTTTCCAAGTGTTGTCTGTCACGGTTTCCCTTGGCTAGGAAAAGGAATTCCCTTCCCCCTTGTGCTTCCCAGCTGAGGCGATATCTCGCCCTGCTTTGTCTCTTGCTCATTGGGCTGCACCCAGTGTCCTGCACCAACTGTCTGACATGTCCCAGTGAGATGAACCTGGTACCTCAGTTGAAAATGCAGAAATCAGCCATCTTCTGTGTCGCTCAGACTGGGAGCTGGAGGCTGGAGCTGTTCCTATTCGGCCATCTTGGCGCTCCCCCTTCTTTTCAACCCAGAATTTCATATCTAGCCAAAAATGCTTCATAAGAGAAGGAGAAATAAAATTCTTTACAGAGAAGGAAATGCTCAGAGATTTTGTTACCAACAGGCCTGCCTTACAAGAGTTTGTGAAGGAAACCCTAAACATGGAAAGGACCAACTGGTACCATTCACCATAAAAACATGCCAAATTGTAAAGACCATCGACGTTTTGAAGAAACTGCATCCAGTAATGGGCAAAATAACCAGCTAGCATCATAATGGCAGGATCAGTTTGACACATAACAATGTTGACCTTAAATGTAAATGGACTAAATGCCCCAATTAAAAGACATAGACTGGCAAATTGGATAAAGAGTCAGGACCCATTGGTGTGCAGTATTCAGGAGACCCATCTCACATGCAGAAACACGCATAGGCTCAAAATAATGGGATAGAGGAATATTTACCAAGCAATTGGAAAGCAAAAAATCAGACATTGCAATTCTATTCTCTGAAAAAAAACAGACTTTAAACCAACAATAATCAAAAGAGACAAAGAAGGGCATTGCATAATGGTAGAGGGATCAATGCAACAGGAAGAGCTAACTATCCTAAATATATATGTACCCAATACAGGAGCACCCAGATTCATAAAGCAAGTTCTTAGAGACCTACAAAGAGACTTAGACTCCCACATAATAATAGTGGGAGACTTTAACATGCCACTTTCAATATTACACAGATCAACAAGACAGAAAATTAACAAGGATATTCTGGAGTTGAAATCAGCTCTGGACCAAGTGGACCTAATAGACATCTACAGAACTCTCCACCCCAAATCAACAGAATATACTTTCGTCTTAGCACTACATCACACTTATTCTAAAATTGACCACATAATTGTAAGTAAAACATTCCTCAAAAATTGCAAAAGAACAGAAATAATAAGAAACAATCTCTCAGACCACAGTATGATCAAATTAGAACTCAGGATTAAGAAACTCGCTCATGACCACACAACTACATGGAAATTGAACAACCTTCTCCTGAACGACTGCTGAGTAAATAAGGAAATAAAGGCAGAAATAATGATGTTCTTTGAAAGCAATGAGAGCAAAGATACAATGTACCAGAATCTCTGGGACACATTTAAAGCAGTGTGTAGAGGGAAATTTATAGCACTAAATGCCCACAAGAGAAAGCAGGAAAGATCTAAAATCGACACCCTAACATCACATTCAAAAGAACTGGAGAAGCAGCAGCTAACAAATTAAAAATCTAGCAGAAGGCAAGAAATAACTAAGATTATAGCAGAACTGAAGGAGATAGAGACAAGCAAAACCCTTCAAAAAAATCAATGAATCCAGGAGCTGGTTTTTTGAAAAGGTTAGCAAAACAGATAGACTGCTAGCCAGACTAATAAAGAAGAAAAGAGAGAAGAATCAAATAGATGCAATAAAAAATGATAAAGGGGATATCACCACTGGTCCCACAGAAATACAAACTATCATCGGATAACACTATAAACACCTCTATGCAAATAAATAAACTAGAAAATCTAGAAGAAATGGATATGTTCCTGGAAACATACCTGCTTCCAAGACTAAACCAGGAAGAAGTAGAATCCCTGAATAGACCAATAACAAGTCTTGAAATTGAGTCAGCAATTAATAGCCTACCAACTAAAAAAAGTCCAGGACCAGACAAATTCACAGCCGACTTCTACCATAGGTACAAAGAAGAGCTGGTACCATTCCTTCTGAAACTATTGCAATGAATAAAAAAAGAGGGAATCTTCCCCAACTCATTTTATGAGGCCAGCATCATCCTGATACCAAAACCTGGCAGAGACACAAAAAAATTTAAGCCAATATCCCTGATGAACATTGATGTGAAAATCCTCAGTAAAATACTGGGAAACTGAATCCAGTAGCACATCCAAAAGCTTATCCACCATGATCAAGTCAGCTTCATCCGAGGAATGCAAGGCTAGTTCAACATATACAAATGAATAAACATAATCCATCACATAAACAGAACCAATGACATGATCATCTCAATAGATGCAGAAAATGCCTTCGACAAAATTCAGCAGCACTTCATGATAAAAACTCTCAATAAACTAGGTATTGATGGAACATATCTCAAAATAATAAGAGTTATTGATGACAAACCCACAGCCAATATCATACTGAACGGGCAGAAACTGGAAGCATTTCCTTTGAAAACCGGCACAAGCCAAGTATGCCCTGTTTCACCACTCCTGTTCAACATAGTATTGGAAGTTCTGGCCAGGGTAATCAGGCAAGAGAAAGAAATAAAGTGTATTCAGTTAGGAAGAGAGGAAGTCAAATTGTCTCTATCTGCAGATGACATGATTGTATATTTAGAAAACCCCATCGTCTCAGCCCAAAATCTCCTTAAGCAGATAAGCAACTTCAGCAAAGTCTCACGATACAAAGTCAAAGCAAAATCACAAGCATTCCTATATACTAGTAACAGACAAACAGAGCCAAATCATGAATGAACTCCCATTCACAATAGCTACAAAGAGAATACAGTAACTAGGAATTCAACTTACAAGGGATATGAAGGACCTCTTCAAGTAGAACAAAAACCATGGCTCAAGGAAATCAGAGAGGACACAAACAAATGGAAAAACATTCCATGCTTATGGATAGGATGAATTAATACTGTGAAAATGATCATACTGCTCAAAGTAATTCATAGATTGAGTGCTATCCCCATCAAGCTACCATTGACTTTCTTCACAGAATTGGAAAGAAACTACTTTAAATTTCATATGGAACCAAAAAAGAGTGTGCATAGCCAAGACAATCCTAAGCAAAAAGAACAAAGCTGGAGGCATCACACTACTGACTTCAAACTATACTACAAGGCTACGGTAATCAAAACAGCATTTTACTAGTACCAAAACAGATGTATAGACTAGCGGAATAGAATAGAGGCCTCAGATATAACACCACACATCTACAACCATCTGATCTTTAACAAACCCGACAAAAAGAAGCAATGGGGAAAGGATTCCCTATTTAATAAATGGTATTGGGAAAACTGATTAGCCATATGCAGAAAGCAGAAACTGGATTCCTTCCTTATACCTTATATGAAAATCAACTCACAATGGATTAAAGACTTAAACGTAATACCTAAAGCCATAAAAACCATAGAAGAAAACCTAGGCAACATCATTCAGGATATAGGCATGGGCAAAGACTTCATGACTAAAACTCCAAAAGCAATGGCAACAAAAGCCCAGATAGAGAAACGGGATGCAATTAAACTAAAGAGCACAGCGAAGAAAAACTATCATCAGAGTTAACAGGCAACCTACAGAACGGGAGGAAATTTTTGCAATCTATCTATCTGACAAAGGGCTAACATAAATAATCTACAAAGAACTTAAACAAATTTACTAGAAAAAGCAAACAACCCCATCAAAAAGCGGGCAAAGGATATTAATAGACACTTCTCAAAAGAAGACATTTATGCAGCCAACAAACATATGACAAAATGCTCATCATCACTGGTCATCAGAGAAATGCAAATCAAAACTACAATGATGTACCATCTCACGCCAATTAGAAGGCAATCATTAAAAAGTCAGGAAACAACAGATGCTGGAGAGGATGTGGAGAAACAGGAACGCTTTTACGCTGTTGGTGGGAGTGTAAATTAGTTCAATCATTGTGGAAGACAGTGTGGTGATTCCTTAAGGATCTAGAACTAGAAATACCATTTGACCCAGGATTACCATTACTGGGTATATACCCAAAGGATTATAAATTATTCTACTATAAAGATACATGCACATGTATGTGTATTGTGGCACTGTTGACAATAGCAAACACTTGGAACCAAACCAAATGCCCATCAGTTATACACTGGATAAAGAAAACCATAATTCTCAGCAAACTAACACAAAAACAGAAAACCGAACACCGCACATTCTCAGTCATAAGTGGGAGTTGAACAATTAAAACACATGGACACAGGGAGGGGACCATCACACACTGGGGCCTGTTGGGGAGTTGGGGGCTGGGGGAGGGATAGCATTAGGAGAAATACTAATGTAGATGACGGATTGATGGGTGCAGCAAACCACTATGACACGTGTATCCCTGTGTAACAAACCTGCACGTTCTGCACATATACCCCAAAACTCAAAGTATAATTTTTTTTAAAGAGTGAGCATTCCTGCCATATACCAGATTTTAGGGAAAAAGCTTTTAGTTGTTCGCCATTGCTTATGATGTTAGCACTGAATTTTTCATAAGTGCTCTTTGTTAGGTTGAGGATCGATCTTTCTGTATGTAAACCATTAAGAGGTTTTATCAAGAAAGGATGTTGAACTTTAGCAAATGCTTTTTCCGCATCATTTGAGATGATCATGAGGTTTTTATCTTTCATTCTGTTATTGTGATATATTATAGTATATGATTTGCATATGTCATTTTATTTTATTTTACTTTAACGTCTGGGGTACATTTGCAGGAATGCAGGTTTGTTACATAGGTCAACTTGTGCCATGGTGGTTTGCTGCACCTATCAACCTATCACTTAGGTATTATGCCCAGCATGCATTAGCTATTTTTCTTGGTGTTCTTCCTCCCCCTGCTTCCCCTCCCCCTACTAACCCCAGTGTGTGTGGTTCCCCTTGCTGTGTCCATGTATCCTCATTGTTCTGCTCCCACTTATAAGTGGGAACATGCAGTGTTTGGTTTTCTGAGGATAATGTCTTCCAGCTCCATCCATGTCCCTGCAAAAGACATGATCTTATTCCTTTTTATGGCTGCATAATATTCCATGGTGTGTATGTACCACATTTTCTTTTTTCTTTTTTTTTTTTGATTAGTAAATTTATATTTGCTTTTTTATTTTTTATTTTACTTTAAGTTCTGGGATACATGTGCAGAATGTGCAGGTTTGTTACATAGGTATTCATGTGCCATGGTGGTTTGCTGCACCTATCAACTTGTCTTCTAGGTTTTAAGCCCCACATATATTATGTATTTGTCCTAATGCTCTCCCTCCCCTCCCCACCAACCCCTGACAGGCCCTGGTGTATAATGTTCCCCACAACATTTTCTTTATCCAGTCTATCATTGATGGACATTTGGTTGATTCCATGTCTTTGCTCTTGTGAATAGTGCTGCAATGAACATACACATGCATGTATCTTTACAATAGAATGATTTATATTCCTTTGGGTATATACCCAGTAATGTGATTGCTGGGTCAAATGGTATTTCTGGTTCTAGGTCTTTGAGGAATTGCCACACTGCCTTCCACAATGGTTGAACTAAATTACACTCCTACCAAGAGTGTAAAAGTGTTCCTTTTTCTCTGCAGCCTCACCAACATCTGTTGTTTCTTGACTTTTTAATAATTGCCATTCTACTGGCATGAGATTGTATCTCATTGTGGTTTTGATTTGCATTTCTCTAATAATCAGTGATGATGAGCTTTTATTCATGTTTGTTGGCTGCACGTATGTCTTCTTTTGAGAAATGTCTGTTAATGTGTTTTGCCCTGTTTTTAATGCGGTTGTTTGTTTTTTTTCTTGTAAATTTGTTTAATTTCCTTGTAGACTCTATACATTAGACCTTTGCCAGATAGATAGATTGCAAAAATTTTCTCTCATTCTGTAGATTGTCTGTTTGCTCTGATGATAGTTACTTTTGCTGTGCAGAAGCTCTTTAGTTTAATTAGATCCCATTTGTCTATTTTTGCTTTTGTTGCAATTCCTTTTGACGTTTTCATCATGAAATCTTTGCCCATGCCTGTGTGCTGAATGGTATTGCCTAGATTTTCTTCTATGGTTTTTATAGTTTTGGGTCTTTAATTCATTTAGAGTTAATTTTTATATAAGGCATAAGGAAGTGGTCCGGTTTCAGTTTTCTGCATATGGCTAGCCAGTTTTCCCCATATGGCTAGCCAGTTTTCCCAGCACCATTTGTTAAATAGAGAATCCTTTTCCCATTGCTTGGTTTTGTCAGGTTTGTCAAACATCAGCTGGTTGCAGATGTGTGGTCTTATTTCTGAGTTGTCTATTCTTTTCTACTGGTCTATTTGTCTGTTTTGGTACCAGTACCATGCTGTTTTGGTTACTGTAGCCTTGTAGGATAGTTTGAAGTTGGGTAGCGTGATGCCTCCAGCTTTGTTCTTTTTGCTTAAGATTGTCTTGGCTATATGGGCTCTTTTTTGGTTCCATATGAATTTTAAAATAGTTTTTTTTTTTTCTAATTCTATGAGGAATATCAATGGTAGTTTAATGGGAATAGCACTGAATCTGTAGATTACTTTGCGTAGTATAGTCATTTTCATGATATTGATTCTTCCTATCCATGAGCATGGAATGTTTTTCCATTCATTTGTGTCCTCTGATTTCCTTGAGCAGTGATTTGTAGTTCTCCTTGAAGAGGTCCTTCGCTTCCCTTGTTAGCTATATTTCTAGTTATTTTATTCTCTTTGTAGCAGTTGTAAATGGGAGTTCACTTATGATTTGGCTTTCTGCTTGTCTGTTGTTAGTGTAAAAGAATGCTTGTGAGTTTTGATTTGCATATGTTAAGGTAACCTTACATGCCAGGAATAAATTTCACTTTTTCATGATGTATAATCTTTATGATGTTTTCTTGAATTCGTTTGCTAATATTTTATTAAGGATTTTTACATCAATGTGTATCAGAGATATTGACCTGCAGTTCTGTTTTCTTGCAGTGTCTTTAGTTTAGATATTAAGGAGATACTGTCCTTGTAAAATATGTTGGGAAGTATTCCCTTTAGCTCTAATTTTTTTGTGTGAGCTTAAGAGGTATTGGTAATAATTCTTCCTTGACTCATAGAATTCAGCCATGAAGCCATCTAGTTCTGGGCTTTTCTTTGTTGGAAGGTTTTAAATTTCATTTCAGTCTCTTTATTTGTTATTGGTCTGTTCAAACTTTCAATTGCTTATTATTCAATTTTGCCATGTTACATGTCTTAAGAAATTTATCAGTTTCCTCTAGGTTATCCAACTCGTTGGCATATAATTGTTCATAATAGTACCTTATGATTCCTTTATTTTCTGAAGTGTCTGTAGTAATGTCTCTACTTTCATTTGTGATTTTATTTATTTTTGTCTTCTCTTTTTTTTCTGAATTAATCTAGCTAGGCATTTGTCAATTTTGTTTATTTTTCCATCTTTTAAAAAATTATTTTCCATGGTTTTTCTGTTCTGTATTTATTTCTATTCTGATCTTTATTATTTCCTTCTTTCTGCTAACTTTGGATTTAGTTTGTTCTTTAGTTACTTGAGGTGTAATGTTAGGCTATTTATTTGGGATCTTCTTTTTGAGATAGGTGTTTATTGCTATAAACTCTCCCCTTAGAACTGCTATTGCTTCACCTATAGGGTAAGATATATTTTGTTTCCATTGTTGTTTGTCTCAAGATATTTTTAAATTTTTCTTTTGATTTCTTTCTTGACCCATGTTTGTGTAGGAGCAAATTGTGTAATTTTCACATATTTGTGATTTTTTTTCAATATTTCTCCTATTACTGATTTCTGGTTTCTCACCATTGTGGTTAGAAACAATACTTGATATGATTGTGATCTTCTTAAATTCCTTAAGACCTATACTGTGACCTCACATATAGTGTATCTTGGAACATGTTTTATGTGTGCTAAAGAATATTATTCTGTTGCCGTTAGATGGAAAGTTCTATATAAATCTGTTAGGTCCATTTGGTCTAAAGAGCAGTTCAAGTCCAATATTTCCCTATTAATTTTTGAGGTGGTTGACTTACCCATTGTACAAACGGGAGTATTGAACTCTTATTATTGTATTGCTATCTATTTATTCTTCATGACTGTTAATATTTGTTTTATATATTTAGGTGCTCCAATGTTGGGTGCATATATATTTACAATTATTATATCCTCTTGATGAATTGACCTCTTTAACATTAAATATTAACCTTTGTCTCTTGTAACGGTTTTTGACTTGAAGTCTATTTTAAGTATAGCTCTCCTTGCTTTTTTTTTTTTTGGTTGCTTTTTACAGGAAATATCTTCTTCCTTCCCTTTGCTTTCAGCCTAACTGTGTCCTTAAAGCTAAAATGGGTCTTTTATGGGGAGCATAGATTTTGATCTTGTTGTAGTTGTTGTTTTCCATTCAGCCACTCTATATCTTCTGATTGGTGACTTTAATCCGTTTATATTTATATTTAAGATTATTATTGATAGGCAAGGGTTTACTATTGCCATTCTGTTAATTGTTTTCTGGTTGTTTTTTAGATCATTTTTCCTTTTTTCCTCTCTTATTGTTTGCTTCTGTGATTTAGTAGTTTTCTTTAGTATTAAGCTTTGATTCCTTTTCTTTTTCTCATTTGTGTATCTGTCATAGTTTTGTGCTCTGTGGTTATCTTTTATCTTGAGGCTTACATAAAACATCTTGCTGTCATAATAGACCATTTGTTTTTTGTTTTTGTTTTTTTTTGAGAAGAGTTTCACTCTTGTTGCCCAGGCTGGAGTACAATGGTGCCATCTCAGCTCACTGCAGCCTCTGTCTCCCAGGTTCAGGCAATTCTCCTGCCTCAGCCTCCCGAGTAGCTGGGATTACAAGTGCCTGCCACCACACCTGGCTAAGTTTTTGTATTTTTATTAGGGACAGGATTTCACCACATTGGTCAGACTGTTCTTGAACTCCTGACCTCAGGGGATCCACCTGCCTTGGCCTCCCAAAGTGCTGGGATTACAGGCATGAGTGACTACGCCCAGTCAGACCATTTGTTTTAACTTCATAACAGTTTAACTTTGGTCACATAAAAGTAATCTAGACTTTTACGCCCCACCCCCCACAATTTATATTTTTGATGTCAGAATTTGCATCTTTTAATGTTGTGTATTTCTTAACAAGTTGGTGTAACTATTTTTGTTTTTGAATATTTTGACTTTTAACTTTCATAGTAGAAATTTGAAATATTTACACACCACCATTATAGTAATGGCATATTTTGAATTTGAATTATTTACCTCTACCAGTGAGTTTTATACTTTGATATGTTTTTGTGATAGTAATTGTCCTTTCACTTCCAGTTGAAGAACTTTCCTAAGCATTTCTTGTGAGGCTGGTTTAGTAATGATGAATTCCCTCAGCTTTTGCTTATCTGGGGAAAATTTTATTTCTCCTTCATTGCTGAAGGAAAGCTTTGCTGGGTGTAGCATTCTTTGCTAACAGGTTTTTTTTTTTTTTTTTCCATTTCTTTCCTTTCAGCACTTTGAACATATCATCCCATTAGCTCCTTGCCTGCAAGGTTTCTGTTTAGAAATTCACTGGTAATCTAATGGGGATTCCCTTATATGTCACTTGATTCTTTTCTTTTGTTGCTTTTACAATTGCTTTTGTTTTCATAGTGTGCCTTGTTTAGGTCCTTTTCAGACTGAACCTTTTTGGGGACTTTGTATCATGGATCTAGATGTCCAAATCTTTGCTAAGACTTCAGAGGTTTTCAGTAATTATTTCATCAAATAAGCTTCTATGCTTTTCTCCATTGCTTATCCTTCTGGAATTACCATAATGAGAAAATTTATATGCTGCATGCTACTCTACCCACAGGCTTTCTAAACTCTTTTTCAATATTTTTTCTTTTGTTTCCTCTGACTGATTTATTTCAAAAGAACTGTCTTCAAGCTCACAGATTCTTTCTTCTGCTTGATCTGGTCTGCTGTTGAAGTTCTCAATTATTTCTTTACATTTTTTATATTTTATTATTATTTTAGAGACAGGGTCTTGCTGTGTTGCCCAGGCTGGTCTTGAACTCTTGGGCTCAAGCAGTCCTCCTGCCTTGGCCTCCCAAAGTGGTGGGATTGCAGGCATGACTTACCATGCCCAGCCCAATTATATTTTTTTAATTCTCTGCAGCTCCAAGATTTCTGTTTGGTCCTTTTTTATGATTTTTATCTCTGTTGAATTTCTAATTCAGATCATGAATTATTTTCTGGTTTAATTGAATTGTCTATTTGGATTCTCTTTTATCTTGCTAAGTCTCTTTAAGATTATTATTTTGAATTTCTTTTTAGGCAATTCATAAATTTCCATTGTTTTTGGAAGTCAATTATTGGAGAACAATTGTGTTCCTTTGGTGGTGTCATGTTTACTTTTTAAATGTTTTTGTGTCCCTATGGTGATGTCTGTGTATCTGGTAGAATGGTTGTCTCTTCCCAATTTATAAGTGGCTTTTGTAGGGAAAGACTTTCACCTGCGGGTTAGTTTTAGGGTGTTACTTGTGCAGGGTGCATTGACTCTGGTTCTGGGCGGGTACAGACTCTCTGTGTAGCTTCTTCAGCTGTGATCAGTGTGTCAGTGATGATTATAGGTGTCTCAGTGGCCTAGGCTGCAGGAGTCTTTGGCAACAGTGGTGGCACTGTAGGTTAGGATTCCCAGTGGTAAGGGTAGGGGTTTTTCTGTTCCTTTTTTTTCCCACAGTTCGGAGAGTTAGCTGAGTGTATCCTTCTTGGTGCCAGGTCTGACATGGTCCACAGGCAGTGATAGTAGTACTGTGTTCTAGGGCACAGGTGGTTGGAGTGGCTATGGAGCTGGGGTTCAGAGCTCAGTGTTTTGCTGAACTACTGTGACACCTGTGATGTGGGCACAGGTTCACTAACTGAAGCACAGGTAGATGAAGCTCTCCCACAAAGTTGGGGATTGAGTCTGAGGCACTCCCCAGTAGCTTAGACCTAGGGGACAGGTTTATGTCTGTGACTCTGGTCCTAGGGATCAGGGCACAGAGCTGGCATGGCACCAGGGGAGAAGGGGTGTTCTAGAAGGTCAGACCCTGGGGAGCAGAGCACATCTGAAATTTGGATTCCAGAGCCAACAGGGCACAGTAGCTACCCAGGCACTAGGAGAGAGAGAATACCACATAGTGGTGACTCTGGACTCTGGGATGCTGGGACGTGGTAGTGACATCGGCTCTGTGAGGCCAAGTGCAGTAGCACCAAGGGCCCAGGAATGGGGGCACACAACCGTGGCTATGTTTCAGGGTTCAAGGTGCAGGGCAACAGTGACTCAACTTCACAGAGAGGCAGGGTACCTCAACAGCTCAGACTTCAAAGGGCTAGTCCACATCCAGGGAGGCGGGGTGCTGTGACTGTTTGGCCCAGAGTGGGGTGCCACAGCTCAGTCAAGGCTCTATTTCCCTTGGGACAGGGTACCACATTTTCTCAGGTGCCTGGGAGCATAGCTGCTCTGCTGTGCTTTATCAGCTAGGGAGCATGGGGTATATGACTGCTCTGCTGTGCGGGAGCTCCAGGTCCTTGGGGAGTGAGGTACTGGGAGATGGTGGACCTCTACTGGGACCAGGTTCTAGGTCCCAAAGGGTGGGATGCTGGGGGGCCCTGTGGTTTTGCTGAAGTCTGGATTCCAGTCCTTGGGGGTTAGAACATATACCTACTCTGCTGGACTAGGATTTTGTGTCCCTGAGAGGCTGGGTGCTGCATCAGCTTAGGCACCAGGGGGCATGGCTGCTCCACTAGGCTGAAGCTCAGATTTCTGGGGGTCAAGGCACCAGATTGGCTCAGGTGCCAGGAGTGTGGGTATTCCCCTGGGCGAGGCTCTTAGTAGCCTGGGAATGGGGCGCACACCGCAGGAGCTGGGATCCAGGAGATGGAGTGCCCCTCAGGGAGCTTTACCTCAGCGGGGTGCAAGCTTCAGTGGTTTGGCTAGGGAATGCTCTGCTTCTGTGTATGTGAATATGGTACAGTGATGGCAAAGCCTCAGGGATGATGGGATGCAGTGGCTACTCTTCCCCCAGAGAAGGATGCACTCTAGTAGAGGCTCTAGTTTCAAGATGGTACTGTGCAAAGCATCTTGGGCCACAGGGTTGTGGGGAGGTGGTGGGTGGTGGGACAGAATGTGGGTTCTTTTTCTGAAGTAGTACAGCCATGTGACCTCCAGGAAGCTCCCTAACTGGGTTCATGACCTGTGAGGACTGCAGTGTTCTCTGGTAGCAAAGATTGCAGATATCTACAGTGGTGATAGGGGCTGCTGGAGGCCTCCAGCTTACCCTTTCCCCTCAAGGGAAAGACCATTCTGGTTCTGAGCAGATCCCAGCCAGGGGAATGGGGAGGTGAAGGCAAGGTGTTTCTTTATGTGCCATCCTCTGAGTTTTTGTGCCCCACATGGTTTCCGCCACTCCCTTGCTGTACTGTACTTCAGCATTCTCCTTTAGTCATTCTGCTTGAATTTTAGTTGTTTTTTTTTTTATTGTTTTGGTTCTTTTTTGTTGGGGAGATGAACATTAGGCAACTCTAGTCAGCCATCTTGCTTATCAGTCTTCTTAAATTTTCTCAATATAAGGGATCCTCAACATGATAATATGGCTAGCAGCTTTTAAATCCTGAGAGAATGATATGGGGAGAAGGCCCATGGCTGTAGGTGGGAATTTATTTAGAGGTACCCTTAAGAGCAGAAATTCCTTTCCAAGTCAGAGTGGATCCACCAAGAAAATGGTTTCCCTGGCGGCCTGGTAATTTGCCCCTGCAAAACAGAAGTAATCTACCTTTTATCTGCCGTGCTATCTGCTGAGTTTATAAATGTTGAGGCACTGTTTAAATTAGCCTCAAGAAGGCTGCATTTCCAAAGAAAGCTAAACCGTAAATGTTTCTGGTGGTTTTATATTTCACTGTTTTGTATAACTTCGGAGAGAGCTATTTATTTTCTGTTCATGACTCCGGATCCTGCAGCAGTTGTACCTTATTCCATAGTAGCCTTGAAATAGATTTTTCAGCAGATTTCTGAATTTTAAACCCATTTGATTGAATTGATTCATATAATTAAAGTGCTCTTTTCACATTAATTTCTTATTCTACCTTTGTAATGCTGTAGAGCTAAAAAAATTGTGTAACAAGAAACCTATACTACTTAAAGGATGTCCCAGAAAACCTTCAATATTTATGGTGCTATTAAAATGGACATCAATTCCCAGCTGGGCTTTATCCAACTTTCACTATACGGTTGGCTGTATATATAGTCCTCCAAATCCCTGTGGGAGAAGATTTATAATTCCTTCCCTCTTCCCCCTTTAATAAGTTGTTTCAGTATCTGATAGTCATTATGAGCAGGATTTTTTTTCTTATGGCTGACTTAAATATGCATGTTAACCATATTTCTTTCTCATTTAAACCCCATTGAGGTAAGAAGTAAGGAGTTATTATTTCTCTTCTATTTCTTTATCTGTTGAAAGACAATGTTTTGTGCGTTGTACAAATAGTGATAGTAATAAAAGTCAAATTTCCCAGAGAAAAAGATACATCCGTCTGTTGTACATGAGACATATTGTTTTGTGTCAGAACATAGACAATATTTCAAAAGTTATACTAGCACAAGCTTCTAGAAAATTCAGATGACAACATATATAAAATGAAAAATGAATGTACACTTCCTCTCTTCCCTGCCCCCAGCATCCTGTTCTTCAAAGTAACCTTTTTTCTTAAATTAGTGTCTTGCCTTTCCAACTTTTTTCTATATAATAAGGTAAGAAAGTAAGTAGATAAACAAATAAACAAACAATAAAAAAAGGTGCATATTAATAGTATGGCAATGTGGCAATGTGGTTTCTCTTGTGATTTTTTTTTCTTTCACTCATTAGACTTTTGTCTACCCAGCATAAAATACCATGAAGGAAACTTATCAGTCATACATTACATTATGCATGTAATGTGTCATTACATGCATATTTTAAAATTATTTTAAGTTATGTTAAAGCAAATGTAACTGGCCAACATAGTGAAACCCTGTCTCTACTAAAAAAAAAAAATACAAAAATTAGCTGGGTGTGGTGGTGGGCACCTGTAATCCCAGCTTCTTGGGAGGCTGAGGCATAAGAATCACTTGAACCTGGGAGGCGTAGGTTGCAGTGAGCTGAGATTGCACCATTGCACTCCAGCCTGGCTACAAACTGAGACTCTGCCTTAAAAAAAAAAAAAAAGTAAAATGTGTGAGGATATTGGTACAACCATGGAAAACTGACAGTATCAAGGAAAACTGATATTCACCCACCCAATAGTTCCATACCTGTGCATATATCCAATAGAAACAAATGATTATGTCCACTGAAAGGCATGTCTTAGAATGTTCATAGCATCAGTATTTATGATGGCCCCAGACTCTAAAACCTAAATATGTTTTAACAGTAGAATTGATTAAAAAAAACTGTTATGGTCATATAGAGTAGTAAAACACAGAAACAAAAAGACAAAAAAAAATGAGATTTTGGAACAAAAGAAGCCAGACAAGAAAAAATACATTATGTAGGATTCCATTTATATTAAGTTTAAAACTAGACAAAAAATGGTCTGTTGTGTTTACCTTTAGGAGGAGATTATCAACTGGGTAAGTATACAAGGGAGTCTTCTAGAGTGCTTGACATATTCTATACCTTGCTCTGGTTGGTGAGTACATGGATATATACATACGTAAAAATTATTTGAACCGTATACTTAAGGTTCATGTGCTTTATGTAGGTTATACTCCTCACTATTCACCTCTATTATCCCTGAGGCTTCTGAGGCTGGAGTAGCTCATGCTTTTTCTTCTGGGCAGGTAGCTCCTTCTGTGGTCAGAGCCCTTTCACATATTCCAAGCAAGGCCTCTTATGGAGGTGGGAGTTGATTTTTGTTGTTTGTTTTCCTCCATAAATTCATACTCATCCATCACTCTTTCACTATCTAGAAATTTGTACTTCATTAAATTAAAAAAAAACCACACATGATGATAGTTTTACTATATTAAAAAAAACAGAGTTCAATTATTGCTGAATTTACTTGAATATTATCATTTCTGTTGTTTTTTCATTTCCTGGTGTAGCTAAGTACAGTTATGTCTTTTAGCTGGAAATTTTGTTCAGCTGAAATTCTAATATGTATAGATATATAAAATCTTTTTTATTTGGGTATGGGGTTTCTTTTTAGGCTAATAAAAATGTTTTGAAATTATATCACACTGATGGTTGTACAACTCTGTGAATATACCAAAAATCACTGAATTGTATACTTTAAGGGGGGAATTTTATAGTGTGTAAGTTATATCTCAATAAAGCTGTTTTAAAAAAGGCCCTCGGATATTAAAGATATCATTGTGAAAATAAAATATTTAGCCAAAAACTTCAGCCCGTAGTTTAAAGATAAATCAAGAAAATCTCCTAAAATGTAGTAACAAAGGAGAGAGAAGAGAATATAGAAAGAAATGTAGAAGAAAAGATCAGAGAAAACACAAACATACAGAAGCAATCTAGAAGGCCCATGAACTATTAATAGTTTCAAAAGACAGAGAACAATTAGCATGAAAGAATGTGAAACTTTCCCAAAATACAGAAGGAAACTGTATTCAAATTAAATAGGTTTACTGAGAAGCAAGTAGAAAGAATTAAAAAACCTCATAACAAACCTGTACCTCTACCCCGAACCTAAAATAAAAGTTTGGAAAAGCTCTAAATTAGACACAATCACTGTGAATCTTCAAAGTACAGGAGAATGGAATTGTTATACAGTTTATGGTGTTGTAAACACTACTGATTGATTTTGAACTTTTAGAATCAAACTACAGAAAAAGCACAAAATACTTTAGTAAAGCCATAATTTATTATGGTTATGGAATGAAATAGAAATGCTATCAATCTTGACCAGGAAAAATACAAATACTGATGATTTAAAAGGTGAAAGAGGGAAAGAAGAAATAAAGAGAAGGGCAAGGGACTTAATATCCTCTACTGAGAACATGGACAGCTATAAGATCTTGCTGAGTTGACAGAACAAAACAGAAAGCTGAAATAGATAATGTAAGTTCCAGAGATAACCAACAGGTGAGGGGAAAAGGTGTTGAAATCTTTTGTCTGCTTATAGACTATTTCGGTGATATTCTTGAGTGCATTTCTACCCCTTTTTATTCCTTTTTATCATTCTGATGCATCTCCTGCGGAGCCAATATAAACACATGTGCTCAGGGTAGCCTCTTGTCTTTTGCACATTGTTTACGGAACTCGTAAGCCATCTGGCATACTCAAGATTCTGTTTCTCTTGCGTCAGCTGTTGAATTAACATTTGAAGTTTTCTTTCATGGTGCTGTGTACTAACCAATAGTTTAATCTTAGTAAAGTTCCACCCCTGTCTATATATCAGCAGGGGTATTTTTTGCTATGATATATATGCATTTCTGAAAAACTTGGGTTTTGCATCACATACTAGGAATCAGGGCTCATGGTATCAGCAGGAGCCCATTCAAAAATCTATGCAACCTTGTAATCAGAGTACTTACAAAAACATTAAGACTCTTGATAAAAATATTAGCACAGTTAAAAAGACATGCTAAATTTCTATAAATCAGTGTTACAGCATATATGGAACTTTATGTGAGCAAAAGAGTTTACAATAGCTCATTGGAAGGTGTAAGAGGAGTTGAGGTTGTTTAGGAAGTCAAAAGCAAAATGCATTGAAGATCAGGTGGAATCAAACAGGAATCACTTTCAAAACAGGGCGCACGGCCAGCAGAGCCAAGAGGAAAAGCAAGGATGAATGGACGCTTCATAGGGTACTCAATTCCTCTTGTAGCTTGGTGTGTTCAGTTGTGCTCATTTACTCTGTGTTTAGCTGCCATCTTTGGTAGCACAAAATATTAAAATAATGGGGAAAAAAATCTCACATGAACAGATGTGACTTTTGAATAATATTGACATAATTCCTGTTTGCCAGTTGTGTATGAACTAATAAACCAGAGTTTTAGCAGAATATATTATATTTAAGTATTCTAATATACATTGCCTTTATTATATTAGAAAATGATTGAAAAGGAGAAAAATGAAATGCTGATATTAGATTTCTAAGAATGCATGTCTTAAAACATATACATCTGTTTATTCAAATTCTACCCACTGGATTTTCATTAATCCTTGCAGAATTGAATGAATAAAAAACAGGCAATGACGATATGACTGTTTCTTATGTCAAGGGTTTTACAATTTTTTATTTGCTAAATATGCTATTCTAGACAAAATTTCATTGCTTCTTTCTTTTTTTTTTTTTTTAGACAGAGTTTCCCTCTGTTGCCCAGGCTGGAGTGCAATGGTACAATCTTGGCTCACTGCAACCTCTGTCTCCTGGGCTCAGACAATTCTCGTACCTTAGTCTCCTGAGTAGCTGGGATTACAGGCATATGATACTGTGCCTGGCTAATTTTTGTACTTCCAGTAGAGATGGGGTTTCGCCATGTTGGCCAGACTTGTCTCAAACTCCTGGCCTCAAGTAATATGCCTGCCTCAACCTCCCAAAGTGCTGGGATTACAGGGGTGAGCCACCGCGCCCGGCCTCTAGACAAAATTTTATGTGTTGGTTGCTTTTTCCCATCATAACAGTTTTGCCATTAAATCAAGTCTGACAGAATGACTATGATAAAATAGTCATTGTTTTAAGAGTGCCAATAAAGAATTATATATGTGTAAATATTTTAAATATATTTTACCTGCCAGAAAACAGATTGAGAAATCTATAATTTGGCAAGTATGTACAGTAATTGGAAGAATAGCTTCTGATATGGTTAGGCTTTGTGTCCCCACCCAAATCTCATTTTAAATTGTAATCCCCATAATCCCCAGGGAGAGACCAGGTGGAGGTAATTGTATCATGGGGGCAGTTTTCCCAATGCTGTACTGGTGATAGTGAGTGAGTTCTCACAAGATATGATGGTTTTATAAGGGGCTGTTGCCTCTTTGCTACCCATTTTCCTCTCTCCTCCCACCTTGTGAAGGTGGACATGTTTGCTTTTCTTCTGCCATGATTGTAAGTTTCCTGAGCCCTCCTCAGTCATGCAGAACTGTGAGACCATTAAACCTCTTTCCTTTATAAATTACCTAGTCTCGGGTATTTCTTTATAACAGTGTGAGAATGGACTAATACAGCTTCATAATGCATTTGAATTCAGTTGAATTCAATATTGTAAGAATCACAGAGAATACTGACATAATATTAAATCCTTTTGTTTTCTAAATCTGTAACCTTTTACCCGAGATACATTGATATTTTAATAACAGTTTTGAAAATGTATAGAATTGATGTTTGATGAAGTTTTGTGTTTTTCTCTTAGCTAAATTGAAACCAAAAGCTTGTTTCTCTTTCTTAAAAGTGAAATAAGGGCCAGGTATGGTGGCTTACACCTGTAATCCCAGCACTTTGGGAGGTGGGAGGATTGCTTGAGGCCAGGAGTTTGATACTAACCTGGGCAACATAACAAGACCTTGCATCTATAAAGAAAAAAACAAAGAAGAAGAAAAAGAAAGCCTAACTGAAAATCACATTTCAAAAAGTTGCTATATATTTATACAGTCTTAATATGAAATAACTTTTGTTTTATGGCTTTTAAAATGTGTTGTAAAGCCTTGTGGGTTGACATTTTTAGATAACCATGTATATCTGTCTGTCAAAGGTTTTGTTTGTTTGCTTGTTTTTATAAGGTGAAGTATGAATAAATGTTCTGTCCATTATTTTTTCAACACTTGTCTAGTTGCTTGCTGTTTTAGTTTATATAAACCAAGAAATTTTACTTCAGTGGTTAGTCAATCAGTTGATTTCCATTTGCTTTTGGTAAGGTTATGGTTAAATTTAAAATTTTTTAAAATGTCACTGGCCTTTTTTTTTTTGGAGCATCTGTGTGAATTACTTTTTTTGTTAAGTTCCAGTTAGCCTCTCAGGGATTTTTAGGAAAAAAAATAATCTGCTGTCATGATTTATACCTAACGAAGGATTAGTGGCATGAGTGTGTAAAAACGGACATACAAAGGGGAATAGAACAGAGTAGAAAAGGTGAATAACTACTAAATCCACAAGGAATACGAGGTAGTGTGGTGTTGATATTTTCTATTAGGAGATATACTCATTTGTTCCTTTAGATCACATGCCTTATATAAGAAGGTGACGTTACATAAAGATGGTAGCTGAGTCTGGGTCTCAGCTAGGAAATACTGATTGGATAAAAAATTTGACTTTTTTTTTTTTTTTTTTGAGATGGAGGCTCGCTCTGTCACCCAGGCTGGAGTGCGGTGACACAATCTCGGCTCACTGCAACTGCCACTTCCCAGGTTCAAGTGATTCTTCTGCCTCAGCCTCCTGAGTAGCTGGGACTACAAGTGAGCACCACCATGCCCTGCTAACTTTTCTATTTCTTTCTTATTTATTTATTTATTATTTATTTACTTTTTTTGAGACGGAGTCTCACTCTGCCTGCCAGGCTGAAGTGTAGTGGTGCGAACTCGGCTCACTGCAACCTCCACCCCCCGGGTTCAAGTGATTTTCCTGCCTCAGCCTCCCCAGTAGCTGGGACTACAGGCACCCACCACCATGCCTGGCTAATTTTTGTATTTTTAGTAGAGTCGGGGTTTCACCATGTTGGTCAGGGTGGTCTCCAACTCTGGACCTCAAGTGATCCACCCGCCTCAGCCTCCCAAAGTGCTGGGATTACAGGTGTGAGCCACTGCGCCTGGCGAGGACTGTGTTTTTGTTTTGTTTTGTTTTGTTTTTTTTTTGTTTGTTTGTTTGTTTGAGATGGAGTCTGCTTCTGTCACTCAGTCTGGAGTGCAGTGGCCCGATCTCGGCTCACTGCAAGCTCCGCCTCCCAGGTTCACGCCATTCTCCTGCCTCATCCTCCCGAGTAGCTGGGACTACAGGTGGGTACCATCAAGCCCGGCTAATTTTTTTGTATTTTTATTACAGATGGGGTTTCACCGTGTTAGCTGGGATGGTCTCGATCTCCTGACCTCGTGATCCGCCCGCCTTGGCCTCCCAAACCCAAAGTGTTGGGATTACAGGCATGAGCCA
Source organism: Chlorocebus sabaeus (assembly GCF_047675955.1). Taxonomy (NCBI): domain Eukaryota; kingdom Metazoa; phylum Chordata; class Mammalia; order Primates; family Cercopithecidae; genus Chlorocebus; species Chlorocebus sabaeus. The sequence goes on from NC_132910.1 coordinate 16,028,057, forward strand.
CCGCGCCAGGCCTGGACTGTGTTTTTTAATCGTAGACACTTTTATCTTTAAAATGAACGTACGGTTATTACAATACAAATCTAAGCTGATCCTCTGATGGCTTCCTCTGGTGATTCCCATTTCCTGGAGTCTCTCTAAAACATAGTTACAGTACAAATGAATTGTATATATTTTGAATCTATTTAATTCCTCTTCTTTCAGTTGAGGAGATGGAGTTGGAGAGGTAGGCAGTTTTCATATCATGTAGAGCCTTTCACACCTTCAAGATATTTTGTATTTTTTTTTTTAGCAGTGCTTATCATGATTAAGTAACTCATTGTATGGTCATTAAATGAATGTTTGTCTTGATAGACTAAGTTCTGTGTGTTTAGGAGCCACACTGCCATCACCTGCAGTACAGTGTTTATATAAATAAATGGAGCTCATGGCAATTTCTTAAGTTTCTTAAGTTTGAAACCATTTTGTCTGCAAATTTGTTTAATATAATACGTGTCAGAGAATATCATTTCTTAAAAATGTTAATCATTTGCACAAAAGGTCCCCATCCCTTAAGAGAGAATGACACATAAGAGGCTGAATTAATTGGGAGATCATCTTTATTTGTTGGCTACAAATATAGGGATTTTTGTCTGGATTTGTTCACGGATTTATTCCTAGAAACAGGAATAGTGCCTGTTACAGAAATATGTATTGAATCAATGAATCAATAAAAGTGCATGACATTCACAACTCAGTAATAAGAAAACAAATAACCTAATTAAAAAATGAGCAAAAGATTTGACCAGCCACTTCAGTAAAATAGATATAGGATGGCAAAAAACACACGTGAAAAGGTGCTTAACATCATTAGTCATTAGGAAAATGAAATTTAAAACCACAATGAGATACTGCTACACATCTGTTAGAATGGCTAAAATAAAAATAGCTGACAAAACCAAGTGTTGGTAAAGTTGTAAAACAACTAAAACTCTCATATGTTGCTGGTGGTACAGCCCACTTTGGAAATCAGTTTGCCAAATTCTTATAAAATTAAACATGCACTTAAACTAAATACTGCATGTTCTCACTTACAAGTGGGAGCTAAATGATGGGAACACATGGACACAAAGAGGGGAACAGCCGATATTGGAGCTTACTTGAGGGTGGAGGGTAGGAGGAAGGAGAGGATCAGAAAAAATAACTAGTAGGTACTAGACGTAGTACCTGGGTGACAAAATATTCTGTACCACAAATCCCCATGACATGAGTTTACCTATATAACAAACCTGCACATGTACCTCTAAACCTAAAATAAAAATTAAAAAAGTAACTAAATGGGACTATAAATGTAGATGTGGATCAGTACCAAGAAGTTTTTTTTTTTTTTCCACAAACCCCTAAGTGTCTGATTTCCACTCAAGTCTTTTAAACTCGTTTCACATTGCTGCGTAGCAGAGGTCTTTTATTTTCCACTTTTTAATGTACCTAAAAAGCATGAACCCTGCATTTCAATGGACTGTATCATATGCTTTTTTGCTAAAAACTTTTTCATCAAACACAATTACATTGTTCAGTTTTGTTGTAAACTTAACATAAGATGCACTGTTGATATGCTTTCTGATATGTTTGAGAAGAATGATAAAATAAAGCTTAAAAACTGAAGAAGAATTAAAAGTAAGCAGATACTTAGCATCTGACCTAGAAACCTACTCCTAGAAATTTGCCTAAAGGAAAATGAGACATATGTATACACACACAAAAACCCGTACACAGATGTTTGTGAAGGCTTTATTCATAATTTCTAAAAAATTGAAAACAACCCAAATACTCATTAACTAGTGAATAGATAAATAAATGGCTAACCTATGATACATCCACACAATGAAATATCACTCAGCAAGAAAAAGAAAAAGCAGCAACATGGATGAATCTCAAATACATTATGATTCATCGAAAGAAACCAAACTCAAATGGCTACATACTATGTGATTCCATTTATATGACACTCTAGAAAGGCAAAACTGAGATGGAAATCAGATAAACACAGGTAAGGGTTCGTCAACCAACAGGGCTGGAATTGGGGAGAGTGAATGGACTACCAAGAAGGGGAGCTGTTTGGAATGATGGGAATGTTCTGTATTTTGACTGTGACAGTAGTATTCAACCATATCCATTTGTCAATATTCATAGAACTGTACACTAGAAAAGGGTGAATGTTCCTGTATGTAGAAAATACCTTAATAAACCTGATAAAGAAATCAAAGTATTTATGAGGTCTTTTTTCTATGAGTACTTGAGCAAGCAAATTGTTAGCTTGCTGCTTTGAGAATCAGGAGCAAACCCATGCTTTACCAAGGGACTAAAGATACTCGTGAGACTCACTCTCCTACTTATCATTCCCACTGTTCTTTTTCTTTAAATGCTTACCCTGATAAACTGGTAATGAAGAACTTAAACATTCTTAATCTCTTCAAAAAATTAATGAAAAGATAGATATGTTGTAGGCTTTTGAGTTTCATGTGGCGAGGTCTTTACTTTTAGCAAAAACCATTTATTAAGTAATATCTGCCATTTAGCACTGGGTAAGACATTGTGTTCTTAGCACGTCGGGCAGGGCTAGTAGACGCAGCACAAGCCTCGTTTGCTACCTCAAGGAGTTGCCATGAGAATCAGTAAAGGGTGTGTTTGTGTAAGCACTGTGTAAATTGCTAAATAAATGCAGGTGGTTTCATTGCCAAATATTTAAAAACCTAGGTATAACAAGCAAATAAACTTGGATTTCAGTATCAAAGAACAACCCACAAACATGGTGTGAGTGAAACATAGGAATGAATTCCTTGGCTTACATCTATGTTTGGCCCCATTGCCTTCTTGCCTGGTGGGGAGAATCTGGTGTCCAGGAGCTTTGCGCATAGCATGGAGGAATGGCAGGAATGAAATTTCATAGACTGGAGAGTGGGAGGAGACTCAGTGGAAAGACTGCTACCGGCAAAACTTGGAGTTAGAGGCTCTGAAGGAGTGAATCCTCAACAGTTTGTGTGTTTGTAGATGTACATGTGTTTTGTACAGTCTCTGTCCTTTTATGAAGTGGACTCCCTTGTTCTAAATGTAGGTGACCATTGTAGCAAATGTGCTGTTACCCACACCAAACTTTTCTTCTGATACCTCCTCTTCCAGTGGTTTTGCCGTCCTAGTTCTTGATACATTTTTGTTCCGTGTAACTGCTTTTATCCTCATGAATATTGTCATGAACTCACTGATATCAGTGGTAAAGTTTTAGGTACAGTCATAACCTATTTCTCATCTTCTTTTATGTATATACACACACAATTAGAAATCATACCTTTTTCCCTCTTAGATTGCTATGTCATATGTCATAAAGAGGTACTCCAAGTTGAGCTCAACAAATATTTATTTATATGACTTTATTTGAAAACTTATTTACAGAGTATTACATAATGATAAAATGAATTCTACTAGCAATATGACCTTGACCAGATCCTTAACTAACATCCCGGTTTCTTTACTTGCAAAATGCAAGTATTAATAATAGTACCAATATTGCTCTTTTCACTATATAGTTGTAAGAATCACAATAGCTTAGGAAAGCTTGTAGTCAACTCTGATGTTCTGCCCAAATACAAGACAGTGGTATTATTAATGGAATCCTTCTCATTATTTGTACTATTCCCAGAAAGGGGTACACTGATAAATTCTTATGTTTTTCCAGGGAGAGTCACACCAGGACAGCTCATGTCCTATATTCAGCTCTTCAAGAACAACCTCAAAGCTCTGATGAATCACTGTGGGCTCCTCCAGCTTGGGCTGGCCACAGCTCAAACGTTGAAACACCCACAGACTGACAAGTGGGACAACTTTCTTGCTTTTGAAAGACTCCTTCTTCAGGTATGTTGCTGTGGGTACTTCGTGGGATCTTAATAATTAATGTTTTGATTTCCAGGGAAAAACTTTGACATTTATTATAGCCTTAGTAAGAAATCATATTGTTGACATGTGCCCTGCTTCATATTCTCTAAGTGCCCCCGAGTTAAAGTTCAAGTAGAAACTTTTTTCATGCCTGTTTAAAAAAATATTTTGACAGTAATGTCTTTGGCTTCTCATTCAATACTAAGGATGTTTTTTGAGCATTGAACTAACCTCTGGAAACCTCTTTCAATTTTATGCCGTTTGGACCTTTCTCGCTCTTCATGGTGTCTTTATTTGATCCTTGCTACTTTTTCTGTAACATATTACTACTATTCACATTTCCTCTGACATTACCTAGTTTCTAGTCCTTAAGCAACACATAGCATGTGCCTTAAAATGGCATTTAGTAAAAAGTGAGGGAATTGATCTCCATTTGTAGTGTTTATACAGATATTTGTATGTGGGTTAGGAACTTTTCATGACTGATGAAATATTTTCATGGGAAACTTTTCAAAAAATATGTAGTATGTATTTTTTAAAATTATAAAGTAGTTTTTAAAATTGTACAGTACTTTAAAAAGGGATAGAGGATTATAAAGCATAAATGTACTAAAACGACGAGTATCTGTAAACTTTCCACATAGACTCAATATGATTTATCATTATTTTCATATCTATCATGGATCCTTTTTCATTAAAGAAATAAAACTAGACATAAAGTTGAAGCATTCTTGATACTATATAAGCATCTCTAATTTGATTTTTCTTTTTCTTTCCCTAGAGATAATTACAAGCTCAATTAGTTGTTTTTACATTTTTATTAAATATTTACTTTTTCATAAATAATATAGAGCATTTATGCTATAGTTTTTAATTTTACATAAGTGATGTTATACTATAAATATCCCTAAATAGCTTGCTTTTTTCTCTCAGGGTTCTATTTTTAAGATAATCCAAAGTGATGGGCTAGGTGCAGTGGCTCACGCCTATAATCCCAGCACTTTGGGAGGCCGAGATGGGCGGATCACTTGAGGTCAGGACTTCGAGACCAGCCTGGCCAACATGGCAAAGTCCTGTCTCTACTGAAAATATAAAAATTAGCTGGGTGTGGTGGTGGTCATCTATACTCAGGAAGCTACTCGGGAGGCTTAGGCAGGAGAACTTCTTGAACCCGGGAGGTGGAGGTTGCATTGAGCTGAGATTGTGCTACTGCACTTAAACCTGGGTGACAGAGGGAGACTCCATCTCAAAAATAAATAAATAAATAAATAAATAAAGTGATGTATGTAGATCTAGCTCATTCCTTTAAACCACATCATAAATATACAATTTATTTATGCAATCTCTACTGATGTTTAGTTAGGCTGTTGCATTTGTGCCCGTGTGTGTGTGTGTGTGTGTGTGTGTGTGTGTGTGTGTGGTGTGTATGTATGTGAGATTAGGAAGAATTATGCAGTGAATACTCTGGAATATGTCTCCTGTTATATATTGTTAAGTTTACCAAAGATTGCCAAAACTGTTGAACCAGGTAAGGCTAAAAGCTGTGTCCTCTTCAGGATGTCAATGAGCTCCCTTCATTATCCCAGAATGTCTAAAATGTCACAAACGTACATCAAGAGGCAGAGGAAGGAGCTTATTTCTTCATTATGTATTTTTCCTATCAAGGCAAAAAGAAAAAAAAAAAAACTTTCTGAATCCTTAGTGATGGCTATGAGCCTTACCTCAAAATATCTTGTTTTGTGAGATGATAATTTTTGTTTAAGGTCATTGGTTTTCTGTTATTTGGAGCCAAAATACACTCATCTTTCTCCCGTTAATATGTAATATACTAAGATCCCAAATAAAAGTGGTTTATTCCCAATTTTTAGTTTGTTCTAGTTGTCAGTTTATCCATCACAGTGCTTTTAAATCATATATTCAGTTTTATGCTTTTATTCATGAGTATTTTAAGGATTTTAATGCCATTATGAATTGAATTTTTAAAATTTAATTTTCCAGTTTATTGTTGGCATGTAGGAATATATTGACTTGTGAATAGTGATCATGGATCCAACACTTTGCATTTTGTGATGATACTTGTTTTCTTATTTCTGGTTGTTATTCATTGATTGTCCTGGGTCTTCTGTATGGGCAAGAATATTATCTGTGAATAAAGTCAGTTTTGTTTCTTCGTTTCCACACTTGATACCAAGTGTCTTTCATAGTGCATTGACCAGGCATACTAGGCCCTTTTTCAGTAAGAGTCATGCTAACAGGCATCTTCATCTTATTCCTGACTTTAAAGAAAATATTCCAAAAAGGTTTTGTTTTGTTTTTAATCAGACTGAGGAAGTTTCTTCCTAATCCTAGTTTGCTGTTGTTGTCGTTGTTTTTTTTTTTTTTAGTGATGCATTAGTGTTGCATTTTGTTTAATGCAGATTACTAATTTTTTAAATGACTATATAGTTTTTCTCCCTTAATCTGTTAATGTGATGAATTGTGTTTATAACTTTTTTAATGCTAAATAATCTTCATTGCATTCCTGGGATTAATTCAACTTGTTCTCACACACACATACACTCACACATGTAAACATATGCACACACACACATACAAATTGCTGGATTTAGTTTACTAATATTTTCCATAGAAATTTGCATTTGTGCTCATAGGTGAAATTAGGATTTTTTTTCTTTCTTTTTTTGAGACAGATCTTGCTCTGTCACCCAGGTTGGAGTGCAGTGGCATGATCTCAGTTGACTGCAACCTCCACCTCCCGGGTTCAAGTGATTTTCCCATGTCAGCCTCCTGAATAGCTGGAATTACAGGTGTGTGCCGCCACGTCTAGCTAATTTTTGTATGTAGAGATGGGATTTCGCCACGTTGGCCATGCTGGTCTCAAACTTCTGACCTCAAGTGATCTGTCTGCCTTGGCCTCCCAAAGTGTTGGGATTATAGGCATGAGCCACTGCACCTGGCCTATATTTTTTTCTTTATTGTTCTGCCATGGTCTCGTTTTCCAAAAAAGATTATAATAGTTTGGTAAAGTCAATTAGGGTGAGTTTTCTTTTTCTATTCTCTATTTGTTTAAAAAAGGAATTATCAGTTACTTAAAAGTAAAATATTTCCAAAAATAACCTGGACCTATCGCTTTGTTGTTGATATTTATTATAATAATAATAATAAGTAATAATAATAAAGTGATTCAAAACTATAATTTCTTCAATTCTTTATCGTTTTGATTTATCTTCTGTCAGAGATGATTTTAAATTACTCACAATGATTGTGAATTTACCAATTATACCATTTTAAAACATATTTCTATCTCTATCACTGTCATTATGTCTGTCTTCATTAAAAACTATGAGCTCATATTGCTTTCATAGTTCTTTTTCTTCTTTTTCTGAGACAGGGTCTCACTCTGTCACCCAGATTGAGTGCAGTGGCATGATCACCACTCAGTGTAGCCTCAACATCCTGGACCCAAGTGATCCTCCCACCTCAGCCTCCTGAATACAGGAGTGCACTAGCACTCCTGGCTCATTTTTATTTTTTATTTTTTGTAGAAATGGGATCTTTCTATGTTGCCCAGGCTGGTCTCAAACTCCTAGACTCAAGTGCTCCTCCCACCTCAGCCTACCAAAATGTTGGGATTACAGGCGTGAGCCACTGCATCTGGTTTAATATCATAGCTCTAACCTAATAGCACATGGTTCATTCTAGTTTTCCCCCTTTCCATAGTTGTACCTCCCTTCTCTGACAGTGAGGAACTTATCTCCCATTATCCTCGACATATTTAATTACTTTATCAGTCCCCACTGTGTGTAACTAATCTTCCAGTAGAGCTGCTGCCCCGTGGCGTAGATGCCTCCTCACCTCACCTGGGCGCTCTCTTCCTGCTCCAGGTCATGGCCAAGCCCACACGGATGTTCTCTCTCACTTCATACAGAGGTACCCTTGTGGAAACCTCCCCATAGGGATGCTCTTCTACCTCTATTGAGCTCTGACATCTCTGTGCTGCCCCTACCTCTGCCTTCTTCGTAGAGGCCCTCCTCAGGCCTCTCAGGTTCCAGCACCCCACACTAAGCCCACACTGTGGCTCCTAAGGCACAGATGCCCTCCTCATTCTGCAGGCTCTGACACTTTGTGCCGAGTCACTACCATTGCTACTGCCCTGTTTGGCCACCTGCTTAGTGACCTACACTGCATCCTGGGATGTTGTTATCCCTCAACCTCCACCTGGATACCTTTCTCACCTGCTTTGGTTCTGACAACCCATGCAGGGCTGCTGCTGCATTCTCCCCTCTCCTCCAGCCTCCCCATCCCTTCGAGATGTCCTCTTTACTCCACTTGGGGCCTGGTAGTCGTGTGGACACCATCCTTACCTTGCTCCGGTTCTGATCCCCTGCCATGGATCCTCACTTCTACCACCTTCCACCTGGATGCCATTTCCATCCCCTTGGATTCCAACAACCCCTGCGAGACTCTCCCACCCCCATGCACTAATGCCCGCCTCACCTGGCTCTGGCTCTGACACCATGCCCTGGGCTACCATTGTCTCCCCTGTGGACACCCTCTTTATACTCATGGGCTCTGATAACCTGCCCAAAGCCACTATTGTGACCTCCTTCATTCCCCCTGCCCTACCATATGGACAATCTCTTCACCCTGCTGCTGTCTATATCGCATGTCCTCTAAAGTGAGCCCCACTACAAAATCTCATAAAATTGGTTCAAAACAAGGCTATGCAGAGATTTTCTCCTGAGAATGATAATCTTTCTAGATAAGCTTACTAAAGGTTTCTGAAGAAACTTGACATATTAATTCTAAGCCGTTTTTTATTTGTAATTAATATTTGGAATCTTTTGTTCCATATTAGACTCTTAGACCATTAGATGTGATCATGGTAATTGGTGTGGTTCTTTCAACAACTAAAGAAAGAGTTGAAAGACTGAGGAACCCCAGGCATAGTGGTACACATCTGTAGTTTCAGGTACTCAGGAGGCTGAAGTAGGAGGATGACTCAAAGTCAGGAATTTGAGGCTGCAGTGGCCTGTGAATAGCCACTGCGCTCCACCCTGGCAATATAGAGAGACCCCCTTGCCTCTGCCCAATCTCTTAAATAAATAAATGAGTAAGATTGGGGAAAAGAAGTAAACATTTAAAATACTAAAATCCTACTCCTAGCATAATTGCATATCACCCTGACCAGTACTGTGTTCTCAGTCACTTCTGGGTCCTTACAAGTTAGGGTTTTAGCATAGGCGAATGTATAAACTGATCATCGGAATGCTCTTGGTTTATGAACGTGCTTACTTTACATAGTATATACTCATCCATTAGTTTAACAAGTAATAATATATGGGCAGCTGCCCCTTTTACAGACTTTGGTTTGAAAATAGGGCATTTGTGTTTATTTTGAGCGTGAGGACAACCTTTCGTTTTTCCCCAAGGGCTTGAGAGCCACCAAGAAATTTCAGCTAATGTTGAGAATTGTTTATTTTTTGGGAGACTCATTTCCACCACTTTCTACCAGGCCTCCATCACTGAAATGTCAATGTTTACTTTACGGTAACGTTACTTTAAGTAACATTATAGACAACCTTAGTTAAAAAAAAGAAATCGGTCTTAGAAATCTATAATTAAAAATAGATTACTGCATTTCTTCTACTTACAGTGGTTTTGGTGATCTAACGACTAGTCGGCAAGAGACCTGAGGACTATTTGTAAGATTTGTGTTGGACTTACACTCCTGGAAACAATAGATTTAGGCATTTAATTTCTAAAGATAATATTATATGCTCAAAAGAGAAACCTTTTTGAGTATTGTTGGGGAAAATCTAGTATTTGTTAGCAGTGAGTACAATTTGAAAAGCTGAAGGAGATAAAACATCTTCATGACTCCTTTTTTCTCTTGCTGGGTCCAATATCACAGACAGTGTTTTAGGCATTGAATACATGTGTGCTAGTTATAAAATAATTCTGATTTTGCATCAAATTTAAAGTGTAGAAAAGAACAAGTTTAAACTGATCATGGATATGTTTATGATTCAATTAGTGTTTTCACAAAGTAGCTTTGCCTTCTTTTAATTAAAGTACAAATTCATTTAATTTGGTGAAAGGGTATAAAGTATGAAGAATTCCTTTCTTGTAGTATAGCAAGAGAGTTTGGCTTAGTTTCCTCATCTAAAGATAAATAAAATATCTACCTCATAGTGTTATTGTCAGGATTGACTGAGATTATATGTGTATTAATACATAACTAATTAATACATAGCTAAGAATAAAGTATCTATCTCGTAGTGTTATTGTCAGGATTGAGTGAGACTATATGTGTGTTAATACATAACTAAGTACAGTAAATCCTCAATAAATAGTCATTATTTATTCTTTCACCTGGGTCAAAAATATTACAAATGCTGTCTTATTTTATGTGAAGAATACCTTTAATATATTCTCACCTAGATTTTGGTTTCCTAAATTAAAATTTATTAAGGAAGAATGAGTTTATCACTTAGAAAAATGTTACTATCTTTTTGTATTTACTGTTTGATAATGTTTGACAGTATTTTTCTTTAAATCTTGATTTAAAGCCCACTTTTTCTGCAGTGGATGACTGAAGTTTTTATGCTTGTCATCACAAGAAAAAAGCTTTTTTTCCCATTAAAAATTTATTGGCCAGACCTAGTGGCTCACACCTGCAATCCTGAGGCAGGAGGATTACTTGAGGCCAGGAGTTCAAGACCAGTCTGGGCAACATAGTGAGACTTTGTCTGTACTAAAAATGAAAAAAAAAAAATAGCTTGGTGTGGTGGTGCATGCCTGTGGTCCCAGGTACTCAGGAGGCTGAGGCAGGAGGATCACTTGAGCTGAGCCCAAGAGGTCAAAGCTGCAGCGAGCCTTAATTGCACCACTGCATTCCAGCCTCGGTGACCCTGTCTCAAAAAAAAAAAAAAAAAAAAAAAAGGGAAAAAAGAAAAAGAAAACAGTTATTTTATAGGTATGTTTATACCACTCATTATAAAACTATAACAATAACTAGTGCTTGAACTTCAAAGAGAATGAAACAATTTACCTTTTTGTCAAAATTACATAGCAAATAAATGACCCTTTAAATTGTGCCTTAGGTGCTTTCTTTGGCAGCACATATACTAAAATTGGAATGATACAGAAAAGATTAGCATGACTCCTGCACAAGGATGACATGCAAATTCGTGAAGCATTTCACATTTTTAAAATCTAGAATAAAAGTAAAAATTAAAGAAAAATTGTGCATTAGCAAACCCATTATGATTTTTTAAGCCTTATACTTTTTCTGCTTATCTTAAAAAATGGCATGGTGTATTGGTGTGAGTGGTAATAATAATAATAATAAATATAATCCTCATTGGATTCAGAGAACTTTGAAACCCCAGAAAAGATTTTATGGGATAAAATCAAGGTATCATAAAGTGAGAACATTGAAAAGTAATATGTATTCTTGAACGCTGCCCAACATCTGATTTCCTCTCTATAAAATCACTGAAGAGTAATACAAGGAAAAAAACCTTTTATTGACTATAACTTATTGTGGTAATAAAATGATAGCAAACTGTGTATTAAGGAAGCAGCTGTGTTTAAACTTCCTACTTCCTAAACGTATACTTTATAAAAATATATATGTAATATATCCATCTCCAGTTATTTCTTTAGGTAGAATGTATACTTTAAATTAAAACAATCCAGCTTAGAAAATGGTTTTTAAATAAAATATAAATGAGTTATAAAGCCATTCAAGATAATTGAGGTAAAATATAGCTTTAGTTTAAAATTTTATCTCTTTGCAATAAAAAATAGGCATCTATTTTATTGGCTGCCAAAGTAGTTTTTAATAGGTAGGATTGTTTTGTAAAAATATGTTGAATGTTAGACAATATCTTTCTATAGCCAGTCAAGTTTACCTAAGCTAAGTAATAGTATATCTGCTAATTTTATAATACATTGGCAGATTTTACTTTCTAAGTCCTCTAGTGCCTCTACTAGCTCTCACGCCATATGGCTTGGCTTAGAAATATGATGGCTCATTTTAGTGCTGTTCCTGACTTCACCAACACCCTGGGAGGTTCTGTTTTATAATACCTTCTTTTTAGCCATTTATAATTAGGATTGAATTTTTCTGGGAAGAAGTTTCCACCACTCTGCTTCTCTGTGGGCCTTGCTATTCAGAGTCATTTGGCAGCATGGTATATTGTCACTTGCAAAAGCATCTATGGAGATTTGGATTAAAATGGCAGATAGGAGGTAGGACTAGCTTGCAGCTCCCACTCAGACAGAGCAGTGTGTGGAGATTCACATCATGAACTTCTGCTCCAAGAACTACTGCAGGAACATGCCAGAAAAGCTGAGAGAATGCACAGACCATTTGGAGGAACTGGATCACCACTGCAGGCTCCCTGAGATGCTGAAAAACTGAGTCTGCTTGCTTTCTTGAGACCAACCTTTAGGACTGTGGTCTACATGGGAGCGGCGTGAAGCCTGTGACTGCTGACTTTACCCCTTTTCCCTGGTGATCTCTGTGATTCAGCAGAGGCAGCCATAATCCCCCGGGAACATAATTCCATTGGCCTGGGATCCACACCACCATCTCCCACAGTAGCTGCAGCAAGCCTTGCCCAAGGAGAGTCTGAACTCAGACACACCTATTCCTGCTCCCACCTGGTGGTCTTTCTCTACCAGCCCTGGTTGCCAAAGACAAAGGATATAATCTCTTGGGAGCTCTATCTCCCTGTTTACTGTCTGAAAAACCTGAATACTTAACCAGGCAACCCTAGGGCAAGTTTGCATCCTCCTATAGTACTGCAGCTGATACACTCTTGAAAGCGTCACCTCCTGGCTGGAGGCCAACCAACAAAAAACCAGTGCACTAAACAAAAATACAATCAAGGACCCTCACAGAGTCCACTTCACTCCCCCACTACCTTCACTGGAGCAGGTGCTGGTATCCATGATTGAAAGACCTGAAGATGGATCACATCACAGGACTCTGCAGACACTCCCCAGTACCAGCCTGAAGCTTGGTAGCTCCACTGGTTGGCTAGACCCACAAGAGCAAAAATGATCACTGCAGTGCAGCTCTCAGGAAGCCCCATTCCTAGGGGAAGAGGGAGAACACTTCATCAAGGGAGCATTCCATGAGATGAAAGAATCTGAACAGCAGCCCTGAGTCCCAGATATTCCCTCTGACATAGTTTACCCAAATGAGAAGGAACCAGAAAAACAATTCTGGTAATATGACGAAACAAGGTTCTTTAACACCCCCAAAAGATCACATTAGCTTACCAGCAATCCAAACCAAGATGAAATCTCTGAATTTCCAGAAAAAGAATTGAGAAGGTCGATTATTAAGCTAATCAAGGAGATGCCAGAGAAAGGTGAAGTCTAACTTAAAGAAATTAAAAACATTGATACAGGATATGAAAGGAAAAATATTCAGTGAAATAGACAGCATAAATAAAAAACAACCACAACTTCTGCAAATCAAAGACACACTTAGAGAAATGAAAAATGCACTGGAAAGTCTCAGCAATAAAATTGAACAAACAGAAGAAAGAACTTCAGAGCTCGAGGACAAGACTTTCTAATTAACCCAATCCATCAAAGACAAATAAAAGAGAATTAAAAAAAAAATGAACAAAGCCTCCAAGAAACTCGAGAGTATGTTAAGCATCGAAACCTAAGATAATTGTTTTTCCTAAGGAAGAAGAAAAATCTAAAAGTTTGGAAAACATATTTGAGGGAATAATTGAGGAAAACTTCCCAGCCTTGCTAGAGATCTAGACATCCAAACACCAGAAGCTTAAAGAACATCTGGGACTGGATTAAGAAAATGTGGCACATATAGACCATGGAATACTATGCAGCCATAAAAAAGGATGAGTTTGTGTTCTTTGTAGGGACATGGATGCGGCTGGAGACCATCATTCTTAGCAAACTATCACAAGAACAGAAAACCAAACACCGCATGTTCTCACTCATAGGTGGGAACTGAACAATGAGATCACTTGGACTCGGGAAGGGGGACATCACACACCGGGGCCTATCATGGGGAGGGGGGAGGGGGGAGGGATTGCATTGGGAGTTATACCTGATGTAAATGACGAGTTGATGGGTGCAGCCCACCAACATGGAACAAGTATACATATGTAACAAACCTGCACGTTATGCACATGTACCCTACAACTTAAAGTATAATAATAATAATTAATAAATTAAAAAAGAACATCTGGGAAATTCATCACAAAAAGATAATTGCCTAGGCACATAGTCATTAGGTTATCTAAAATCAAGACAAAGGAAAGAATCTTAAGAGCTCTGAAGCAAAAGCATCAGGTAACGTATAAAGGAAAACCTATCAGAGTAACAGCAGATTTCTCAGCAGAAATCCAACAAGCTAGAAGGGATTGGGGTTCTATTTTTAGCCCACATAAAAAAAAAATAATTATCAGCCAAGAATTTTGTATCCAGCAAAACTAAGCTTCATAAATGAAGGAAAGATACAGTCTTTTCCAGACAAACAAATGCTGAGAGAATTCACCACTAGCAAGCCAGCACTACAAGACTGCTGAAAGGAGCTCTAAATCTTGAAACAAATTCTTGCAATACACCAAAATAGAACCTCCTTAAAGCATAAATCTCACAGGACCTATATAACAATAACACAATGAAAAAAACAAAAAACAAAAAACAAAGAACAAAACAAAACCAAAAAAGACATTCAGGCAACAAATAGCGTGATGAATAGAATAGTACCTCACACCTTAATACTAACTTTGAATGAAAATGGCCTAAGTGCTCCACTTGAAAGATACAGAATGGCAGAATGGATAAGAATTCACCAACCAAGTTTCTGCTGTCTTCAGGAGAGTCACCTAACACATAAGGGCTCACATAAACTTAAGGTAAAGGGGTGGAAAAAGATATTCCATGCAAATGGACACCAAAAGTGAGCAGGAATAGCTACTTTTATATCAGACAAAACAAACCTTAAAGCAATAGCAGTTAAAAAAACAAAGAGGGACATTATATAATGATAAAAGGAATAATCTAAAAGGAAAATATCACAATCCTGAATATATATGCGCCTAACACTGGAGCTCCCAAATTTATAAAACAGTTACTGCTAGACCTAAGAAATCAGACAGATGGCAACACAGCAAGAGTGGGGGACTTTTAATACTCCACTGACAGCAGTAGATAGATCATCAAGACAGAAAGTCAACAAAGAAACAATGGATTTAAATTGTACCCTACACCAAATGGACTTAACAGATATTTACAGAACATTCTATCCAACAACTGCAGAATATGCATTCTATTCATCAGCACATGGAATGTTCTCCAAGATAGACTATATGATAGGCCACAAAACAAGTCTCAGTAAATGTAAGAAAATATAAATTATAGTAAATACTCTCTCAGACCGCAGTGGAATAAAATTGGAAATCAACTCCACAAGGAACCTCAAAACCATTTAAATATATGGAAATTAAATAACCTGCTCCTGAATAATCAATCTTTGGGTCAACAATGAAATCAAGATGCTAATTAAAAGTCTTTAAACTGAACAATAATGGTGACACAACCTATCAAAAACTCTGGGATACAGCAAAAGGTGCTAAGAGTAAAGTTCATAGCATTAAATGCCTACATCAAAAAGTCTGAAACAGTGCAAATAGATAACCTAAGGTCACATCTCAAGAAACTACAGAAACAAGAACACACCAAACCCAAACCCAGCAGAGGAAAAGACAACAAAGATCAGAGCAGAACTAAATGAAATTGAAACCAATAAGGAAACAAACAAAAACACAAAAGATAAATGAAACAAAAAGCTGGTTCTTTGGAAAGATAAACAAAATTGATAGAATATTAGCGACATTAACCAAGAAAAGAAGAGAGAAGATCCAAATAAGTTCAATTAGAAATGAAATGGGAGATATTACTACTGATACCACAGAAATACAAAAGATCATTCAAGGCTGCTGTGAACACCTTTACATGCATAAACTAGAAAACATAGAGGAGATGGATAAATTCTTGGAAATATATAGCCCTTCTAGATTAAACCAGGAAGATATAGAAACTCTGAACAGACCAACAACAAGCAGGAAGATTGAAATGGCAATAAAAAATTGCCAACAGAAAGAAGTCCAGGACCAGATGGATTCACAGCTGAATTTTATCAGACATTCAAAGAAGAATTGGTATCAATCCTATTGATGCTATTCCACACAATAAGGAAAGCGGGAATCCCCGCTAAATCGTTCTGTGAAGCCAGTATCACCGTGATGTCAAAACCAGGAAAAGATATAACCAAAAAAGAAAACTACAGACCAATATCCCTGATGAACATATATGCAAAAATCCTCAACAAGATACTAGTGGACTGAGTCAACCAGCATGTCAAAAAGATCATCCACCATGATCAGTTGGGTGTCATACCAGGGATGGAGGGATGGTTTAACTTTCACAGGTCAATAAATGTGATACACCACAAAAACAGAATTAAAAACAAAAATCACATGATCATCTCAATAGATGCAGAAAAAGCATTGGACAAAATCCAGCATCCCTTTATAATTAAAACCCTCCGCAAAATCAGCATAGAAGGGACATACCTTAAAGTAATAAAAGTTGTCCATGATAAACTCACTGCTAACATTATACTTAATGGGGAAAAGTTGAAAGCATTCCTCCTGAGAACTGGAGCAAGACAAGGATGCCCACTCTCATCACTTTTGTTCAACATAGTACTGGGAGTCCTAGCCAGAGCACTCCCCCAAGAGAAGGAAATAAAGGGCATCCAAATCAGTAAAGAGGAAGTTGAACTCTTGTTGTTTGCTGATGATATGATCATATACCTAGAAAACCCTAAAGATTCATCCAAAAAACTCCTAAAACTGGTAAATGAATTCTGCAAAGTTTCAGGATATGAAATTAATGCACACAAATCTACACAGCACTATATATTCTGCTATACACCAGCAGCGACCAAGCTGAGAATCAAATCAAGAACTCAACCCCTTAATAATAGCTGCAAAAAAATAAAATACTTGGTTATATACCTAACCAAGGAGGTGAAAGACCTCTATAAAGTAAACTACAAAACACTAAATAGACGATACAAACAAATGGAAAGACATCCCATGCTCATGGATGAGTAGAATCAATATTGTGAAAATGACCATACTGCCAAAACCAATTTACAAATTCAGTGCAATTTCTGTCAAAATACCACTATCATTCTTCACAGAACTAGAAAAAACAATTCTAAAATTCATATGGAACCAAAAAAGAGTCCGCATAGCCAAAGCAAGACTAAGCAAAAAGAGCAAATCTGGGGGCATCACATTACCCGAATTTGAACTATACTATAAGTCCATAGCCACCAAAACAGCATGATTCTGGTGTAAAAATAGGTACATAGACCAATGGAACAGAGTAGAGAACCCAGAAAGAAAGCCAGAATACTTACAGCCAACTGATCTTTGAAAATGCAAACAGAAACACAAAGTGGGGAAAAGACACCCCATTCAACAACTGGTGCTGGGATAATTGGAAAGCCACAGGTAGAAGAATGAAACTGGATCCTCATTTCTCAGTTTATACAAAAATCAACTCAAGATGGGTCAAAGACTTACATCTATGACCTGAAACCATAAAGATTCTAGAAGATAACATTGGAAAAACTTTCTAGACATTGGCTTAAGCAAAGACTTCATGACCAAGAATCCAAAATCAAATGCAGCAAAAACAAAGATAAATAGATGGGACATAATTAAACTAAAAAGCTCCTGCACAACAAAAGAAATAATCAGCAGGGTTAATAGACAACCCATAGAGTGGGAGAAAATCTTTACAATCTATACATCTGACCAAGGACTAGTATCCAGAATCTACACGGAACTGAAACAAATCAGTGGAAGAAAACAAACAATTCCACCAAAAAGTGGGCTAAGGACATGAATAGACAATTCTCTAAAGAAGATATACAAATGGCTGACAAGCATATGGAAAAATGCTCAACATCACTAATTATCAGGGAAATGCCTATGAAAACTACAATGTGACACCATCTTACTCCTGTAAGAATGGCCATAACAAAAAAATTTTAAAAAATAGATATTGGTGTGGATGTGGTGAAAAGGGAACACTTTTATACTGTTATTGAGAATGTAAACTAGTACAACCACTATAGAAAACAGCGTGGAGAGTCCTTAAAGAACTAAAAGTAGATCTATCATTTGATCCAGCAATCCCACTGTTAGGTATCTACCCAGAGGAAAGTAAGTCATTATATAAAAAACATACTTGCACACACATGCATGTTTATAGCAGCACAATTTGCAATTGTAAAAGTATGGAACCAGCCCAAATGCCCATCAATCAATGGGTGAATAAAGCAAATGTGATCTATCTATCCGTCTATCTATCTATCTATCTATCTATCTATCTATCTGTCTATCTATCTATACATATATATGTATACACACACACACACACATATACACGTACATACCATGGAATACTACTTAGCCATAAAAAGAAATGAAATAATGGCATTTGCAGCAACCTTGATGGAATTAGAGACATTGATTCCAAGTGAAGTAACTCAGGAATGGAAAACCAAACATCTTATGTTCTCACTCGAAAGTGGGAGCTGGGCTATGAAGACACAAAGACATAAGAATGATACAGTGGACTTTGGGGACTTGGGGGAATGTTTGTGTGATGGGGATAAAAGACTACACATTGGTTACAGTTACACTGCTCAGGTGATGGGTACACCAAAATCTCAGAAATCACTGGCAAATAACTTATTAATGTAACCGAATACCATTTGTTTCCCCAAAACCTATTGAAATAAAAAGTAAATTCTATAAAAGTCATTGAGAAGACTTGATGCTATCAATATTGGCAGTCAGGAAGATGGGCTGGAGGTGGAGCGAGAACAAGTGAGGATGACTTGGAAACCACTAACACCTTCAAGTCTTTCGTTTATGGCCCTTGATCAATGATGAACATCATCTGCTCAGCCTTCCTTCTACTTCCTAAATCTTACTAAGTTTCTCTTGCAGCCAACCCTATCTCGTAACATGTAGGGAGGGATTATTTTTTCTTTATTGATCCTGTTTTGTATCTTTTTTGCTATAATAAGCTGTACCCGTGAGTATTTTTTTTTTTAAAGAAGAGAACATGCATAATGCAGAAAAGATTGTATTGGACTAATGAATTCCAGACATGAAGAGATTTTTAAATCTAAAAACAAACAAACAAACAAAAAACACTATGATATCATTTGAATGAAGAGTAAGGAAAGAGGCAAAAATTGTAATCTCCAAAGGCAGAGTTGGGTACTCTTTACAGATTAGGGAGATATTTTGATAAAGTTTTTCCTGGGAAGAAAAATTATGGAGCATGTTTTTTTTTGCAATATGTATCCAAAACACACACACACACACACACACACACACACACACACACACACACAACCCAACATCAAAACTCTTTTTTATTAGAATAAAACAACATTCTCCCACTCCTGATTTCCATCAAGAAGAGTTTTCCTAGCCATGGTCTTCGCCTTTCTCTGACCCTCTTTTAGTGAGAGGGATGTTTTATCTGATTGGTAAATTTGGAATGATTGAATAATAAGAGGCTCAACTCTGCCTCTCTATCTGGATTAAAGGTGGTATTTGACCTCGTGTGTGTGTGTGTGTGTGTTAAACTTTTAGGTTCGGGGATACATGTGTAGGTTTGTTACATAGAGAAACTCATGTCATTGAGGTTTGTTTTACAGATTATATCATCAGAGTATTAGTCCCTTCTCACACTGCTATGAAGAAATACCTGAGACTGGATAATTTATAAAGGAAAAAGTTTTAATTGACTAACAGTTCTTCCACATTGCTGGGGAGGCCTCAGGCAACTTACAATCATGGCAGAAGGCAAAGGAGAAGCAGGCACTTTCTTCGCAGGGTGGCAGAATGGAGTGAGTGCAGTCAGGGGAAATGCCAGGCACTTATAAAACCATCAGATCTTGTGAGATTCACTAATTATCATGAGAACAGCATGGGGGAAACCAGCCCCATGATCCAATTACCTCCACCTGGTCCTGCTTTTGACACATGAGGATTATGGGGATTAGAACTCAAGGTGAGATTTGGATGAGGACACAGAGCCAAACCATATCAGTCATTCAACCTGGTACCCAACAGTTATTTTTTCTGATCCTTTCCCTCCTCCCGCCTCCACCCTCAGGTAGGCCCCCAGTGTGTGTTGTCCCCCTCTATTTGTCCATGTGTTCTCATCATTTAGCTCCAGCTTATAAGTGAGAACATGTGGTATTTGGTTTTCTGTTTCTGTGTTAATTTGTCAAGGATAATGACCTCCAGCTCCATCCATGTTTCTGCAAAGGATACAATCTTGTTATTTTTTTATGGCTGCGTAGTATTCCATGGTGCATATGTATCACATTTTCTTTATCCAGTCTTTCATTGATGGGCTTTAGGTTGATTCCATGTCTTTGCTATTGTGAATAGTGCTGCAGTGAACATACATGTGCATGTGTCTTTATGATAGAACAATTTATATTTTTTTGGGTACATACCTAGTAATGGCATTCCTAGGTGGAATGGTAATTCTGTTTTTAGCTCTTTGAGGAATCTCCACACTGCGTGAACTAATTTACACTCCCACCTACAGTTTTTAAGTGTTCCATTTTCTGCATAAACTCACCAGCACCTATTTTTGGACATTTTAGTAATAGCCATTTTGACTGTTGTGAGATTATCTCACTGTGGTTTTGATTTGCATTTCTCTAATGATCACTGATTTTGAGCTCATTTTTTATATGCTTTTTGACCACATGAATGTCTTCTTCTGAAAAGTGTCTGTTCATGTCCTTTACTCAATTTTTAAAAAAATTCTCATTCTTAGTATTCAACCTTTGCCCACTTACTTTTTAATGGTGGTGGTTTTTGGTTTTTTGTTTTTTGTTTTTTTTTTTTGTAAATTTTGTAAGTGCCTTTTAGATGTTGGACCTTTGTCAGATGCATAGTTTGCAAAATTTTTTTTACATTCTATAGGTTGTATGTTTGCTCTGTTGATAGTTTCTTCTACTGTGCAGAGCTCTTTTGTTTAGTTAGATCCCATTTATCAATTTTTTATTTTGTAAAACTTGCTTTTGGCAACTTCATCATGAAGTCTTTGGCAGTTCCTATGACCAGGCTGATGTTTCCTAGGTTATCTTCCAGTGTTTTCATAGTTTTAGGTTTTACATTTACTTAATGAAGTTCTTAATCCACCTTGAATTGATTTTTATGTATGGTATAAGGAAAAGGTCCACTTTCAATCTTCTGCTAGCCTGTTATTCCAGCACCATCTATTGAATAGAGAGTTCTTTCTCCATTGCTTGTTTTTGTCAGCTTTGTCAAAGATTAGGTGGTCACGGTGTGCAGCCTTATTTCTGGGCTCTCTATTCTGTTCCATTGGTCTATGTGTCTGTTTTTGTACTAGTACCATGCTGTTTTGGTTACTGTAGCCTTACAGTGTAGGTTAAAGTTGGATAGTGTGATGTGTCCAGCTTTGTTCTTTTTGCTTAGGATTCCCTTGGCTATTTGGGTTTTTTTTGTTGTTGTTCCATATGAATTTTAAAATAGTGTTTTCTAGTTTTGGGAAGAATGTCATTGCTATTTTGGTAGAAATAGCATTGAATCTGTACATTGCTTTGGGCAGTATAGCTGTTTTAATGATACTGATTCTTCCTATCCATGAGCATTTTTTTTTTTTTTCCTAGTGCCATCTCTGATTTTTTTTTTTTTTTTTGAGCAGTGTTTTGTAATTTTCACTGTAGAGATCTTTCCCCTCTCTAGTTAGCTATATTTCTAGCTGTTTTATACTTTTTGTGGCAATGGTAAATAGGATTACATTTCTGATTTGGTTCTCCACTTGGCTATTGTTGGTGTATAGGAATGATAGTGATTTTTGTACACTGATTTTGAATTCTGAGACTTTGCTGAAGTTTATCAGCGTGAGGAGCTTTGGAGGCCAAGACTATAGAGTTTTCCAGATACAGGATTATGTTATCTGCAAACAGAGATATTTTGACTTCCTGTCTTCCTATTTGGATGTCTTTTATTTCTTTCTCTTGCCTAATTGCTCTGGCCAGGACTTCCAATACTATGTTGAATAGGAGTTGTGAGAGAGGGCCCCCTTGTCTTGTAGCAGTTTTCACATTCAGTATGATGTTAGCTGTGATTTGTCATAGATGGTCCTTACTATTTTGAGGTATGTTCCTTCAATACCTAGTTTGTGTGAGGTATATTCCTGCAATACCTAGTTTGTGTGAGGTATATTCCTTCAATACCTAGTTTGTTGAGTGTTTTTAATGTGAAGGGATGTTGAATATTTTGAAAGCCTTTTCTACATCTATTGAGATGATCATGTGGTTGTTTTCCTTTGGTTCTGTTTACACGGTGAATCATGTTTATTGATTTATATATGTTAAACCAACCTTGTTCTCCATGGATAAAGTTTACTTGATCATGGTGTATTAGCTTTTTGATGTGATTCTGGATTCAGTTTGCTAGTATTTTGTTGAGCATTGTTCATGAAGGATATTGGCCTGAAGTTTTCCCCTTTTTTGATGTCTCTACCAGGTTTTTGTATCAGGATAATGCCAGCCTCATGGATTGAGATGGGGAAGAGTCCCTCATTTTCAATTTTTTGCATAGTTTCAGTAGCAATTGTAAGAGCTCTTCTTGTACATCTGGTAGAATTCAGCTGTGAATTCATCTGGTCCCGGGCTTTTGTTTGGTTGGTAGGCTATTTGTTACTGATTCCATTTTGGAGCTTGTAATTGGTCTATTCAGGGATTCAGTTTCTTCCTGATTGAGGCTTGGGAGGGTGTATGTGTCCAGGAGTTTTTCCATTTCTTCTAGATTTTCTAGTTTGTGTACATAGAGGTGTTCATAGTATTCTCTGATTGTTATTTGAATTTCTGTGGAGTGAGTGGTAATATCCCCTTTGTTCTCTCTAACTGTGTGTATTTGTATGTCTCTCTTTTTTTCTTTATTAGTCTAGCTATTGGTCTATCTATCTTATTATTTTTTTCAAAAAAACCCTAACTCTTGGGTCAGTTGATCTTTTGAATGGTT
Organism: Chlorocebus sabaeus; assembly: GCF_047675955.1. NCBI lineage: Eukaryota > Metazoa > Chordata > Mammalia > Primates > Cercopithecidae > Chlorocebus > Chlorocebus sabaeus. The sequence goes on from NC_132910.1 coordinate 16,051,138, forward strand.
TTTCACATCTCAGCCTCCTTCAGTTCAGCTCTGATTTTGCTTATTTCTTGTCTTCTGCTAGCTTTGGAGTTGGTTTGCTCTTGCTTCTCTAGTTCTTTTAGTTGTGATGTTAGGTTGTTCATTTGAGATCTTTCTAACTTTTTGATGTAGACATTTAGTGCTATAAATTTCCCTCTTAACACTGCTTTAGCTGTGTCCCAGAGATTCTGGTATGTTGTATCTTTATTCTCATTAGTTTCAAAGGACTTCTTGATTTCTGCCTTAATTTCATTAATTATCCCAAAGTCTTTCAGGAGCATGTTGTTTAATTTCCATGTAATTGTATGGTTTCCAGTGATTTTCTTGGTCTTGAATTCTACTTTTATTATACTGTGGTCCAAGAGAGTGGTTGGTATGATTTTAGTTCTTTTGCATTTACTCAGGATTGTTTTATATTCGATCGTGTGGTCAGTTTTAGTGTATGTGCCATGTGGTGATGAGTAGAATGTATATTCTGTTGTTTTGGGGAGGAGAGTTCTGTATATGTCAATCAGGTTCATTTGGTCCACTGTTGAGTTCAGGTCCTGAATATCTTTGTTAATTTCCTGCCTCAATCATCGGTCTAATACTATCAGTGGAGTGTTGAAGTCTCCCACTATTATTATGTGGGAGTCTAAGTCTCTTTGAAGGTCTTTAAGATGTTGTTTTAGGAATCTGAGCGCTCCTGTGTTGGGTGCATATATATTTAGGATAGTTAGATTTTCTCGTTGAGTTCAACCCTTTTCTATTACGTAGTGTCCTTCTTTGTCTTTTTTGATCTTTGTTGGTTTAAAGTCTGTTATGTCTCTTCATTGAGTGAAGTTGTAAATAAATTTAAAAATGAAAAAACAGAAAATACTAAAAACAAACAAATGAAGTCTGTTGTGTCTGAAATTAGGATTGAAACTTTTGCTTTTTTCTGCTTTCCATTTGCTTAGTAGATTTTTCCCCATCCCTTTATTTTGTGCCTATGGGTGTCATTGAATGTGAGATGAGTCTCTTGAAGACAGCATACCATTGGTTCTTTTTTTTTTTTTTTCCCAGCTTGCCACTTTGTGCCTTTTGATTGAGACATTTAGCTCATGTACTTGCAAGGTTAAAATTGATATGTATGGATTTAATCCTGTGTTCATGTTGATAGGTGGTCATTATGCCAACTTGTTTGTATAGTTGCTTTACAGCATCACTAGTCTGTGTACTTAACTGTGTTTTTGTAGTGGCGGGTAACAGTCTTTCCTTTTCATATTTAGTATTTCTTTCAGATGTTCTTGTAAGGCAGGTCTGGTAATTACTAATTCTCTCAGCATTTGCTTATCTGAAAAGGATGTTATTTCTTCTTTGCTTATGAAACTTAATTTGGCCAGATATGAAACTCTTGGTTGGAATTTCTTTTCTTTACAAATGTTGAATATAGGCCTCCAATCTCTTCTAGCTTGTAGGGTTTCTGCTGAGAGGTCTGCTGTTAGTCTGTTGGGCTTCCCTGTATAGGTGACCTGTACTTTCTCTCTAATATTTTGACAAGTATTTAAAGACAAATTTTAATATTTTGTCTTTCATTTTGACTTGGAGAATCTGATAATTATGTGTTTTGGGGATGATCTTCTTGTAAAGTATTTTCCTGGGGCTCTCTGCAGTTCCTGAATTTGAACATTGGCCTCTCTAGCAAGGTTGAGGAAGTTCTCATGGAGGATATCCTAAAATATGTTTTTCAAGTTGCTTCCATTATCCCCATCTCTACAACACCAATGAGTCATAGATTTGGCCTCTTTACATAGTTCCCTATTTCTCAGAGGTTTTATTTATGTTTCTTCATTCTTTTTTCTTTATCCTTGTCTGGCTGGCTTATTTCAGAAAGCCTGTCTTCAAGCTTTGAGATTCTTTCCTCAACTTGTTATATTCTTCTGTTAGTACTTGTGATATTACATTATGAAATTCTTGTAGTAGGCTTTTCAGCTCTACCAGATTGACTACATTCTTTTTTATACTGGCTATTTTGTCTGTCAGCTCCTGTATCATTTTATTGTGATTCTTAGCTTCTTTAGATTGAGTTTCAGCCTTCTCTTGAATCTTGCTGATCTTTATTTCTATTCATATTCTGAATTCCATTTCTTTTATTTCAGCCATCTCACTCTGGTGAAGAACGTTTGCTCTCCAGCTAGTGCAGTCATTTGGAGGAAAGAAGACACTGGCTTTTTGAATTGTCAGAGTTCTTGCACTGGTTCTTTCTCATCTTTGTGGGCTGATGTTCCTTCAGTCTTGAAGTTGCTGTCCTTTGGATGTTTTTTTCCTCTTTTATCCTATTTGATGACCTTGGGGGTTTATTTTTGATGTAAGGTGAGTTCAGTCAACTGGCTTCATTTCTGGAAGATTTTTAGGGAGCCAGGACTCCACTCAGGAGTCCAAACCTGTGTTCTCTAACACTGGGTGACTGGTATTGGCACTGGCTTTGTTCTCTGGCTCCTCAAGGTTAGGAACCTGTTGCACTTAGGGGACTGAGGTGCTCCCATACTGCTGGTCACAACACTCTGATGGTTGATGCCAGCCAAAGCACTTCATAGGCTGGTGCAGCAGGATTCATTTTTGTTTGCACATAGTACCAGCACCGGCAGCAGCAGTGCAGCAGACTGCATGCTTGTCGGCTGTGGCAGGATGCTAGTGGGTGCTGGGGTGCCAGCCTCTGTTTCGGCATTCACAACTGCAGCAATGGCAGCACAGCTCGTGGGGGCTGGGAGCCCCTGTCCAGCAATTGTGCCCTTTTGCACTAGTGATGGTGTTATCATGGGGTTGGGGTACTGGTGGGCATAGGACTGTGTATGTCCTCTGTGCATGTCCATGCAGGTGGTGGTGCCACTCAGAGTAGAGGCATGTCCACTGTTTTCCATGCCTCGTTTCAAAGCCACCACAATGTTGGCACAGGAGTGGGGTGCTGGCAGAAGTGGGGCTGGTAAGCTCAGTGTCCACTAATGCTCAGACAACAATGGTGGTGCAGCAGGGGGAGGGGGAGGGAGTGAACTTTCACTGGCAGCAATGGCATGACAGGGTGCACACACACATACATGTTGGAATGGGAGGGAAGGCAAGGTTTGCCTGTATACACATGTGCTGGCAAAGCAACGTGGGGTGGTCCTTGCTAGGTGTGTGCCAGCAAAGTGGTACGTGGGAGGCTGCAGTGGTGGGAGGATATGAGCGGGCTGGTATATGTCCACAGGGCTACTCTACTGGAGCACTCTGCTGGTCAGGTATGGTCCACCAGCACAGGAGCTATGATGTGGGCCCCCAGGAAGTACCTGGGGGCTGCACTGCAAACAGGCACAGCCAGGCTGGGAGAGGCCAGCACACTGAGGGGTGCTTGGATTGAACTGGCCCTGTCTCATAGGGAAGACTGCCTTGCAGAGTTCAGGTCTGACAGTTCTCTTGAGGGCTAAAGTCTCCTATGGCAGCAACTTGAGTCTAGGGGATGGGTATCTGTGTCCATGCTCCACTAGAGTTGCCACCACACCAAACCCTCTCGGCTTTGCACTGGCTGGAATTCTGCCCCTAGTACTTCTCTGAGCATCTCTCTCTGCCAACTCATTTGTCTTTGATGGTTGAGGGGTCTCCTTCTGCCAAGATTCCAGAAACCTATGGTGAGAGCAGGTTGCTCCTTGCCTATTCAACTCACCCCTTCTGCAGGAGTTGTTGGGGTCTAGAAATAAGTCCTGGTGCATGGTAGTACTGTACAGCATTCCAAGCTTCCTTCCCCTTTAGTCTAGCATCTGTGTCTTCCATCTTTCTGCTCTCAGTGCTTTCCCTCTGAAGATCTGCTAGAAGTGTGCCAGTCTTCTTGATGTCCTGGTCCCTTGGTGGGAGATGTTCCTCCTGGTTGTGTCTAGTTGACCATCTTGGAGAGGTCCATCCAATGTTGTTTTCTTCACCTCAAACTGTTTCTAAGAAATCGAACTCAAGGCACTGGATAGCAGAATCCATCGACCACTGCCCTGTGGCATAGGCAGCCACTTCTGGATGCCTGATTGCATGTCTTTTTCAAGCTTTACTTTATTTCTTAACTTGTTCAGAACCAGAGCTGGGAAGAGGTTTTTGTTTTGTTTTGTTTTCTGTAGCTATTTTGGAGATCCAAACAGTAATCAGAAGTTGTTTTGAATGAAATGTTTTAAATATTTTTGGACAAACATCAAATAGGAAAGTATTAGTTGCCCCTTTGGTCATTTGTATTTAATAGTTGTATGCAAAAAGAGGTTAGAATCAATGAAATGGTGATATAATACGGGCAACCTTCCTTTTTTGAGGATTAAGTTGAAAATAATGAAGGTCACTTTCCATTCTGTAAACAAAAGGGGCAGATTTTGCTAGAAGAATACTACCTACCGTTTTTCATTGATTCTGATATGTTCATTTTTTCACATTTCTGAAATTTGGGTACATCCTGAAATTGGTAGCATATTTTAGTTGAAACTATTTTTTTCTAGCTTGGGAGCACATAAAATAATGGTGTGTGTTACGATCAATCATAGAGTCTTAGATCAATGAAATGGGATTTTTGAAGGTAAGAGGTAGGTGAAAATTCCTGCAGACCTGGGTCTGACTTCATATCTTTCCGGTTCTGCTGTGTTGGCAAAACCATTGGAGCAAAAACATGGTACCTAAGAGGCAGTTTGCCTTCGCTGGCCATGAGTATGACAAAAAGTTTTTCAGTTGTTGTAGTCAACCCATTGTAGCACCTTTCATAATTTAAGGAGGGTGATCTTTTATCAGATACCTTTCTGACTACTTGAATATCCTGACAATATATCATGATTATTTCAGCAACACTGAACTTTCCCCCAATCTAGCCTAGGACTGAGGGATGCTTTGGGAATGACCTTTCAGGCTGACACTATGAGATCTTAAGTTAGGAAGATTTTTATGAGTGGATTGCTGAATAGCTCAAGAATTGTCTTAATTTAGCTTGGGTCTATATAGTGAAATATAAGTAGCATAATATTTCAAGTGTTAAAACGAAGGCTGAGCATGGTGCCTCATGCCTGTAATCCCAGCACTTTGGGAGGCTGGGATCACCTGAGGTGGGGAGTTCGAGACCAGCCTGACCAACATGGAGAAATCCCGTCTCTACTAAAAAATGCAAAATTAGCTGGGCGTGGTGGCACATGCCTGTAATCGCAGCTACCTGGGCGGCTGAGGCAGGAAAATCACTTGAACCCAGGAGACAGAGGTTGCTGTGAGCCAAGATCTCGCTATTGCACTCCAGCCTGGGCAACAAGAGCGAAACTCCATCTCAAAAAGTAAGAAGTATTAAAATAGTGACTTTAAATAGTTAGAAATCATGACAGATTATCCTAGTTAAAATAACCCCGTAATTATTATTTTTAAAGCAATATAAATATATAAATATTTAATTACTGTATTTGCTTAGTTTTAAACCTGTTTCGCATGGAACTCATTTTGATAAAAAAAGCCAGACATTTGATTCATAACTGCTGATTATTCATTTTGAACTGCAATTTAGTTAGAACAGTATACTCAAAGTTAGTTAACTTTATATAACAAGAAGCACTTTAAAACAACTAAGAAAAATTGCTTTTGAATATGTATTAGTCAAGGTTCTTTTACAGGGACAGAACGAATGGGATCTATATATGTGTGGTATATATCCTAATAAATATATATGTGTGTGTGTATATATATATACCCTTATATATACTTAATAAACTCCACTTTAGTATTAACTTACACGATCACAAGGTCCCACAATAGGCTGTCGGTAAGCGGAGGAGCAAGGAGAGCCAGTCTGAGTCCCAAAGCTGAAGAACTTGGAGTTCAGTGTTTGAGGGCAGGAAGCTTCCAGCATGGGAGAAAGATGTAGGCTGAGAGGCTAGGCCCGTCTCTCTTTTTAATGTTTTTCTGCTTGCTTTATATTCGCTGGCAGCTGATTAGATTGTGGCCACCAGATTAAGGGTGGATCTGCCTTCCCCAACTCACTGACTCAAATGTTAACCTCTTTTGGCAATACCCTCACCGACACACCTGGAATCAATACTTTGTATCCTTCAATCCAATCAAGTTGACACTCAGTATTAACTATCACAGAATACAAAGGTTCTACTGTGCCTCTCAACTTCTCTAACCCATTAGCTTTTTTATCTTCCTCAGTCCATAGATTGCCCCAGGCTTTAGAGTGTTCTACATTATTCTTGGTAGTTCAGTATTAACTCCAGGGTTAGTGTTATAGATTTCCCTTTGTGTCCTTTTACACACATATGTATGCACACACATGTATGCACACACATGCATGCTCATACTTTCATTCCCTCTTCCACACATAAAATACTTACATAAAGAAAACTAGAGCTGAGGTAACTTTGATCTTGACAAATGGGGAATCTCAGAGCATTTACAATTGCTACTTTCTCTTCACCTAGCTGGCTTAGATCAAAACTCAATTGTGGGCTCCTCAAGGAAAACTTCCCTGAACAGCTTGGAGCCACTTTTGTTTTATATTTACTTCTCATTTATTGACATTATTTTGTTTACTTATCTCTCTCTGCTAGAATATAAGATAAGTGAGACTAGGGACCTTGTATACTTTATTCATGAGTAGGTCCTCAAATGTAGAATCTTCATTTTCACACTTGCAGTTGCAGGCATAACTTCCCGCTCATGGGAATTGGAGAAGTTTGTTATAAACGTGGAATTTACTTGCCACAGATTGGTACCTGCAATAAATTTCTAAATGTTTATATGGGTTACAAGAGTCCAGAGAGATATCTTGTTGTGGCTATTAGGACAGAGAGGCTTCTTTATGTTCTTACCACCTGTTCTCACCTTTTTACATAGCACATTGCCACCCCAAGTAATGAATGTGCTTCCCAGTTACCCTTCCAACTAGACGAGACCAGGTTCTGGCAAATGAGACCTATGTAGATGTGATGTGGGCCAGGTTCAGGCTGTGCATTTAAAGGGAGGAACATGTCTTCCCTTATCCTCTTTCTTCCTGCATGCTAAAATGCAGCCAGAATGGCAGGAGCAGGAGTGGCCATCTTGGATCATAGAGGAAGTTGTGTGTTGGGGATGTTTGAACAAAAAGTGGCTTCTCTCATGATGGTGGAAAGACCATACCAGCCCAGGACCACCTATTTTCACTTTGTGTAAGTAAGACATACATTCCTATCTTGCTTAAGCCACTGTAATTTTGGGTCTCTGTGACAGTAGCCGAACTGCACTCCAATTACTATGGTCACCTTTTGCTGCATTATTCATCACAGGAGTTCGTGTTGTGAGCCTTGTATTTCTGATCATTTTGTGGCTGCTAAGGAAGTGATCAAAATAATGAATTATCTTGATGCTTGTGCTCTTAAACATCACCAGATTCTGGGTATTTGGAAGTCGTGTATGAAGATTTCACTTATTTTAGTACAACCCTAAATTTTTAGAATTTTTAAATTTTCCAAAGAAATTTATCAAAAAAGTCCCAGATAAAGAACATTAGGAATTAAAGAGATCTGAGCTGCCTAACATGTTGGGTCCTCAGACATTCATATGATTAGACACTTTTATTTAATTGACAAAACCTCTGTCCCCCAACCCCCATTTTTAAAAATTATTCAGAATACCTGGGGGATGCTGTATTATTTATATACAGCCAGAAGGAATAAACTTTACTAGTTCCAAGAAATATAAATCTTCTCTCCATCACCTTCTCTCCTCTCCAGGGAAGCTCCTGCCCTCAAGTTCTTTGCCAAGAGAAGTGTCACTTCCAAATAGTGGAGGGGAAAAGCCGAAAAGCCTTTTCCTAAGTATTCTGTTTCAGTCTATGTAACAACAATGTATTGAGCACATGCTGTCTGCTAGACAGTAAGTTGCCCAACTGAAACAAATACGGTTTTTTGTATGTGCATACAATTTCTTTTGTAATGTGGATTTATCAGTACACTACTACTACTGTGCCATTTTCAGGGATACAGGACCAAGTAAGATTTTATAGGCTGGTGTGAGTATCTGAGTCCTGCTTTTTTAGTATTGCCTCTGTGAGAAAAGTAAGTCCTAGATTCTGCATTTAATTGATAACTTTTTTTTTAAATGAGTACTGGGATTACTGAAATGCAGTGTTTCCCATTAATTTGTTTTTCTTTGATATATCTATAAATTTGGCATTCATGTTAGATTTTTATCTTGAGTTTTACTCCTCAGTAAGCTTTTAATTGGACCCTTATGAGACCTACACAGTTATCCATAAGGATATATCATCTCAGTTTCATTTCTTCTTGCAGAATAGCTATTTTAATGTTGTTCTTCTCCCCGTCACATTAAAGTATTGTATTTTTGAATAATGAAAGAGAGACAAATAGAAAAAAGAAAATAACACCATGAACTTTTGTTCCTTTGCCCAGGGTAGGCACATTGCCAGATTTGGAGTTAGGTGAATCTGTGCCAAGCATCTGATCAGAAAATGAGAGTCGAATATATAGGCTATGTAAACCAGTGCTTTTTAACTGGCCTTGCCTTAGAAGCAATTATATATTACGTTATTCCAGCTGGAAACCAGAGTTAGTAATCAGGCAAAGTAAGTTTAAGGCTAACAATTTTGGTTCTTACCATTTCATGGGTTTACCAAAAAAGTTTCAAATACAGACCTTATGCCAGTGATTGAAGGCGCATATGGGTGGGTCTTCATTTTGTGAAAAACAAGGAGGATACAACCATTCTGGTTATTCTTGAATGACCAAAAGGGAAATAAGAATGGTTTGTGCTTCCCTACACTAACTGAATCTTCCATCCTGAGCTACTCCCTCTAGCTGTTTGTACCGTGGCAACCACCCCAGGGGTGCTAGGATTTTTTTTTTCTTTGTTAAACATCTGGGTTCCTAAGAATAAAAGGAAATAACACTGTCTAATTGATTTTTTTTTTTTTATTTTTAGCATTAGCCTTGGAGAAACCAATCTTACGTATGTCCATTCACAGGGTGTTTAGGTCTAATGTGCTTAAAGGTGTGCTTTTCTGAAGGAAGCCTATGCTTCGGCTGGCAGAATACCTAAGAGTATTTCTGACTTAAGGATTCTGAGAGTACTAGAGGTTAGCTTAACATTAGTGGGTGCCTGAGAATAGACAGGAGTGTTGGGCTAGTGCGTGGATTTCTTCATGATCTCTGGAAGGTCTGTGCCTTGTTATCTCCCTCTGTTCTTATCATTCTTTACTTTTGAGGTAAAGGACTCACAGCAGAAGTGGACAGGTGGAAGAAGTGGAAGAGTACTGAGTAGAAGCTGATAAGTCTGTCTGTTTTTTTTCTCCAGAATGTGTTGATACTTGAAGTGATGAAAGTTGAATGATCCAAGTCTCCTAAAGAAAGACATACTTTAGGAGGAATATGTGGCTCTCCTCAGCGCTTTCTTTACTCAGGGCTGTCCAGTGGGAGCAGTACTAGCTTATGATTTGCAGTGTTGTGTTGCAGTGTAATTTTACAAACATTCTGGAACTATTTCTTCTAGAGTAATTTATGTCGTTTCATGTCCTGTGCAGAAAAAGAAATCCACAGCTGGGCAATTACATAGTGGTTGTACCGTATGTTTTTAACAGGTGTCTTTCCTAACATAAAATGCAAGAATACTATTTTTGTTTTTTTATCTCCTGATTTTGTAAATAAGCAAAACAAAATTGCCAAAAAGCTTATTCCAGGGGAAAAATATGTGTTAAAAATTAATAGATTATCACCCTTCCACGTGGAGCTTTCTATTGTTATCCACGCATGTGATTAAAAAAAAATCTTTATTGTAGTTTTACTAGAGAATACAAAAGATTCCTTTGAGTAGTTTGTCCATGTAGGGATGGTGTAGCCTTTTTTCTTTTTGTAAGGGAACTGTTTTGGTTGGTGTTGCTGTTTTGTTTTATATATTAGTAAGTATTTAAAGTTTGTTTTCGTTGCAACATTCTGGATTCATAATTTTTAAATAGAAAAAAGTAGGGAATTAAATTGGAAAAATTTGGGTTTGGCATTTCTTGTTACTAATTTTTATTGAAAAATATAGAATTTGTCTTCCGTCTCATTGAATATGTGATACCCACTATTTTTCGTTTTGTACTCTTTAACTTTGGTTTTGATAGAAAAATCATCATAAAGTACAAAGACATAAAATCTGTACATGTAGAGTACATCAAGGTGTTTTGAGACTAGAAGGAAGATAATTACATGAAACTTTAATATGTGTGTAACATTTTTGTTTAATTTTTTTAGGTCACTTCTATTTGATAGATTTGTTTTCTTCTTGGTCCTACTTTTTTAAAGACATTATAGCTTTAGTGAGAAAAAGAAAAGAAAAAAGTGTATTAGCAGTAATCTCATAAACATAACATTTTAGAGGAAAGCTGCCTATTTAAATATGATGAATTTATCAACCAAGGCATACATCATCAGCACTCTTCTCTACTGACCAGGATAGTTTTTAATGGCACCCACCTGATTTAAATATTCCTTAAGAATAATTCATATATTGATTGGGTATAGGAATAATTGAGTGTATTTCTGATTAGCATGATAAAATCATTCAGTGAAAAAAGAGAAAATATAGACTAATGTTTAGAAGCGAAGACATTTTGCTTTTGTAGGAGAGCTAACGAAATAACCTGCAAATGGAGATGCTTTCTTATGTAACCAGAACATAAAATCCATTCATTCAATCAATATTTATCTAGCCACCTGTTGGACAACAGATGCCATGCTTTGGCAGCAAGGCTGAATCTGCGAACAAGATAAATCAGATCTGTGCTGTTGTGCGGCTTGCATTATCTAGTTAGTAGGGACAAGCAAGTTAAATAATAAGAATTATAGTCAGCAAAGATATTGAGCATCTGTTGGGTCTGAAACACTTTGTTCAGTGTAAAGAAGAGTTTTGTTTAAAACTAGTTTTCAATTTATGAGGGAAATATATCCTACTTAACACGTGAATGGTTCGTTTCTTAGTATGCCATGGTCCCTTATACATACACCTATAATAATACATATCAGTTGTAGCATGGCTTATTTGTGTCCATCTCACTCTGCCACAACTATACCCATACTGTTAGACTGGCATTTTATAACTTATTTATTCGTGCTTTCTCTTCACTTGGAATATGCCTGACCTATAAGAAACACACAATACAGTGTACATATTGGTTTGATGTATGTATAATTCTTTATAGTTAGTGAGGCATTTTCATCTAATTTTATTTCAAAATTATACCTCAGAGATCTGAGATATTGAATATCTGATTTCAATACCTGATTCAGATATTGCATATCTGATTTCAATATCTGAGATATAGAAAATATCTTAACATTTGCATCTATTTTATCTTCATCAAACTCATAGAAGAGGTAATGTTATTGTTGAAGCAACAAAGACAACAGAGTTTGAGTGACAACTTGTACATAAGGGTTTTTGCCAAGAGTCATAGAAGAAGGATGACTATAGCTGCTCATGTCTATAACTTGTTCTAATCTTGTCAAAAATGTATGAAGCTTGCTAGAAACCCTTATCACTTTTGTTTCACCACACCACTCCCATTTTTACCCTGTTCTTTGTAAAATCATTCTGAAGTCTTTAGAAGATGTTTGTACTGAAATTATGAGATAATTGATCCCCACTACTACCCCATCTACCACCATTGAGCTCTTGCCCAGTGACAAGAACTAGGCTTAAATGCTTCACATGCATTGTCTCATTCAAACCTTACAGTTCTAGGAACTATCCTTGCTCCTGTTTTACAGTGGAAGGAACAGAAGCCTAGAGAAGTTAAGTATTTGCCTAGGTTACATAACTAATAAGTAGTGGAGCCTGGATTCTATCCTGGCTCTGCCTGACTCCAGAGTCTATGCTTTCAACAACTGTACCACACTACATTGAAGGGCTTATTTGAAAATATAAATTAAAAAATGTAATTGTCAAACTACACTTCTAGTATGAGAAGTGCAGCTCTGGCTGTTTATAAGCAAATCATCTGTACATACCTTTATCAGAAAATACACATAAAGTCGAATTCATAATTTTTGATTTTTTGCAAAAATAATTCTTTGTTTTTGTTTTATGAATAAATAATATGCCCTGGAATTTCTTTTGGAGCACTCCCCTCCAGTACATGTAGTTCATCTTATTTGCCATTTTCCAGCCATATATTATGACTGATGGATGATTCATGTAGGAATAAAATGTTTAGACTCCCCAGGGCTCAACCCCAAAGGCAAAAGTATTCTGCTCTAGTGAGGCTTGATCCAAACAACAAATATAGTTTTTAAATTCATGCAAAGACTTTGTATTGTTGTTTGTATTTACTTCAAAATCTTAGCCCTGTTTATACCAAGATTCTCATTTTTGGAAGAACTTCAGTGTCATCTTTACAAGAATCCCCTCTATGGCACACCCTTCTATAGATGGCTTGTATGGGTTTATTTAAGATCTAGATTTCTTTCTAAACATTGACTACACAGGAGAATTTCACTGTTTGCTGTGACAGGAAAAATAATCAAGGAAATGGCCATTTTGTTCTCTTTACTTTAAAATTTATTTTCACATCTCTCATATGCAATATCCTTTTCTTACATTATGCTTAATTTTGTCACCTTTCTATGGCTGAAATTATAATTGGTGTCCTTTTATACACAATTGTAGAGTGGTGATAGGAAGGATTTTCATCACTGAAGAATGTTAGGCGATGCTCAGATAAGAGGCCAGAGGAGACACTCACAGAGGTCATATTTACTGGCCATCTTTCCGTCTATCAGCCACATGCTCCATCTTCTTTCGCAGGAAGACAGCATGACAGGAAAGGATGAGGAGGTTCAGGGCATCCTTAACAGCAAGGAGTTTGCTGAAATGCACCCTCGTTAGGGATACCTGTTTTAGATCAGGGGTAAATAACCCACAGAAAAAATGTAATCCCCTGATAACTATACAAGAGTGTTAAAAATAATTTAGTTAGTGATAGACAGGTGTTTGGAGGTTGGTTGGTTTCTGGAGAAGGAGGCGGCCACAGTGATCTTTTCTTTTACTGGGTCATTTCTCTACCTGTATGCGTTACCTCATCCTTCAAGTCTAAGTAAGCTGTCTTTTTTTGGTGCTGCCCATCCTCTTGCATTGATCACCCTAATTTAAATAATTCAATTAATTTAAATGTTGCCTAACTTATCTGTCTCCTTAGCTCTCTGAAGGCAGGGATCCCATGTTTTGTTTATTGTTATTTTTCCACCTGGCAGATAGTAGGTGTTCATTAAAAATTTCCTCTCAATTTATTTTATGAACTTCATTGCTCATCAGAATGTCAGTGAATAATTTTTTTAAATAATTTGATTAAGTTATTCTTGAAAACAGCCAAAAAAGCCTAAAAAACATTAATTTTGGGAAAAAGACTTGTGTCAGCCCATATGATAATACTTATCAATATTATATATCAATATATACAATTATACATCAATAATGTTTATCAGTATTTTCTAGTAGTCTTTTTGGGTTTTGGTTCTTACATTTTAATTCAGCAACTAGTCCCCTCTCCCCCATAAAAATAATTACCAATAATGTTGTATTGCTGCAAGATAGTTTAGGAACAGATGCAAGAGTATTTTAGTGACTTTTTTATTTGATAAAGGCAGTATCACAAACCAGTGGGAAAAGAAATAATATTTAATATGTGGCCAAGAACAATTGATGGGGGGAGTGATTATTGCTATATTAAAAGGTAAATCAGAAAACCAAAACCAGACTGGGTGCAGTGGCTCATATCTGTAATCCCAGCACTTCGGGAGGCCAAGGCAGGATGACTTCTTGAGGCTTAGAGTTTGAGACCAACCTGGGCAATACAGTAAGATCAAATTTCTATATTCTTATATTAAAAAAAATTAAGAATACCCAAAATCAAAAGTAAACTCCCAGAAAATATTGGTAAATTTGGTAAATGTTGGGTTTACTTTGGAATAAGGAAGAACCTAAAAGCCATGACATTAATCACAAAGGATTTGGAAAGCCACCAGATTTGATAATAGTATGGCTTAGTGGTTTAGAGAAAGGACCTTAAGATTAGAGGATTCTAGAACTAAATTCTGCTGATACTTACTGAGTGATCTTGGTAGAAATTATCTACCTCATTAAGGCACAGTTTCCTCATTTGTAAATTAGAGGGGATAATCATAATAGCAAATTCATTAAGTCTTTAGAATACAAAAATTCATATCAGGTAGTTGCCCTTTGGCAATAATATAGAAGACACAACAAATTTTAGCCATTATTATTAGCTCTAAAAATTTTATATAGTGTGTTAACAAGTCACCTTGATAAAAGCAAACAAAATAGGAAAAGTATTTGCCATAAGACAAAGATATATTACATGTGAAGAATTTGTTCATATGGATAAGGAAAATATCATTCAACAGAAAAAATGTTTTTTAAAATGTGGCCAGCCATTTTACAGATGAAGAAATAGTAGTGGCTAATAAGCATATGAAAAAAATGGTCACTTTTCCTAGTAATAAGAAAACCCCAAACAATCCTGAGATATAATTTACCACTTTAAATTATCAAAGATTATCAAATAATAAGTAGTGATGGGTGTAACTCAGTAGCATGTTCCTTCAGAAACATTACTATTGGAAGAGTGAATTTTGTCAAAGCATTTTGGCAATAAACCTTGAAAAGGTTTATATTTTTTCTGGTAATTTCATTTCAGATTAGTTAGATAATTAAGAATATAATCAAATATGGTGATACGATTTATGTTGTAATATTTTTGTTTTGGTTTTTATTTATAATAATGACAAATTAGGAACAATCTAGATGTTTTACAGTGAGATTGATGTAATGCATGATATAGTTGTTAAAAATTAAGTCATTATCCGGCCACTGCACTCCAGCCTGGGCGACAGAGCGAGACTCCGTCTCAAAAAAATAAAAAATAATAAATAATAAAAAAAAATAAAAATTAAGTTATTGAAGAGTATTTTTAATGAGGTGTGGAAATGTTATTCATGTAATGTTAATAGAAGAGAGTTTATTCACATGAAAAACAAAACTACATA
This sequence comes from Chlorocebus sabaeus, assembly GCF_047675955.1. Taxonomy (NCBI): domain Eukaryota; kingdom Metazoa; phylum Chordata; class Mammalia; order Primates; family Cercopithecidae; genus Chlorocebus; species Chlorocebus sabaeus. The sequence continues at coordinate 16,066,188 of NC_132910.1, forward strand.
TATACCATGAAACTAACTCTGTTAAGTAATAAAAAAAGGGTGAAGAAAGTACAGGGAGATTAGATATATAAAGTAGAAGAAATACTGGAAAATACATCACAATTATATCATAGTTTTCTAAGTAGTAGGTTTTTCAGTTATCTATTACTGCATAGCAAATTACCCCAAAACTTAGTGGCTTAAAGCCAGCATTTTATTAGAGCTCACAGGTTTGTGGAGTCAGGAATTCAGGCAGAGCTGAGCTGAGCAATTCTTTGGCTCTACATGGCACCTACTAAGGTTATTTGGGGATATTCAGCTTGTAGAGGGAGGATCCAAGATGATTTCAGTCACGTGTCTGGGCTTTGTAGGGACTAGGTAGAAGGATGGACTCAGCTGCAGTGCCTATGGGCCTCTCCATCTTGGCAGTCTCAGGGTAGTCAGACTTCTTACACGGAGGTTAAGGTACCCAGAGAAATTGTTCTGGGGAACTGGCAGAAAATGTAAGACTCTTTTTTGAGACAGAATCTTGCTCTGTCGTCCAGGCTGGAGTGCAGTGGCGCAATCTCGGCTCACTGCAACCTCCACCTCGCAGGTTCAAGCGATTCTCCTACCTTAGCCTCCTGAGTAGCTGAGATTACAGGCACATGCCACCACGCCTGGCTAATTTTTGTATTTTTAGTAGAGATGGGGTTTCATCATGTTGGTTAGGCTGGTCTCGAACTCCTGCCCTCATGATCCACCCGCCTCCGCCTCCCAAAGTGTTGGGATTACAGGCGTGAGCCACTGCGCCCAGCCAAATGTAAGACTTTTTGTCACCCAGCCTTGAAAGTTCTAGAACTTAATTGACTAGCCAGAATGAAGGAACTTAATTGACTAGCCCAGAATGAAGGGAAAAGAATTAGACTGTACCTCCCAAGGGGAGGAGAAGCAAATAATTTATGACCATTTTTATCCTCTCTCAGGTGGATTGTGAGAATTTTATTTTCTTTGTATTTCTGTAGTATCTATAATGCAGAAGTATTATTTTTATAATTTGTAAGAGCTTTTTATATATTAAGTTTATAACCTTCCATGAGATTTGCATAAAGTAGTTAACATTGTGTCTGGCATAAATAGAACTCTCTATAAATGTCAACTGCCATCAGTATTATCTTTAGTTCTTTTACTTTAGAAAGTAAACACATTGGTGGATTTATTTGCAGTGGCTCATTTTAAAAGGCATTAAAAAGTCATAATTTTGTCTAGGCAAGCCAAACAAGATTTCCATGAGAAAATGTTCCATGAGACTATGTTTTGAAGGATGAAAGGGAATTACCAGTTAGGGAAGGATGGGAAAGACATGCAAGATGATGGGAACTGTATATGCAAAGACATAGAGTTCTGATAGTGCATAGCATGTTACAGGATCTCATGTGGCAGGCTGTGACTGTAAGGCATGTGTTTGTGGAGAAAGGGCTGACACCTGGAGGGGAAGAATTACATTCAAGAGATAACCAAGAAAAAGAATATATGGGTCCTAGTGACTGATGAACTGTAACAGTTCCTTCAGAGTTACAGCAAACAAAATTCAACTTTTCACTGGTTAAAGCAATCTTACTATCTGTTCCTGATTTAGTTTTCTTTCTTTAAACCTCAACATGAATTATACGTGAAAAGGACAGAATTCAGACTAAGTAATAAATTACATATGGGTAAATTTCCTTTCAAACTAAAAAAAGAGAAGAATTGGAGAAAATGACAGGCCAAGCCCTATTTTTAGTTTAAAAATAAAGTGATTTATATATTTTTTTCAGAAAGCCAATAGAACTGAACATTTGTCTATCATCTCAGAATGGGTGCTCCTGCCTATTGAGCTCCATTCTTGCTGTCCCAGGGCTCTTGTGTTTGTGTGCCATATGGGTTCCACATCTGGTGAGCAGTCCGTGCTCTTTTGGGGGAAAGAAAACAAAACTTCCTTGGAGGGACACCTGAAATACAGTTCTGTAGAATCTGCTACTGCCTATGCCTGCAAATATCTGGGTACCAAATTAAATGCATAAAGCTGAAGTTATATTACTTTTCAAAGATAGCAGTAACCAGATAGGACACAATACAAATTAGGGCTTTAAACTTTCTGGTACCAGTTCTTTCTTCCGACATATTGCTTGCAATGATATCCCTTTGATGTTTTGACATATCTCTGAAATCATGATTAAATATGGTAACCAGAACTAGTACTGAATTATTCTGGGCAAATTATTTGGAATCAATATTATAGTAAAAAAAAAAATTGCTATTTGGAGTAGTTCTTCCACTTGTAATGAATTTAATTGGTGTTGAAGTCCCAAGTCTTTTTTTCCCTAGAACTGTCATTAAAATAGTTATCATGATAAACCAATAAAAATTTCAAATAAAAAGTAAGTTCAAGATATTATTAGCAAATATTTATCACTTAATGTTTTCTAAATTTATCATACACAGATATCCACTGTCCCGTGTATATAAATGACAGTTAAGCTTTTGCAGTCATGTAAAAATAATTACTTCTATCAAAGCTTCAAGCTTCAGGAAGAATGTCACAGCACATACATGTGTAGTGGTTTTCTCCAGGTTAAATACTATGATGGTGACATACCAGGATTCCGTGTTTCAAAACCGAGATTTTTATTCTCTTCTTAACTCATTGAGTCATTGTGGCTTCTCTCACTGCTTTAGAACATGATTAAAATTTGTACTCTTTTCTTGTGTTAAAAAAACAAAGGTGAGAGTGGGCGGGTGAAAAGGAAAGACATAATCCTGATGAGATGGTTATATAGGAACAGATTTTCAAAGTGTTAGCTGACATTGTGAAAAGCTGTTTTAGTAATAAGCCTAATAGAAAAACAATGTGGCCAGGAACCTGTCTAGTACTGATATTTGACTCATTCAAAGTAATGTCAGATACACTGGAAACCAAGGGACACAGTTAACAGAATCAGTCCTATGTGTTGCTAACATAGTATTTTGTTGTTTTGGTTCCTCTGTTGCCTCTTCTTGTAGCCTCCCATGGTGCTTGATGGTGTTCAAGGACTGGAAATGTCACCAGCTGTAGCAGAGCTACTGGATCTCCCTATTTCTCATTTTCCAATCTCCATTTTCCAGCAATATTAATCTTGTTCTGCTTTCCTCCAATTTGCCATTTGTCTCCTGTCAATGACATTTTAATTTTAACCTGATTTTTCTTTTCTACTACGGTTGCCTTAATTTGAAATTTTTATAGGTAATCAGTTAAAAAGTAAGCAAGCAATCATATTCTAAAAATTGTATCTAAAATCTGGGTAATATCAATTAGATGGGAATTCATATCACAAATCACTATTGGAGAGGAAGTTACAGATGGAGAGGCATCATTCCAAACTGTTGTAGTATTGTCAAGGATAAATAATTATTAGCAAGACTTAACTTTATAAATGTGACCTGAGTGGGATTTTAATTTAATATTGCAATTTTTATTACAAGGCAGGATCTTGGTGAAATTAAAAACACATGGACTAATTTAGCATCGATAGACAAGGATGTTTGTGAATGGGAGTCAAAGGATTTGATTTTCAGTCTTTAGATCTTTTGCTCCTTGGTTTCCTCATCAGCCAAATGAGATATTATTATTAATCCTTTCTTTGAGGAGATTCTGTAATGATCAACATTATCTTACTTTCAAATCTCCAAGAAGAGTTGTTTGGCCTTGAACCCTATTTTCCTCATTTGTGTAGGTGAGGTGGCAGTTGGGTGGTTCTGGGCATTAGTGATAATGTGTATACTGCACTAGCACAGTGCCTGGCCAGTTGTGGGTACTTAAAATATAGATTTGACCATTGCAGTTGCTCCTGATACTCCTGCTACTCTGCTGCTTATTACCTTCTTATCTGCCAGTATTTTGTAAATACCTATTTTGTTCTATGATTAAAATAAACATCACGATGCTGGTGAGATTAATTTCTCCCACTTCTTGCATAGCAAATTTTGTTTAGCTTTATTGGAAGGAAAGAGAAGATAGCATTTCAAATATCCCTGCATGTAATTTGAATGGGGGCTTCACATTTTTATTTCAGTAAAGTATATTTATTTTCTTAGAGGAATTCTTCCCCAAACCATTACCAGCAGAATCAGTGATAACTGGATGGAGTCTTTGGGACTCTTGTTATATGTGTGAAGCCTTGCATGTGACTTCTGAATCATCAAGGGTATTGTTACAGATATTAAGATGTTATTATTAACTGCTTTATTGTATCTAATGCTATAAAACTCATGTGTGCTGTGTGTATGTGTATGTGTACATTTATATGATCTTTGAGTAACTGAATACCTGACTGCATTTTATATGAGAATATTCTTTGCATTTCTGATAAGTTGTTAAATATATTGACACATAGACACCCAGAAATTACTTAGTTACTTATTTCAAAATATAATTGTTGGGTACCTATTATATGACTAATAGTCAATTGTTCCATGTGGTAGAAATAGAGCAGTTAATATTACAGAGTCCCTGCTTTCACAAAACTTACATTCTAGTTAAGAAAACAGACAGTAAAGAAATCAAAAAATGTATAAAGCATGTCAGGAGTAATGGGTATGTATGATAATGAGCTTATAAGCTGATCAGGTTTTCTATAGCATGTGTTCCTTTGGTTGGTGTCCTTGCTGTACTGGCTCTTCAATAATTTGAATATCGCTTTTGATCAGTGCTATGATGAAAAATGAAACTGGGTCATGGGCTAAAAAGCAGCAAGAATTGAAAAAGCTGTCAGATACAGTATGATGAGGGTTGCACATTTCTGAAGAAGTGATATTTGAGTGGAGACTTGAATGAAGAGAGGGAGTGAACCATGAGGCCATCTGGGGAGAGAGTGTTTTAGGTAGAGGTAGGAGGAAGGGCAAAAACACCTCCACTACCCAATGCTTACACTCCAGCAGGTTGGAGGCCACTGCTGGAGTGTGAGTGTTTGGAAGTGGAGGGGATGAACTCAGTGGTGTAGAGGGGAGGATGACTGGGCAGATTCTTAGGCCTTGTAGACCTTGGCAGTCATGGCGGTGGTAGTAGTAACCATTATTATTATTCTCATTTATATATTTTTTATCTTAGTGTGTCTTAAAATAATGTTAAGCATTAAAAGAACCATATGGCATTATTAGTTAAACGAATGAGAAAATTTGTAGAACTCGTGGAAGCAGAATTCCACTGATACTTTTATATCCTGTATTTGCTTGCACATCTTAATTCCTGAATTTACTTTTAGCTTGAACTAGCGTGAAGTTTTTTGTATGAACTCTTAAGAGTTTTTACAAAAGAGTCTTTTTACAGAGCATGACTGAAAGCAGGTAGACTTTGGAGATCATACTCACTCTGGTTTTAATTTCAGACCCCTTTTTGTATCAAAAGTCAAGTCCCTGATGAAAAATGAATCAAGTCAGAGGCATTTTTTTCTGCTCTATTCCAAAGAAGGTTTTGGAGTTCTTGTTTTGGCACTATGCATCTCCAAGAGGAATTTCTTTTTTCTATACACCTGCAGCAATAAAACATAAAGGGATTGTGATTTTGAGTCCTGTCTTTACTCATCATCTCTTTTTGCTTATACTAGAGACAATCATATTTAAAGTCTTATATGCAACTGGACTGTCTTTAGGCATTAAACTTTGTAAAAAGGTAGTGCTTTTCACATTATGCCTACTAAATAATTTTAGCGTAATTATCATTGCTAGAAAGTGTTTATGTGTACTAGATGCATTTACACACACTTCATTTATCATTATTACAGAAGCGTTTCCATATTTTAACATCTAGAACAGCCTTACTGATATATACAGGCTGAATATTTTCCTTGGCCACCTGTCTATCTGCACCTAGTTAACTGACTTTTCTCTCGTGTGTAGAATTTTTAAAAATCAACTATATTTGTTAACAAGATAGAACAAACAAAGTGTACTGGTTAAAAAAAAATTAACAGTGTAATCATTGTGATGAGTTAAGGTTCACTTGTGAAGCAGAGTTTGAATATTTCATTTGGTTTCCTTTTTAAAACTACCATTCACATGCAGAGAAAAAATGATCCCGTATGACAATTATATAGAAACAACTACTCTAAAATTTTATTTATAATATGAACAGTGTTCCTTGTACCTTAATATTAGTCATTTGTTTATAATTATCCCTTCCACGTCAACACACACAGACACCACATGCACACGCACACACACCACACACGTACTTGCTCACTTTCTTCCTCTCTCTCTCACCATCTCCTTAATACTATATTGTGTGGGTTCTTTGTTCATGGGCAAATTGTTTTGTTTTTGTTTTTGTTTTTGGCTTTCTTTTAATGTGGATATTCTTTCCAGCTTTTCCTGGACTGTTATTGGTTTGGGAAGTGACATGGACAAATACCTGCTGATTAGGTAATTGATTTCATTGTGATTATGTCACTTTGGATGCTCTGAAGGTTACATTAAGCTAAACATACTTTCCACATTTGGTATTGTTTTGACTTTTGGAAGTCCTGGTCCTTTATAAGCTATAATGTATGGTTAAGTTTACCAACTTTGGGGTAGGAAAGGAGTGTTTGGTTTTGAGGAGTGAAGAATGCTTTCCCAACAGTGAATTCTATTAAGTTCTGATTTATTTTTCCCCAGCAGAAGGAATAGAGGTGCCATGCCTGAGTAATTTAACATTCAGCTGGAGGAAATTTAGGTTGGGAGCTATATTATCCATCCAATATTATAAGGTACCTGAAGAAGGGAAGAAGGGAAGGAGAAGTAGTAAAATGCTAGGCAGAAATTAGTCTTGTTAAGCCTAAAATTCAAACTCTTTAGCTGGCAGTTTTGGTTTTCTAGTATATGGTCTAAGCCAGTGGTTTTCAAACTTTTTGGTCATAGGACCCCTTTACATCCTTGAATGTTACTGTGGGCTCCAAAGAGGTTTTGTTTAAATGGATTATATTTATTGTTATCCACCATCTTAGAAATAAAACGGAAAATTTTAAAACTACTGACTGTATGGAGGAAAACTCTCTCAAACCATACTTTTCCTCTACTTTCACACTACAACAATCGTCAACACAGAAGAAGACATTTGTGACCAAATGTGTAGGGATTTTTCCCCCCACACAAAGCAATGGACACCAGCTGTGCATCCTCCCATTTGGTGCCAACACTTTCTACCCAGAGATATAGCATCAGATCCCACAGGTTGAGGGCTCAGTCCCCAAGACTGACCCCCATCCCAAACACATCAGTCTCAAGTCTTAGCCTGCACAACTTCTAACTGACCAGCTTCAAGTTGGGGTTCCCACGACTCCCCTTTGAATTTGATTAATTTGCTGGAGCAGCTCACAGAACTCAAGAAAACACTCACATTTACCAATTTATTATAAAAGATACTACAAAGGATACAGATGAAGAGACGTATAAGGTATGGGGGAAGGGTCATGGAGCTTCCATGCCCACCCTAGGTGTGCACCCTCCAGGAACCTCCAAGGGTTCAGCTATCTGGACCCTCTCTGAACACAGTTCTCTTGGGTTTTTTTTTTTTAGACGGAGTCTTTCTCTGTCAACAGGCTGGAGGGCAGTGGCGCAATCTCGGCTTATTGCAACCTCTGCCTCCTGGCTTCAAAAGATTCCCCTGCCTCAGGCTGCAGAGTAGCTGGGACTACAGGCTCGTGCCACCACACCAGGCTAATTTTTTGTATTTTAGTAGAGATGGGGTTTCACTGTGTTGGTCAGGATGGTCTTGATCTCCTGACCTCATGATCTGCCCACCTCAGCCTCCCAAAGTGCTGGGGTTACAGGAGTGAGCCACCGTGCCTGGCCCCTCTTGGGTTTTTATGGAGGCTTCTTGACGTCAGCATTCCTTCCTTCAGGATTCGGGGTGGACCGTCTCTGGGAGGGTCTTAAGACCCACAACAGAAAGGCAGGGGAAGATTAGAGTGCTGCCTCAGGGCAGGTGAAAGGAGGGCAGGAGGTCAGAAGCCTGCTCCTGAGGTCTAACACGTTCCACATTATAACAAATGACTGTAACAGAGGCTGTGGGAGTTATGAGCCAGGAACCATGGACAAAAATCAATATCTGTCATAATACCATGTTTATTAATTTATTAAAAAGAATAGTAATTCCTGTTATTAATTAAAATAAAAATAAATATGTATGATAACATAAATAATACATTTTTCGGAACAGAAATAGTGAGATGAGTAGTATTGTTTTACATTCTGCAAATCTCTTTAATGTCTGGTTTAATAGAAGACAGCTAGATTCTCATTTCTACTTCTGCGTTCAATCTGTTGTCATATCACACATCACATAGCTTCTGGAAAACTTCACTCTATGCTCCTGAGAGAATGAGAGTGAAAAAGGCAAATAATTACTTAGTGTTATTATGAAAATAATTTTGACCCCGTGGAGCCCCTGGTAAGGTCCCTCAGGACTTAACTGACCACAGTTTGAGAACTATTGGCCTACAGAAATCTTTCCAGCCACACTCTTGTGTTAAGCCCCTCTGAGCCTCTTTTGTGTCAACACTTCAGCCTGCTCCTTTTCCCACCCCTACCCACCGATTCTCCTAGCTGCCCATAGTTCAGAGCCCAGAATCTTAAGCATTAGAATCAAGTAGAGTCTATCCAGTACAGATATCTATTATGGGAGGGTTCTTTGACTCAAGGTATCATGAAAATATCAAAAGGATTCATTGAGAATGAGTGAACCTACTTTCTGAAATTAAAACTATAGTTGAAATCTTCTTATCCATGGTGATAAGGACCAGAAGATGATTAGTTAATTGAAAAAGCCGTTCAAAAGAGAGAATCATAGAAAGATTCATACATACATCAACTTTTTTTTAACTTACAAAACCTTAAAGTTACTAGCAAAACAATCTAAGGACTGTAAGAACACTGGTATGTCATTTCTTTATACTATAGTTTCTTGAGGACAGAGACCATGTCATCATTTTTCTACTCTTAACACAGTGTCTAGCAATAGTTGATATTCCCTGAGTGGCTTTTTAGTTGAATACACAGTGAGGGCATGTATCCATGAAAGAATGAAGCAGAAGCTGTACTGTATAATGAAATTATGTTCATCGTAAATAATTTCTGACCCACTATTAGCACTATAGGAAGGAATACCCAAATGGACATTCTTATATTCAAAGAGGAACTGATCATTAGTGCTGAGCTTCCACTTGATCTTTGAAGAGAGTCATCACATTTTTCCAACCTCAGCGTCCAATTCCCCAAGGATACATTGAGCACAAATATTAACCAAATGTCTGACTGTTACTCAAAGGGGAAGCTTTCCTGGCTTCCGCTCCCTCATCTAGAGTATCATTTTATTTAGCTTTATCAAGGGCATAGTAGGACGCATTAAGCACTACGGTTTTCGATGGTTGATATTATGTTAATATCTGTATAGACTTTGACCTTGGAGAGTGAGAGCAGGAAGGCAGCACAGTGTTGCCGTGTATCCCTTACTGTCATGCAACTTCCATAGGATGACCAACTCCTTTCAGTTTGCCTGGAACTTTCCTGGTTTTAGCACTGAATGTCCCAAGTCCTGGTAACTTCCTCAAACTCAGGCAAACTGAGAGGGTTCATCCTAATCCTCCACCCTAAGCACAGGAGCAGGGAATTCAAATTAGGGTTTGTTAGGAATGCAAATATTGGGTACATTCCTGTGGCCAAGAGTCCCTTAGTTGCCTAAAGGCAGGCAGGCAAACTTTCAAAGGGCCAAGCTTCTTGAGATTACTCTCTTTCACTGGAATATTTTTATTTTTGCTAAAAATCACAGTAACATTGCTCACTTAGTTTATCAATTTATCATTTAATGTGAGACGTACTTTTGACAAGATATTTAACTTATAAGATTTTTCTAGTTCCTTCTTTGCCTAATTGTAAAAATGTATATGCTTCCATTGCTTTGGAATTATGAGAGGTGTATATGGCTCTGATTAGGAGGCGAGGCCACTGCCTTAGCCTTCACTGCTGTGGTGCAGCATAGAACACACATGAGTAGGAGTCAGGAGATTGGGTATGCACACCAGCTTTGCCACAAACCCAGCGTGGGGACCTTGGATAGGACCTAGCTTTGCTGAACTATGAGTTCTTTCTCTACAAAATAGGAGAAACTATAGTAACATTGTCACAGATTGTTCTGAGTATTAAGAGATAACATTGCAGGAAAGTGTGTGTGACATGTACAGGATTATTTAGTAAATGTTTATAGATCATTATTGATGTATCTGCATTACTCAGTTGTTACCTCGCTCAATAAACTTGCTTATTGTTTTCAATGTTAGTGTATTAGTCTGTTCTTGCACTGCTGTAAAGAAGTACCTGGCCAGGTGTGGTGGCTTGTGTCTGGCCCAGCACTTTGGGAGGCCAAAGTGGATTGCATGAGCTCATGAATTTGGGACCAGCCTGGGAAATATGGCAAACCCTGTCTCTATATATATAAAAAAAGAGAAAAAGAAGAAAACAATTGCTGGGCATGTTGGTGCACACCTGTAGTCCCAGCTACTCAGGAGGCTGAGGTGGGAGGATGGCTTGAGCCTGGGAGGTGGAGGTTGCAGTGAGCTGAGATCTTGCCACTGTACTTCAGCCTAGTGATAGAGTCAGACTGTGTGTGAAAAAGAGAGAGAGAGAGAGAGAAATACCTGAGACTGAGTGATCTTTAAAGAAAAGAGGTTTAATTGACTGATGGTTCTGCTGGCTGTACAGGAAGCATGACTGAGGCCATGTAACTTTCATGAGACCTCAAGAAACTTACATTCATGGCGGAAGGCAAAGGGGAAGCAGACGTGTTTTCACATGGCCAGAGAAAGAAGAAGAGAGAAGGGGGAGGTGCTACAAACTTTTAAACAACCAAATCTCATGACAACTCACTCATAGTACCAAAGGGGAAATCCGCCCTCATGATTCAATCACCTCCCACCAGGCCCCACCTCCAACCCTGGGGATTATATTTTGACATGAGATTTGGGTGGAGATACAGACCCAAACCATATTAGTCAGGCTTTTCATTTAGAATATTTTATATATACACACACACACACACACAATATATATATATATGTGTGTGTGTGTATGTGTATGTGCATATATATAGAGAGAGTGATTTTTTCCTGATATAACTACTTAACAGTTTCTAATATTGACTTTTCAAACTACTCAGCTATGTTTTGTTGGTTTATGATCTTTTCAAGTTTGACCTTTTCCAGACACTACGGATTGTTGGTTTTGTCAGTATAGCAGTTTGAAAAATGTGAGCACTATTTAAAAAAATATTCTCCCCTCTTGCCATCATACATTTTTATTTTTTTTAGCAAGAATTATTACATTCCTAGGTTTTGTCAGTGCTGTGATTTGAATGTGTCCCCCAAAAGTTCATAGTTGGAAACTTAATCCTCAATGCATCATTGTTGGGAGGTGGGGCTTAATAAGAGGTCATAAGAGTCATAAGGGCAAAACCTTCATGAATCGATTAATGTCATTATCATGGGAGCAGGTTAGTTATCTAGAGAGTAGGTTGTTATAAAGTGAGTCTGGTCCCTGGTGCCTCTCTTTTGCACAGGCTCTCTTGCCCTCTTGCCATGCCATACCATCCACCATGTTATGATGCAGAAAGGAGGCCCTCACCAGATGTTGGCACCATGCTCTTGGACTTCTCAGGGTCCAGAATTGTGAGCTAAATAAACTTCATGTCTTTATAAATTACTTAGTCTTTGTATTCTCTTATAGCAACAGAAAATGGACTAAGACAACCAGATACTGTTCATTTAATTTTTAGCCAAAAAATTGATGCTAATAGCTTTAAAAATCAAATACATTCCTCACTTTGCAGAGTCGTGTGGGATGGTAAAAATGACTGTTCAGAATTGAGGCCATGCAAAGTGATCTAATAATCAATGAAACATTATAATTGTTCCATGATCATTAAATTATTTTAGTCAGAACATTACAAACTCATTTACTTTCGGTGATACATGTATAGGGTAATTAGTATTTATTTAGTATATTGTAATTTAAAGCAGTGGCAACATTGAGAATTACAGTGGAGTTTTTATAATAAAAAAAACTTGAGTAGTTTGAAGATTTCTCACCTTCTTCTTGTATAACTTACAATATGGAGCAAACATGTTTTCTGTGCTTTGGTAAACAGTCATAGTTCTTTCTAAATTTGGGTTAACTTACAGCATTTTAAGCTTTGTACTTTCAAAGTCATGCATATCTCCGAGAGTTCCTTTAATGTGAAGATTTTTTGCTTGCATCACTTCCTCTGGAACATCTTAATCTTCTTGTTGGCTAATTTCTACTTTTAGTTATTTATTTTTTAAATTAAATGTCGTATGGGCTTATTATTGGGAGACAGGGAGGCAACACCACTACACACTTTGTTGTCTGTGTGTGACCCAAATAAGAGATAGGCAGTAACTAGTTGTCTACAGACTTTGAAAGAAGTGACATTATTAGTCATTGATCAAGATGCACATCTGTTACTTGCATTTGTGGACTAAAGAGCTAACAGTGAAATTTGTACTCTATAAAACTACTCACAGCTAATATACCGAGTCAACTAAAATTTTTGCTGCATTTTGGGGGACTAGTGTAATAATAATTAGCGGGAGGGGCGGAGCAAGATGGCCGAATAGGAACAGCTCCAGTCTCCAACTCCCAGCACGAGCGACACAGAAGACCGGTGATTTCTGCATTTTCAACTGAGGTACTGGGTTCATCTCACTAGGGACTGCGGGACAATCACTGTTGGTCAGCTGCTGCAGCCCGACCAGTGAGAGCTGAAGCAGGGCGAGGCATCGCCTCACCTGGGAAGCACAAGGGGGAAGGGAATCCCTTTTCCTAGCCAGGGAAACTGAGGCACACAACACCTGGAAAATCGGGTAACTCCCACCCCAATACTGCGCTCTACCAAGGATCTTAGCAAACGGGCATGCCAGGAGATTATATCCCAAACCTGGCCGGGAGGGTCCCACGCCCACGGAGACTCCCTCATTGCTAGCACAGCAGTCTGCGATCTCGATCTGGCGGCAAGGCAGCAGCAAGGCTGGGGGAGGGGTGCCCGCCATTGCTGAGGCAAAAGTAGAAAAACAAAGCGGCGGGGAAGCTGGAACTGGGTGGAGCTCACAGCAGCTCAAGGAGTCCTGCCTGTCTCTGTACACTCCACCTCTGGGGACAGGGCACAGCTAAACAACAACAACAACAACAACAAAAGCAGCTGAAACCTCTGCAGACGCAAACGACTCTGTCTGACAGGTTTGAAAAGAGCAGTGGATTTCCCAACACAGAGGTTGAGATTGAGATCTGAGAATGGACAGACTGCCTGCTCAAGTGGGTCCCTGAACCCTGAGTAGCGTAACTGGGAGACATCCCCACTAGGGGCAGACCGACACCTCACACCTCACATGGTGGAGTACACCCCTGAGAGGAGGCTTCCAAAGCAAGAATCAGACAGGTACACTCGCTGTTCAGCAATATTCTATCTTCTGCAGCCCCTGCTGCTGATATCCAGGCAAACAGGGTCTGGAGTGGACTTCAAGCAATCTCCAACAGACCTACAGCTAAGGGTCCTGACTGTTAGAAGGAAAACTAACAAACAGGAAGGACACCCACACCAAAACCCCATCAGTACGTCACCATCATCAAAGACCAGAGGCAGATAAAACCACAAAGATGGGGAAAAAGCAGGGCAGAAAAGCTGGAAATTCAAAAAATAAGAGCGCATCTCCCCCTGCAAAGGAACGCAGCTTATCGCCAGCAACGGATCAAAGCTGCATGGAGAATGACTTTGACGAGATGAGAGAAGAAGGCTTCAGTCGATCAAACTTCTCAGAGCTAAAGGAGGAATTACGTACCCAGTGCAAAGAAACTGAAAGTCTTGGAAAAAGAGTGGAAGAATTGATAACTAGAATAATTAATGCAGAGAAGGCCATAAACGAATGGACAGAGATGAAAACCATGACACGAAAAATATGTGACAAATGCACAAGCTTCAGTAACCGACTCGATCAACTGGAAGAAAGAGTAATAGCGATTGAGGATCAAATGAATGAAATGAAACGAGAAGAGAAACCTAAAGAAAAAAGAAGAAAAAGAAATGAACAAAGCCTGCAAGAAGTATGGGATTATGTAAAAAGACGAAATCTACGTCTGATTGGGGTGCCTGAAAGTGAGGGGGAAAATGGAACCAAGTTGGAAAACACTATTCAGGATATCATCCAGGACAACTTCCCCGCCTAGTAGGTCAGGCCAACATTCAAATTCAGGAAATACAGAGAACGCCACAAAGATACTCTTCGAGAAGAGCAACTCCAAGACACATAATTGCCAGATTCACCAAAGTTGAAATGAAGGAAAAAATCTTAAGGGAAGCCAGAGAGAAAGATCGGGTTACCCACAAAGGGAAGCCCATCAGACTAACAGCAGATCTCTCGGCAGCACTCTATAAGCAAGAAGAGAGTGGGGGCCAATATTCAGCATTCTTAAACAAAAGAATTTTCAACCCAGAATTTCATATCCAGCCAAACTAAGTTTCATAAGTGAAGGAGAAATAAAATCCTTTCAGATAAGCAAATGCTTAGAGATTTTGTCACCACTAGGTCTGCCTTACAAGAGACCCTGAAGGAAGCACTAAACATGGAAAGGAACAACTGGTACCAGCCATTGCAAAAACATGCCAAAATGTAAAGACCATCGAGGCTAGGAAGAAACTGCATCAACTAACGAGCAAAATAACCAGTTAATATCATAATGGCAGGATCAAGTTCACACATAACAATATTAACCTTAAATGTAAATGGACTAAATGCTCCAACTAAAAGACACAGACTGGCAAACTGGATAAAGAGTCAAGACCCATCAGTTTGCTGTATTCAGGAGCCCCATCTCACATGCAGAGACGTACATAGACTCAAAATAAAGGGATGGAGGAAGATCTACCAAGCAAATGGAGAACAAAAAAAAGCAGGGGTTGCAATACTAGTCTCTGATAAAACAGACTTTAAACCATCAAAGATCAAAAGAGACAAAGAAGGCCATTACATAATGGTAAAGGGATCAATTCAACAGGAAGAGCTAACTATCCTAAATATATATGCACCCAATACAGGAGCACCCAGATTCATAAAGGAAGTCCTTAGAGACTTACAAAGAGACTTAGACTCCCATACAATAATAATGGGAGACTTCAACACCCCACTGTCAACATTAGACAGATCAACGAGACAGAAAGTTAACAAGGATATCCAGGAATTGAACTCATCTCTGCAGCAAGCAGACCTAATAGACATCTACAGAACTCTCCACCCCAAATCAACAGAATATACATTCTACTCAGCACCACATCACACTTATTCCAAAATTGACCACATAGTTGGAAGTAAAGCACTCCTCAGCAAATATACAATAACAGAAATTATAACAAACTGTCTCTCAGACCACAGTACAATCAAACTAGAACTCAGGGCTAAGAAACTCAATCAAAACCGCTCAACTACATGGAAACTGAATAACCTGCTCCTAAATGACTACTGGGTACATAGCAAAATGAAGGCAGAAATAAAGATATTATTTGAAAACAATGAGAACAAAGATACAACATACCAGAATCTCTGGGACACATTTAAAGCAGTGTGTAGAGGGAAATTTATAGCACTAAATGCCCACAAGAGAAAGATCTAAAATTGGAAAGTTCTAAAATTGGAAACTTCCAATTTTAGAAAGCTGGAAAGATCTAAAATTGACACTCTAACATCACAATTAAAAGAACTAGAGAAGCAAGAGCAAACACATTCGAAAGCTAGCAAAAGGCAAGAAATAACTAAGATCAGAGCAAAACTGAAGGAGATAGAGGCACAAAAACCCTCCAAACAATCAATGAATCCAGGAGTTGGTTTTTTGAAAAGATCAACAAAATTGATAGACCGCTAGCAAGACTAATATAGAAGAAAAGAGAGAAGAATCAAATACATGCAATAAAAAATGATAAAGGGGATATCACCACCGACCCCACAGAAATACAAACTGCCATCAGAGAATACTATAAACACCTCTACGCAAATAAACTAGAAAATCTAGAAGAAATGGATAATTTCCTGGACACTTACACTCTCCCAAGACTAAACCAGGAAGAAGCTGAATGCCTGAATAGACCAATAGCAGGCTCTGAAATTGAGGCAATCATTAATAGCCTATCAACGAAACAAAGTCCAGGACCAGATGGATTCACAGCTGAATTCTACCAGAGTTACAAGGAGGAGCTGGTACCATTCCTTCTGAAACTATTCCAATCAATAGAAAAAGAGGGAATCCTCCCTAATTCATTTTATGAGGCCAACATCATCCTGATACCAAAGCCTGGCAGAGACACAACAAAAAAAGAGAATTTTAGACCACTATCTCTTATGAACATTGATGCAAAAATCCTCAATAAAATACTGGCAAACTGGATCCAGCAGCACATTAAAAAGCTTATCCACCATGATCAGCTGGGTTTCATCCCTGGGATGCAAGGCTGGTTCAACGTACGCAAATCAATAAACGTAATCCAGCATATAAACGGAACCAAAGACAAAAACCACATGATTACCTCAATAGATGCACAAAAGGCCTTTCACAAAATTCAACAGCCCTTCATGCTAAAAACGCTCAATAAATTTGTTATTGATGGAACATATCTCAAAATAATAAGAACTATTTATGACAAACCCACAGCCAATATCATACTGAATGGGCAAAAACTGGAAGCATTCCCTTTGAAAACTGGCACGAGACAGGGATGCCCTCTCTCACCACTCCTGTTCAACACAGTGCTGGAAGTTCTCGCCAGGGCATTGGGCAAGAGAAAGAAATAAAGGGTATTCAATTAGGAAAAGAAGAAGTCATATTGTCCCTGTTTGCAGATGACATGATTGTATATTTAGAAAACCCCATTGTCTCAGCCCAAAATCTCCTTAAGCTGATAAGAAACTTCAGCAAAGTCTCAGGATACAAAATTAATGTGTAAAAATCACAAGCATTCTTATACACCAGTAACAGACAAACAGAGAGCCAAATCATGAATGAACTCCCATTCACAATTGCTTCAAAGAGAATAAAATACCTAGGAATCCAACTTACAAGGGATGTAAAGGACCTCTTCAAGGAGAACTACAAACCACTGCTCAGTGAAATCAAAGAGGACACAAACAAATGGAAGAACATACCATGCTCATGGATAGGAAGAATCAATATCGTGAAAATGGCCATACTGCCCAAGGTAATTTATAGATTCAATGCCATCCCCATCAAGCTACCAATGAGTTTCTTCACAGAATTGGAAAAAACTGCTTTAAAGTTCATATGGAACCAAAAAAGAGCCCACATTGCCAAGACAATCCTAAGTCAAAAGAACAAAGCTGGAAGCATCACACTACCTGACTTCCAACTATACTACAAGGCTACAGTAACCAAAACAGCATGGTACTGGTACCAAAACAGAGATATAGACCAATGGAACAGAACAGAGTCCTCAGAAATAATACCACACATCTACAGCCATCCGATCTTTGACAAACCTGAGAGAAACAAGAAATGGGGAAAGGATTCCCTATTTAATAAATGGTGCTGGGAAAATTGGCTAGCCATAAGTAGAAAGCTGAAACTGGATCCTTTCCTTACTCCTTATACAAAAATTAATTCAAGATGGATTAGAGACTTAAATGTTAGACCTAATACCATAAAAACCCTAGAAGAAAACCTAGGTAATACCATTCAGGACATAGGCATGGGCAAGGACTTCACATCTAAAACACCAAAAGCAATGGCAACAAAAGCCAAAATTGACAAAGGGGATCTAATTAAACTAAAGAGCTTCTGCACAGCAAAAGAAACTACCATCAGAGTGAACAGGTAACCTACAGAATGGGAGAAAATTTTTGCAAACTACTCATCTGACAAAGGACTAATATCCAGAACCTACAAAGAACTCCAACAAATTTACAAGAAAAAAACAACCCCATCAAAAAGTGGGTAAAGGATATGAACAGACATTTCTCAAAAGAAGACATTCATACAGCCAACAGACACATGAAAAAATGCTCATCATCGCTGGCCATCAGAGAAATGCAAATCAAAACCACAATGATATACCATCTCACACCAGTTAGAATGGCAATCGTTAAAAAGTCAGGAAACAACAGGTGCTGGAGAGGATGTGGAGAAATAGGAACACTTTTACACTGTTGGTGGGATTGTAAACTAGTTCAACCGTTATGGAAAACAGTATGGCGATTCCTCAAGGATGTAGAACTAGATGTACCATATGACCCAGCCATCCCATTACTGGGTATATACCCAAAGGATTATAAATCATGCTGCTATAAAGACACACACACACGTATGTTTATTGCGGCACTATTCACAATAGCAAAGACTTGGAATCAACCCAAATGTCCATCAGTGACAGATTGGATTAAGAAAATGTGACACATATATAGCATGGAATACTATGCAGCCATAAAAAAGGATGAGTTTGTGTCCTTTGTAGGGACATGGATGCAGGTGGAAACCATGATTCTCAGCAAAGTATCGCAAGAACAGAAAACCAAACACCACATGTTCTCACTCATAGGTGGAAACTGAACAATGAGATCACTTGGACTCGGGAAGGGGAACATCATACACCGGGGCCTATCACGGGGAGCGGGGAGGGGGGAGGGATTGCACTGGGAGTTATACCTGATGTAAATGAGGAGTTGATGGGTGCTGACGAGTTGATGGTTGCAGCACGCCAACATGGCACAAGTATACATATGTAACAAACCTGCACGTTATGCACATGTACCCTACAACTTAAAGTATAATAATAAAAAAAAAAAGAAAAAAAACCCAGTGATAATAATTAGTGCGGATAATGCCCAGGCAAAAATTGTTCACAGCTGAGAGTTGTAACGTTCTATGATTACATTTACTCTTTTCTTTGAGTTGATAACTGTGTGTTTTTTTTTTTAATTCATTAAGCTTATTTTGTACTCTTTACTAACTTTTTGCCCATCTTTTAAGAGCCTTTTTCTTCTTTGTTTCTTGACTTCAGAAGATGAATGATGTTGGTGTAAGGGTTTCAAGCAGTTCTGTGGTTTGTTGTTGTTGTTTTTACTGTTTGTTTGCTTTAACCTCTGTTCTATTCTCTTTTTATCTTAGGAATTCCAGTTCTCATGGTAGGCATCATCATTCTTTGCTGTCATTCTTCAAATTTCATTTGCTTTTTTCCTGGGATGGAGTCAGTTTCTCTTGGATCTCTTTATTTTTATCCTTCCTGGTTTACTTCCTTGATTTGATGGAGTACATCCAGGTAAAAAAGGTGGTACAGAGGTTTAGTAAATGGGACAGCGGCAATGTTAGCCTTCAATGTGCTTATCTCCTGAGTTGGACACTGGTGCAGTCTGCACTGCTTATCTTATGTGTGTAGTGTACAGTTGTGATCCAGAGTTGTTTTCACTGTCATTCTGCAGATTCCCTTTTCTTCTACCCTGTGTTGGATCCCCTGTTTTCTTCATGCTGTATCTTCCTCTCTTATGACATTTTTCCCTCCTGTTTTTTAGAGGACATTGTCTAGTAATTTCCAGACAAAAAGGATATAGGAATATATCCTTTGATACCTTGACAAGCTGAAAATGCCTATACGTTATCTTCCTATTAGTAATATGGCTGAATATACCATTCCAATTTAGAAATAATTTTCTTTTGGAATTTTGAAGGCATTTCGTCACTGTTTTCTTGCTTCCAGCATTGCTTTTGAAATGTGTGAACCTGTTCTGATTCCTAATCCTTTGTAATATATGTAATACACGCTTTTCCTTACTATGGAAGCTTATGGGATCTTACCTTGTTGCCAGTATTCTGAAATTTCATAATTGTGAGCCATGCTGTGGGTCTATCTTCATCTAGTTTGCTGGATACTCTTAGTGTGGAATCACATAGCCTCAACTCTGGAAAATTTTCTTGATTTTTAAAGAATTTCCTTTTTCCATTTTCTCTATTTTCCCTTTCTGAAATCCCTATTCTGTTTTTGAGAAGGTTTAAAAAGTTTTTGAACCTTTTTCCTCTTGTTTCTTATTTCTTTTGTCTTCTTTTTTTCTTCTTCTGGAAGATATTCTCAACTTTATCTTCAAAGCTTTTTATTGAATTTTTATTTTTGCTCACATTTTTAATTTCAGTCTTTGTGAGTGTGTTTATATGTGTACATGTCTGTATTCTCAATACTATTGTTTTAAATAGTGTTCTTTTTTATGGATACAATATTTTCTCTTAGTTTTTCAAGGACATAATCTTTTTTGGACATTTCCTTCTCCCTGCATGGATTTTCCAAATTGCTTTTTTAAAAAAAGTTGTTTTATCCTCCATTTTCCATGTTAGAAACTTTCTGCAGATATTGGATAGTCCCAGGTTGTAAGGATTAAGAGTGGAGATCTAAAAAACCAATTGTCAGGCTGAGCTTATGGTGGGTTTGTGGCGTTGAGGTTTGCCATAGAATGATCAGGTGGGTTTGTTGGCGAGCCATCAGAATCAGTATTAGATCTTTCTTCTTGAAATAGACATATTCCCACAAAGAGTACCTTTCCAGTTTCCTGCATGGAATAGAAAAGGTCTGGATGCATCTTCCAGGAGACACATAGAAGAAAGGGTGCGTAGTGCCAGCAACCAGCTTTTGGTGTACATTCAGTTAATAATTCTCAAGTTTTCCCAGTTAATTCCTAGACCAAAATGCAATTTTACTCTCTCCAAAGACTAAACCTCCTGCTGAGTGATCTGGATGGAGTGTTGGTGGGGACACTTAGGGATCCAACTACTTCTTGAAGAACTTTATCCCATGTGTTATTAATGTACCCAATTCCCTCCCAATTTTAGAATAACCTCTTGCTGCCATTTGCTGAGCCTTTCAAGGATTCTATAATATAAGTAGGTTTGTTTCTCACCTCTTCCACCAGTTGGGATTTGACTTTTTTGACTTGACTTTCATAAATCCTTTAACCCTTATTCATTGGCTTTCAAGCTCCTAAAATGTTGTTACTATCTCCTTCAAGTTTTGTTTTGTTTTGTTTTTTTGCATTGTGGGTTTATATTAAAAAAAAGTACAAAACTTTTTCTTGTTTTTCTTTTTAAGTAATTTATTGGGTTTTGTGAGGGAGTGTATTTATTCATCTACATTCCATTTGATCTTTCTTTCTTTGATCTAAAATCGAAAATCCAACTTAGAGATCTTCAGTTATGCCTCATGATCTTAGTAGAATCAAATACAAGCTAAAAAAAGTCTGATTATACTTTCTCTTTAAAATTCATGTTTGTATTATAAATTATATCAACTTTATTTTCCATGAACTATATGAACTTTGCTAAACTTTTAAACTTTTGATTTTTAGAATGAATTTATTTATTTCTGAGAATTAGTGAAAAATTTAATGTGCACAGAGATGAATGACTGAAATGAATCTATTGAATGCATGTGTATATGTGTCATGAGGTTGACTCTTCTAGAAGCTACATAGGTCACAATGTAGGTTAAAATCATGTCATTAAGACAGAATGTACTTTAATCTACATTTATCCTTCAACAATAAATAGTCAGGATTTAATTTGAACATGTTTTTTTTCTAAACCGGAGACTCTACCTCATAGAGGAAAACTTTTTTCAGTTACTAGACAAGTGCTTGTCCTATCTCCTGACTTTTCAAACAGGAAGCCCAGTCTTCTTTCCAGAAACAGATTATTGCTTTTACCTTAAGTAGAGGAAAAACTCTGTAATTAGTCATAGAGGCAGTGCTTACATTTTCCTTTCAAATCTGATTATATCAGGATGCTATGGTAATTGTTTTCATTTGAAATCTACTTTAATAATTCAAAGTTTTCGGAGATTCACTTTCATAGTGCTACTTACATTCTACAGTGGGTTTTGTTGTTGTTGAGGGTGAGTTTGGAGGTAGAGGGACGGAAAAAAGAATAGGAGAGGCTGTTGTTTAAGACACACTTCTATTGTAATGACTCTAGGATTGACTCAGTTTCTTATATCCTGGTTTAAAGGATCACGTGCAGAATAATCACTCACTCCTAGGAAGAAGTATTATTACATGAGTGCAAGCTGTATATCTGATTTTGGCCAATGACCTCAGTGCTATGGACTGAATTGTGTTCTGCCAAAACCCGTATGTCGAAGTCCTAACCTCCAATGTGATTGTGATAGTAATTAGAGATGAGGCCTTTGGGACATAATTAGATTTACATGAGGTCATGGGGGTGCGACCTTCTGATAGGATTAATGCCTTTATTAAAAGAGACACAAGAGAACTTGCATTCTCTCTCTCTCTTGCTCTCACTCTCACTCTCTCTCACTCTTCTTCCTGCCTCTCTTCTTCTCTTTGCCATGTGAGTACACATGAAAAAAGCCATCTGCAAGCCAGGAAGAGTGCCTTTACCAGAACCTGGTCATACTGACACCCTGATGTCAAACTTCCAGCCTCTAAAACTGTGAGAAAATAAATTTCTCTTGTTTAAGCTACCCAGTGCTACTTATTTTGTATGGGGACAGGTAGCTTCCATGCCCTTTCTGGTCATGCCACCTTTCCAGCATGTTGATGTATTCGCCAGCTGGGAAGTTCATCAAGTCTTGTTGCTAAGGAGTTTTTGTAGCGCTCAATCTGAAGTCCCACCCCCTTCAACGCTCTAATTACTTGATCTTTCTGATGACCAGCCCCATCCTGAGGCTATCTAGAGATCCTACCCTAAGTTACCTTATTAGCATAAACTCAAATAGTTATGAATCAAAAACTAGTTATGAATAAACAATGATACTCTTATCACTCAGGAAATTCTAAAGGTTTTTGGCGCTCTTTGCCAGGAACCAGAAACAAAAACCAAATGTATTTCTTCTTATACCACACAACCCAAAGCTCATACTCCGTTGTTTGTGATCATCTCCCCACTCATTTGATCAGATAGATAAAGAAGGGAGAGAGGCAAGAAAGTAAGCAAACATTTTATGCTTTTTTACTACAGGTGATGGAGAAATGAAATAATAAGGAAAAATGTTATTATTAGAAAGAAATGCTGCCTTCTTTTCCATCACAAATGCCATCACTCAGAGATGAAACAAGTGCTTGCCTTAAGAGGGACTGAGTGGTTATATTGGCTTTGCTACAGAAGAACCTTGGCCCCTCAAACTACTTAACTTTGGCAGTGATATTTTGATTGGTGAGAAACTAATTAGAAGATGGGAGCATTTTACGTACTCTTCAAATGACCCAGCATTTCAAACAGATGTTTCAGAAAAATGCATACCTGGTGCTCTTCCATTAGCGAATTACTTTGTTGTAAGTGTCACAAGCTCTTTTGGACAGTAATTATGAAGAATTATGTCCCATCTGGCAGCTCAAATGTGCTGTTTAGCTCAATTTGAGGGAAATTTGATGGTAATTATAGGCACAGTTTTTCTGTTAAGTCTTGAAAAGGAACCTATCACAACAATTGAGAAAACCTGGACGATAAGGCATAGGAGCAGTCCATATTCTCCAAGAAGTATACATATGAGGTTTCTTGTAGGATCTTTAAATGAACACATGCATACACACACACACACACGCACGCGCGCGCGTGCACACACACACATTCACTCACACAGCATAAAACCAAAACATCCCCAACTCCAAAACAACTTAAACAAAAATGGACAAGTAGAGAGAGTATAATGTATAATAATAAGACTAGAATAAACTATTACTTGAAGTACTGAAACTGAAAATTTATAGCATTTAAACATGATTACAGTAATTGCTGGCTTCTTATGATATTTCATAGGTTTTAGTATTCTTAGGATCTCATTTTTTACATTTAAAAATATTAGATTATATGTCTATAAAACAATACTTTTAATATAATTTTTTGTTAGAATTATTGGATTAAAAAAAATCCTGTTTGAATTTATAACAGCCCATCCCCTTAAAGCGAGCAAGCAAGCAAACAGGCAACTCAGTTTGAGTTGAAATTGAAGACAAAGATAAACAAAAATACTTGCCTAAAGACTATATGAGGTTTGATTCTTTTAAAGTCAAATACAGTAATTATTGTTTTGTTTAGTGACCTTAAGGCTTTCAAGTATTAAATAAAAGTTGCAATCACTCGTATTTACAGAATTAAGAGAAATCCATATGGATCACCATTATGCATGGAAAAAATTGCCATTATATATCTATGTGCTTTATCTTGGGACATGGTGAGGACTTTGCATTTTCCTCTCTGCAAACTCCCAGAATTTTGTAAGTCATTGGAAGCCAAGCGTTCAGTACAAACAGTTTCAGTTTCCATATTTCCTAGCAGGCTAGCCAAGAGCCATCCTAGGCAGATGGAAAGAAAAGGTTTATTTCTGGAAAATATGAAGACATTCCTATACTTCTAAATATTTTTTTACCCCATATTTTTGAAATTAACATCTCATTAGCATAGGTTACATTGACTTGTGTTTATAAACCAGCTCTGCATTTCATTTTAGAGCAAGATGAAATATTCACTTTTTTTTTTTTTTTTGCCATCCTCTAATGTCATATTTACAATAAAGAACATCTGGATATTTGCAACTGGAGAAGTCTTCATGCTTTTGAAATATGACATTCAATAAATAGTTCTTTCACTGCTAAGCAGCAATCAGCATTTATCAGATTGTTGGAGAGACTTTTTCAATGAAAAGCATTTGCTTTTTCTATTGTTTAAGACATATTAATATTATAGGTAGGTTGTAAGAAAGCAGGTTGGGCTTCGGGGAAAAAATATGCAATTTTGTAATAAATTTGGGTAATTACGCCAACATAGTTAAGTCTTTATGAAGAATAATGACCCTTTTTCCTCTTTGGTCTAACCTGGAGTCCTTTTAAGTGTGAGCGTGATGTTACAATACTGCCCCCTACTGTAAGACTTTGGTTGATCCTTTCAAAGGAACTTCAAGAAAAACCAGAAGAAACTAACGGATGACTGGGGACAAGCATATCTTGTTACATTTGGCATTTTAAAAAGCATGTTTTGATGAACAGTTCAGGCCTCTTAAATGCAAAACTCTAGAATAATAGTATAATACATTCTTTTGTTTCTCAGTTTGTTTTCTTTTGAATTAATGTTGTTGCTGTTCTGTTCCTTTGAGTTAAACAGAGGAAATTTTCCTTCCCTGACATGCTTTGGGATGATGGATCTTACTCCGGGTTTTGTGAATGTGTTTCTGTTTTAATTAGTGTTGGTTTCAAGGAATTGTGCATCTTTGAAAAAAGCACACAGGGTGTCTTTGAGACTGGATAAAGAATGATGCTTTTGTCTATCTTCCGTGTGGCTTTGGTATTTTAATAATAAGAACCAATTTTGCAGTAAAGTATATCGATTCAACCCATCATATCTTACAGTTCATCCAGTCTTAAATCTAATTGTCTCTAAACAGTTTTGTATTCTTTTGCATTGAGTAAAACTATAAATTTATGTGAACAAGACATTGGCATGATTTAGACTTTTTTTTTTTTTGATGAAAAGTTGAATTCTCCTTCCTCCACCCCTTTTTATGGATATTGCTTTAACAAAATGATTTCAATGACATTTCTTTTGCCAATGCATATTTTCTGACACTAAAAAATAAATCACAAGCCACTTATCATATGAATCATTGTTAAAGTCAGCAGTAATCCACTGTGTAAAATCTCCCTGCAAAGGCGCAGAGGCTAGGGGCTTAAACCTGGAGCACATTAAATTAGTTCCAGTCTCTCGTGAATGGTCTTTGCCTGGCTTGCTTAGGCAGGCAAAACGGAAACAGGCAGTTTATAACAAGAAGTCTGCTTTAAAAACCATGGGGTTCATTGGAGAAAGATTTATATCCTCCACTTATATAAACATTACAAATGTGGACTGCAAGTAGGAAGGAAACCTTTATCAAAATCTCTTGAAGAGCTTTTTCATTGAGAGTAAAATGGACAGCATGCACTGTTGTTTGAAGACACGCCAGCATTTCGACAATCATGTTTTTCACTGCTTTGCCTGATTAAAATGTAGCATTGTGAAGACTAACCAGACCACCTACTTTCAATTTATTTTCATGATGAGACTATGTTGGCATCAAAAGTGGAGTCAAAAGATTCTGTGCCAAAGGAGAAAATGATCATTTAAGGATTTTTAAAAAGACAATGTAATTACACGAAGTCTTAGGGTAATGGAATCTGGACATCAGTTTCTGTCACCTCCTGATTTAAAATGATTTTTATATATAAACACTATCCTAGATATCATGTTGTCTTTAGGATTGTAATAGAACACAGATGAGGCTTGAAATATTTGGTTCAATAAAATGAGACAGGCTGAAAGGAAAGATTACCATTTGAGATTAGAGTAGCTATTTATTTGATATTTCACATATGGTGATGTTAAGTCATGAGCTAGATTTCTGTTTTTCTCTCATTTGGTTTTATCTCATTTTTAATATCTTGGAAATTGCCATAGAAATGTACTTTTCTTTGCCCTAAATGTGTCTAACAGGGCACTATCAATAAATTAACTTTTTTTTTCAGGTTTGTTATCAGGAGCTATAATTTGATAGGTTTTAGTCACAATCCAAGTAGTACTGAATCAGTTGTTCGTACGATTTCTTCAGTCTGTCTGGAAAGTAGCACATCTGTTTTTAGCATTCTTAGCTGGTTCCAAATGTAAGCTTATTTTAAATGCACCTTAAAAACTGGAGCTGACTATAAGAAGTGGCATGGTGAAAGCATTTGAAGGACACAATGTGAAACCAGAATCTGTAGGAATGTGGGGTTAATATCACAGTGAGCCCAGATCAGAAGGGTCACCTGGGAGCTATTTGCCAATCAGGACTATTTGCCTTGACTACAATTAGAGGTAAAGGCAGGTTTCTGAAAAGGAAAGTCATTTATTTGACTTCACCAGATGTGCAGAAGTGAAAGATATGATTAGGTCCAACGTAAAAATCGGTGAAGTTGTCTCTCTGACCAATAATATACTATTAGTACTACTACTATCATAATTTTAGTGGGTCTCATTTGTTAAGTTCTTGTATGCCATGCCAATGCTAAGTTCTTACATATACCATTATTTTTAATTCTTACAGCACTTGATTTTTAAAATGGGGAAGCTGGGATACAGAGGCTTGAGTAATATGCTCAGGTCACACCACTGGCAGTGGCAGAGCTGGTCCTTGTAACCAGCCATTCTGACTGTAGAGCGCATTCCCTTAGGCTGCTTTACCACTACATGATACATACTGATTTTTCTGTTTTTAAAGCCACTTGGGGTTTTTACATGACATCTGTAACCTATAATCCTGTTAATGTCCAGTCCATCCAGTTCAGATCCGTTGACTTTTTATCAGCAGCTATATCTGTACCTACAGCCATGATGCTCAGATGTGTGGCCCTGAACGAAAAAATAAAATCTTTTTTATTTTTTGAGACGGAGTCTTACTCGTGTGTACTCAGTTGGAGACAGAAGGGATACAGGGTGATTTGTGCCAGAGGTCATCAGGTAGTGATGGAAAGAAATCTTTAGTTTAGGAGGCTAGTACTTTGTAGAGAAGGATTAAGATAAAAGATGGTTTGTGTTCATCTCAGCTAGTCTATGATTTCCTTCAAATCATTAAGTTATCCTGAATCTATATTATCTTCTAATGATGGATTTCTACTGTGGAAAGCCTCTAGTTTAAACAGTAAATTGAAACTACTGGTACTTCCTTGGTTGAGTAAAACTTAGTTCTTTAAGAAATTTGATCTACATTCATCTGTAATATGAATAAAAGAATATATGTGTTACTAGAATGGATTTTCATTGTGAATAATAGTCTTCAAAAGTGAGGCACAATTGTACTGCTAGCAATAGCTTATATAATTATAGGTTCTAAAAAGACTTTAATAAATAATAGTGAATTTTTTCTTTACGTAATTGGAAAAAGCATTGACCAAAAGAAAGAGAATCTCAGAGGTATAAGCTAACGTAGTGGTAGTAGTAGTGATAGGAGGAGTGAAAAGGAAAAGAAAACTGCATTCATTAGTATGTTTACACACGAGACAAAAAGGATGCTCTATAGTTGATGGAAGAAGAGACAAAAGTGTAGCTATAGTATTTTAAATGAAGAAGGTAATCAATAGAGAAACCAAAGTTGTTATGTAAATGTACGTTGTCTGTGTATGTGTCGGTTGTATGTGTAGGGTGGGGATGCAAGTAAGCTAAATTCTAACCTGTCATAGTAGGAAGCCAATAGAAAGTGTTAAAAAAGTGATTTTTAAAAGAAGTGGTATAATTATAACACTCTATTTTATGACTTGATGCTGATCGCCAGAGTAACCCAAACCAAAAATCCACCCAAAGTGATTTTCTCTGAGAAGCAGGCTCAGACTTGGGAAGGGGTGAGGTAGGAGGCTGCTGCTTTTCATTGTAAATTATTCTGTACTATTTGAATAGAATCTTGTGAACCATGCTTATATTTTACTTTGATAAGTATAAAATATTTTAAAAACAATGGTGATAGAAACAAAAAAATGCTTTAAGTTCTATATTTTTTAAAAAGACAAGAAAAACTACTCCTTCATGTACCGCATTGTACTTTCCTTTTCCTGCTTAAACAGAGGTTTTAATTTGGCATATAAGTAACTGCTCTTGGTTTTGTTTAGTCTCAAAAGTTCCCTTTGTTGGTAAGGTGAAGGTTTCCAGAGAAGACATTTTTCATAATCTGTTTGGTTAATTAGGCCAGGTTTTTTGATGACTAAATAAACCTGACCAATGACCTGCGGACCATTTTGATTAATTTTCAATAGCAAATTACTGAAGTCCATAGATTTAAGTGATGGATGTAGTGACACGACGCCTCAAGGACTTCTTAAATTATTTTTTGTCTTTTGGTTACTGTTACCAGAATATGCTTGTATTCTGTAGGCCTGTTTCTTTGAAACAGATAATCACAGCAACCTTGACTGTCTAGAATCTTAAGGCTGGTTAACCACTTAAGAAATCCGGTTATATTCACCTTGGAGGTAGTGGTAACCTTAGCTCATTACATACATTTTAATATCAACATTTGTCTTAGTTTCCTTTGCAGATGATTTTTGTTCACTTCTTAACATTATCATTCCTAGATGGACTTGTTTTGGTCATATATATTATTCCTGAAAACCTTATTTGGTTGACCTTAAAGTTATCCTTAGTTTTCAGGAAATTTAGTCATTTCTCAGTTTAGCAGTCTGACAAGTTAGACGTAATTTATGCTTACAACTCATTTACAATAAGGAGGTTGTTTTTAATATATATATTTTTACATTTCCTGAGTATGTAATCTTAGGTTTCATAGTTTCTTTTGTGCCATTAACCATGTATAGATAATCAAACCTTCTTGGTGTAACATCCTTAAAGATTCTTATAACGTGCTGTTGTTTTGTAGTATTTTTAAATGTGCTATCCTATTAGCACATTTATTATCTATTACTAATATCCTATTAGTGCACTTACTATAGTAAGATTAGCATTTACTATAAAGTGACAGCTCCTCCATGACCTTTTACATCTGTTATCCCATTTAATCATCACAGCAAAACTGTGAGGAAGGCAGAGGAGGAATTACCGTCCCCATTTTGTAAATAAGAGAGGATGAGTGACTTGCATGCAGTCATACACTGAGTGGGTGAAGAATGGCAATTCGTGGGGTTTTGTTTCGTATTTTTGCCATTTATTGAATAGTTTATGCTTTCCTCAATTTTTTTAAATAAACATTTTATGTAGAATACAGTAGTTTGTGTTTGCAGAAAAGTTGCATAGATAGTACAGAGAGTTCCTATATACCCCTTACTCAGTTTCCCCTAGAAAATTCGGTTCTGACCTTGATTTCATGTTACTCTGCAGTAGGGTTTAAATCTACTGCAGAAGGGGCTAAGAGTTTAATGAATCAAACAACAGAATGCAGGGAGTTCAGGGTTCATGCTTACAAACAATAAGGAAAGGTACTGGACTATACAGAGTGGGACTTTCAACTCTTCCCTGGCCAGGCAGGCAGTAGAAACAAGATGTAAGACAATAGGGAGCCGTCGGGACTGTGGTGAACCTGAAAGCAGGTGACTAGTGTCAAGGGGCAACTACTCTTTAGTTCCTCTTTTTATTAAGCAGTTCAACCTCGGTGTTGCTGAAAGTTGCAGATTTTTAAGGGAAGTCAGAAGTTTGAATTTGTAATGGGAAATTTGTTAATTTTCAAGACACTCTTTTTGCTAAACAAAACATTAGAGTCCCAGAGTCTAGAGCTGGGGATTCCTGACATTAAATGTTAATATTACTGTTTCCCTGTTTAGGCACCTGGGGGCAGCCAGGGCTAAACTTAACTTTCCATTTATCTAGGGTGGTCTCTACTGGAAAGGGAATCAGAAAAAGAGTGCTCCAGGGACAGGGACTGTTATAAACAGTAGAAGTAGGACTTTTTGCATCCAGGCAGCCCCTTTCGAATTGGTGCTTTCTGTTTTTCCAATAGACAAACCTTTTTGGAGTCACAAAGTGTGTTCCTATTGTTTCCTGTGACAGTTCCTTATTTAATTTCTATAAGAGATCATATAACCAGCCAGGCGCGGTGGCTCACACCTATAATCCCAGCACTTTGGGAGGCCGAGGCAGGTTGATCACGAGGTCTGGAGTTCAAGACCAGCCTGGCCAAGATGGTGAAACCCCGTCTCTACTAAAAATACAAAAATTAACTGGGCATGGTGGCACACACTTGTAATCCCAGCTACTCGGGAGTGTGAGGCAGGAGAATCACTTGAACCCAGGTGGCAGAGGTTGCAGTGAGCAGAGATCATGCCACTGCACTCCATCCTGGGTGATAGAGTGAGATTCTCTCAAAAAAACAAAAAACAAAACCCATATATAACTATAATTTATGAATATTTTCATGCTTGTTTTTTTTGCTAATGAATGTCTCTCAAATGTTATGTTTCTTTGTTTATTTATTTATTTATTTTGAAGTCGAATCTCACTGTGTTGCCCAGGCTGGAGTACAGTGGCACAATTTCAGCTGCCTTCCAAGTAGCTGGGATTACAGCCACCTGCCACCAGGTCCAGCCAGTTTTTTGTATTTTTAGTAGAGATGGGGTTTTACCATGTTGGCCAGGCTCATCTTGAACTCCTGACCTCAGGTGATCTGCCCTTTTTGGCCTCCCAAAGTGTTGGGATTACAGGCGTGAGCCACAGCACCCTGCCCTCAAATTTTATATTTAATACTGTTTTAGATCTAAAGCAAAGTAAATGCAAACCTTATACTTTCTGGTTATTGGTTTAGTTTTTTGTGATAACATATTTCATTTCTTAAATAATTTTTATGTCTTAATTTCTGTAATATAAGGGAATGTTTTATAGTGATTATGGTTTTAAATGTATTTATAGCAATTCTCTGGTTTTAACTTCTGAAGGAGTTCACAGACATAACCTTCTGCAGTTTATCGGATTGGAAAATCTTCATATTTAATTTGAATCAGAGCAGTTAATGATCTAGTTGTAGTTCTCTTGTGTTATATTTCTATGCTCATTTATTCAGCATCTATTATTTCCCTGGCATTGAGGATTCAACAGAGAACAAAAACCAGACTGAAATCTCTGCCTTCATGGAGTTTATCTTTTAGTATGGGAAGACAGACAGATGATGAAGAATATAAATAAGTGAATCATATATTAGAAGGTATAATGCCATGGGTAAATGCCATGGAATAGGAAGTATTAGAGGTGGAGAAGTTTGCAATTGTAAAAAGGAGGGTCAAGAAGTCCTCACTTCTGAGGTGTCATTTGGACAAAGACCCTAAAAGAGATAGCCACTTACATCATCTGTGGGCAGAGGTTTTAGCAAAAACAAAAGTCCCGAGGTGAGAAGTGCCAGGTGTTTTCAAAGAACAAGGAGGCCTGTGTGGCTGGAGCAAAGCAGGCAAGGAGAGCAGCCAAGTTCAAACAGAGCCTTTAGGGCCTTGTAGACCATGATAAGGACACATACACAAAACACACATGCAAACATC
This sequence comes from Chlorocebus sabaeus, assembly GCF_047675955.1. Lineage (NCBI taxonomy): Eukaryota > Metazoa > Chordata > Mammalia > Primates > Cercopithecidae > Chlorocebus > Chlorocebus sabaeus. Next base: position 16,098,224 of record NC_132910.1, read on the forward strand.
TGTCTATGCTACAGTTTCAGAGCTGTTTCGCAGCTAATCAAGTAGAAGATGCCAGTCCTTGGGGATTATTTTTCATTATTAAAGTATTTTGTGCCTGTTGAAGATAAGGCTAAGGAGAAGATGAGGAGATAGGTTGACTGTTTCAGGAGGGATTCAGATCAGTTGAATATTGGAATGCGACTTCAGATTATCTGGTTTCCAATATACAGTTAGGCCTTTCTGTGTATTTTCATATTGAGTTACTGGTATCTTTATTATAGCATTCATGTTATTGTTTAGTTTGTATTGACAATAAGTCCCAAAAGATTAGTTAGTTCATGTATTCACTTTTCAGCAAAAATTTATTGAGTGATGTTGTGTTCTAGGCACTAGGCTTTGGAATAAGCAGTGATATACACTTAAGGACGTAGCCAATATTCTGGTGATGTATTCTAGTACAATGACAGTCTCACAGATCTGCTTGGAGGTAGCATGGAGTAACCTCCTCCAGTCTGTTTTGTTTGTGTCTAAAAGCAATTTAGGTAGTGCTATGCACTGAATGTTTGTGTCTCTTCCAAATTCCTATGTTGAAGCCCTAAGCTCCAATGTGATGGTATTTGGAGGTGGGGCCTTTGAGAGGTAATTAAGTTTAGATGAGGTCATGTGGGTGGGGTCCTCATAATGGGATTAGTACCCTTATTAAGAAGAAATTAGAGAATTCCCCCCTTACTGCTCTCTCAGGCTCTGCCATGCGAGGATATGGCAAGAAGGAAGCAAAGTTTGCAAGCTAAGAAATGTCTTGTTTAAGCTACCCAGTCCATGGTATTTTGTTATAGTAACCCATGCTGACCAAGACAGGTAGATCAATTGGGGACAGAAGAGACGACCATTTAACTTTCCTTTCCCCCATATTTATTGTCTCCTTTTAGTCTCATGTGACAGAATCTAAATCAAATGGTGATAAATAACTTCAGGCATGGTTGGATCCAGCTTTTAAAAATAGTTTATCAGGAATCTGTTTTTCTTTGTTTTTTAATCCTACTCACTTTTTTACTGTTTCATTTTTAGATATACTCTTTCCAAGTGATGGCAAAGCTGTGCCCAACAGCAATAGCTTACATTCTTTCAGCATGAAACTCGGGCAGAAGGAATGTACTTCTTTCCCAGGAGCTTAGAGAAAAGTTTTAAGGCTGATAATTCTTGTCACCAGTGGGACTATCTTGGACTATGTGCGTGATGAATATTTATTCTGTCTAGGGGAATGAATACATTGTATGATCATTCCTGAACTACCTGTCAATTCCTGAAGTTAGGAAATAAAGGTGATCATATGAACCAAAATGTGAGAAGTAGTCCCCTAAATAAAAACTGGGTGCTATTATTCAGAGAAGGCGCAGTGGATGCTGGGCAGGAAAAAGCAAGTGAGTACTACATTTGGGATAGATTGGATAGACAATTTAAACAGTTATGTACTTACACTCCCCCCGCTTTTTTCTAGCATTTTGTGTTCAAGATTTATCTTACTAGATGGAATTAAGAATTTTCAACTAGATCTATTCTCTCATTGGTTTTGAAAAGGCATGAGTTAATAGATTGCTTTCAATACTATAATACCATGGCTTTCACTACTGTTTACTTTGGGAATCTTTGGTAACAGTCGTAAGAATGAATGAATGTGCAACCTAGTTACATAGTGATGTGCCTGCTCCTTCCTTGCCATGTGGGGAGGATGGGGCTAAATATATTTATATTCAGACTGGCTTATGAAGTTGGCCTTTTCATAGATTTATTATGAAGTTGGAAAGCCACTAAACACACACACAGACACACACACTAGTTTGGAAGTGTGAGGACTTTGTCCTCTAGCCTATTTTCAAAGCAGTTGAACTATTGTTCCCTTAGCTGTAACCAAGCATTTGAACTGTCAGGCAAAAGGTTTCTATAAATTTACAGAAAGCAATGAGTTACAGCATGGGTAAACACAGATTGGAAGTGTTTCTGCGACTATAACCATACAGATCACTAAATCTTCCATAATTAATGTTTGTTTTGCTTTTTCTTTTTGCTGCTGAGTAAGCATGAGAGTAAGGCTTTAGCTTTATCCAGTACTGCTTAGATGTCTTTTTTTTCCTATTGCCATTTAACCATTAAGCATATGATGTTCCCTTGAGTTGTTTTTTGTATTTGGTTGAACTTTTCTGCTAAACTGCTTGAGCTACTTTTATACCAATAGAACCTGTGGGCTGAAGCTCATTACTGTATGACTTTTCTAAGGAGCACAGTGCAGCCACAATTAAAGATATATATTCTAGTGACGGGGATACCTGAACAATGGGCAAGAATATCTCTTAATGCTTAATTTTTCCTTTTGGAAAGATAATTTTTATTTTCTTAATTATGAAGATATGTTTATCATAAAGAATTTAGAAAGTGTTATGGTTTTCCAAAGTCATCTATAATTTTATTACCTAGAGATAATCAATGTTAACATTTTGGTATGTTTCCTTTCAGATCTTTCTTATGCGTGTGTATACACACACCCATACCTACACACATTTCGTTGTTGTTTTTTTAATGAAAATGGCGTTTATGGCAGTAAGTATCTCCCATGAGATCACAGCAGTCACAGTTTTGTAAAGGGGTTTAGTTCACTAACTAGTCTCATTGTTAGATCACTAGGTTATGTCTAATTTTTCACTCTTATAAACAAGGCTGCAGTTTACATCTTTGTGCATATCAATGATTATTTCCTTGGTATAAATGCCTCAATTTCCTAGGTCATAAAATATGTACTTTTTTCTTTTTTTAGATTTTTATGGATGTATAATAGTTATACATTTCTAGGAAGGTATGCACATTTTAAGGCTTTTGATGGTTATTGGCAAAGTGCCCTCAGAAATATGCCAATTTAAGCTCTCCACAAGCCTCTATATGCTGCCCATTGCTTCACAGAATTGTCAATATTGCTGATTTAATAAGAAGAAAAACTTAATGAACACTTTCTAATTTCTTAAATAAGGTATTTTTTTTCATGTTTGTTATCTCATTTGTATATATTAATGTTTTGTGAAATGCTGAACTCGGCTTTCCTTTTTTTTCTATTGAATTTCAATCTTCTTGTTAATTTGTACAAGTTTTTCATATATTTATGCTAGTAATCTTTTTTTCTGTCATTTGTTACTGATTGACTTGCTTTTTTTTTTTTTTTACAGTCAACTCTATCTTTTCTTTAATTGGTTTGTTTTGAAATGTTTATGGAAGACATTGTGTCATGCATTGTGTTGAGAGCCTGACAGTCATTAACTCCTTCATTCCACTGTACAATGCTGTAAGTTGGATATTGTCATCATCCCTATTTTACGGATGAATAAACTGACTCTACAAACAGCAAATTGGGAACTGAAACTATGTAGCATGACTCAGAGCTGGCCCCCTTGAACATTTATTTAATTCTTCTCTTGCTTGATTTTGCTCTTGGTGTCCTGTTTAGGCCTTCTACCTCTAAAGATTTTGTAACCATTCACCTGTATTTTCTTTTGGTATAATTATGGTTTAATGTTTACCTAATATTTAAATGTTTTATCTCATGATCTCTGGGATCTCTTTTGTTCTCTCATCTGCAGAAACAGAATAACTGCTTGTTGCTTTTTATTCATGACTCTTTGTTTTCAGAGCTGCTGCTAAATTCCTTTCTTCCTTTTATCCCATATTAATGCTAGTATAAGTAAGTTCAACAAACATTTTCTGGGCATGTTCTTCATGCAAGAATCTCTGCTAGGCATTGTAGGGATATAAAAATGAATAAGACAGAGTCTGCCTCCCCAGAAACTTGTGATGTAATGACAAGAAAGAGAAGTATTCATAAAGACCTTTAAGGAGAAAGCTCTAAGTCCTTTAAGAGCTTTAAGTCCTGTAAGAGATACACGTAATATAGTGGGAAAAGGGGGAGGTAGAAAATAATATGAATTGGGGAAATAATTAAAGAAGGATTTGTGAGGAAGTGAAATTTAAACCAAATCTTGAAAAGTGGGAAAGACTCAGACTATAAAACTGGGACAATAATAGCACCATCTTATAGAACTGTCATAAAGATAAAATGAGTTCATACATGTGAAGCGTGTGAGACAATACCTGGCACGCAGTCAAGAGCTAAGTCAATGTTAAGCACTGTTTTCATGATCACAACTTGAACAAAAGTTAGAAAAGTGCTGACTGTAGAATAAAGCCTACCTTGTAGATTTTTACTTACAAAGCAGAATATCCCTCTGAATTTTTTGCGTTAGTAGTTGCTGAATTGTACATTTCACTGTTTTCACAAAGTTATCCATGTTGCATCTGAAGGAAGGCAGGATATTTCTGAAGGAAAATAAATTTAATTAACTTGGAGCCAGTTTTATTAACTTTTATATATTATGCTTTTATTTTGAAAATTGTTCATTGGTTACTAATTAACCTTAGAAAGAGGTTTAAGAAAGTCTGAGAGCCTTAGTTATAGATTGTAATCACAGTTAAATTTAAATATCTTCAAACAGTGATATATATGTATATGGGTATGCCTTTTATTACTTATTACTCTAATATATTAACTTAATATATTAATTATATTAACATTATATTAATAATTATATTAATTATTATATTAAGGATAATATGTTACCTTAATATATTATAGTAATTCCAGCTTAATTTAGATAATAAAATTATATTTGATACCTTTGCTGTTTTGGGGACTTGCAAGTTTCTTTTAGTTGGGGGTAGGACCCTGCCAGGGAACAGCAGTCAACATGGGAGACTAGGAAGCAGGAAGCTTGGCACCTACAATAGAATTTTAAGAGCAGCACTATATAGCAGTCTGGAACCTGGGACCAGAACTAGGTCCAATAGATGATGACTGCTGAGCCCTTCTCCATTTAACCTTGAGAACAGAAGCCAATCCCCAAGGCTTGGGAGAGAGCATGTCCATGCGGATCAATGTTGGTGGACTAAAGACTACTTGCAGCTCTTCATGATTTTTAGCACTTGCTATAAACTGGAGTGGGACACAATGAGACATGAGACCAACCATCTCCCCCATTCTTCTCTTCTTTCTATCCATATCCATCAGAACCACCACTTCCTCCCTCACTAGAACCAGTTTTCCTTGTATAGTTTAGGAGTTAGAAAGCACACAGGACTACTTTAGTTCATATGGCACCTTTATAGCAATAAGAAAAAACTCCCCTTCCTCAAGATACCCCATGGCTTCTGCTAGAAAATTATCATAATAAATATACAAATCTATGATATCTATTATTTGAATTCTGCTCCTTTAGATGTAGAATGTACAGTCAATATGGTACTGCCCTGGAAGAGGCCCTCTGTCCTCCCTTCCCCCATTAGACTTTGAACTCTTTGAGGTTGAGGATAATGATATCTTCCTGGTATCCATAGAGTCTAACACAATCCCTGGATCTTTCTGGGAAGCTTTTCTCCCCTTTCTCTACAAGGTTAACTGAATTTTTTAAATCTCAAAAACATATTTTAATTTGTGAAAGTATTTGCATAATGGAGTGCCACTTGAAATGAAACAAATGCATTATAATATACCTAAAATGTCAGTTTCCTGTTCAGAGCAGCATTTTCAAGGATACCATTCTTGGTTTGCTGGTGCCAAGTATTATTTTAGATTAAAATTGCCATGGTTTACTACAACCTAAGGGCGTAAGATAAGGTGTTTTGTGATTATGGTAGTTATACAGTTTACTTATCATAAATTTAATATCACAAAGGATTATCATTTCAAAAGACTTTTGTTACTGTCTATATTTCTCTTTGGATTGCATGTTCCACTGAGTCAGCCCCTCTAGCCTGAATTAGGTGAAGAATATTTTTTCTCTCTTATCTGTCTATAATGTGTGAGAGTCAATTAGCTATTGGTAATGTTCACTGGCTCCTATTTAGGGAGAGTATATTTATATTTTATTTGTTTTTTTCTAAATGCTTTTTCCCCCTAGCAAAGAGATGCATCAAATTCATCACAACAAATCCATCTACGAAGAGAATGCTTGCTCACCAGGAAAGTTAATCTCTTATCGCTGATAAAAAGATTATTTCATGGGCAGCCAGGGTATATTAGAGCAAGTAAAAAGTTCCCAAGCTTCCACAAAGCCTCATGATAACAAACAAGAATAGTTCTTTTTGCATAACACTATTGATATTTGACATGAAGTAAACAATAAGTGAGGGATTGATGAGTTGAGTTCCCTATTGCCTACAGCTTGCTTAAGAGTGGTTCACCAGCCATCTCAAAAGGCCTTTGGACAAATAGTGTAGATATTAGTTAAATTTGCTGCAATGTATCTTATGCTTATCTAATAAATTGACCCTAAAATACAGTAGATAGACGTAAGATAGAAATTTTATTCTTTCTCATGTAAAAATCTCCATCGGTGGTCTAGAGCTGGCAATGCAATTTCTTGGCACGAGGGTTCCAGTTACTGTTGTTCTGCTGTCTATACTATTTCCATTTTGTGGTCCCAAATAGCTGTTTTAGCTCTTGCAATTATTTCCTGATTCCAGAGATCAAAGACAGAAACAGGAAGGAACAGAGTATGTTCCCTTTAAGGTGATGACCCAGAAATTGTACATTTCACTACATCTCCCACCCTCCCATTGGCTAGATGTCACTTCCATGACCACAAGGACTGGTGGGAAATGTAATCTTTTTCCCCAGGTAGCCATGTGCCAAGCTAAACGGGTGGTTATGTTACTAAATGAGGTAAGGAAAGTTGAATATTTGGGCACAAGAAACAATCTCCAATAAAATGGCCTTTACCACTAGTTATGGTACTGAAAGTCAGTGACATAAATTACATTTTTAAATAGGATATTTTTCTAGGAGTAGGTTACGTTTTCTAGTTAATTTTGTAGTCTCTGAAAGGCATTTGTTATATTAGGTATTGCTGATGAAACTGGCTACGTCATCGTCTTTGCTTGGATTAACTGCTGTATGTGCTTGCTCAGATTAACTGTTCTGTGTGTCATTGTTATGCAGATATGAAGCCAAGAACATGCAGCCTGTTATATGTTCAGGCCACTTGTGAATGAAGAAATGGAAGCTAGTACAACTTTGTTCTGAAAGATGTTGCTTTATAAGTGTTAAGCAGTTTCCATCATCCTAGTAGCCAAAATGTAAGAAAGATGGAAGATATATTTTACTTATATTTTAATTTGCAGACTTTTCAAAGAAGCTGTTTAGGCATATTCTTATTTTAATCCTGTTAAATGTTAGTTTTCATTTCTTATTGTTTTTTATTTTTAATTTTTTGTTCAATTTACTTTGAATTACAAAACAAACAAACAAATAAATAAATAAACTTTAATACCCTCTCCCTTCTGCTAGCCCACTCCTTGGCCCTCTCTCCTCCAGATTCTGCATGGTCTTTACTTCCTCCAGGAAGCTTTCTTTACCTGATAACTCAATTGTGGATTGGGTGCCTCAAGCATGTATTACTGTAATACCAGGGATGTGGTTTACATTCTTCAACCAACTCTCTGTTTTGTCGTTGTCTGCTTATATGATTCTATCCCCCACTAGACTCTAAGCTTTATAAGGGGATGAACTATGTTGTTTATTCACCAATGTATCTCTTCTATCTGGCACTCAGTGCCTGAACACACATTTGTTAAACAAATGTAGAAATGAGTGGGTGAAGAAAAGGAATAGATAGAAGGAAAAGCTAACAAAAAGGGAACAGGAAACAGATAAGGAAGAAGGAAGAAGTACATTTGTTTTCATGATGTCTACCTATTTAAAACTTGTCTCTTTCTTCCTTTTTTTTTTTTGAGATTGATTCTCACTCTATTGCCCAGGCTGGAGTGCAGTGGCACGATCTCAGCTGACTGCAACCTCTGCCTTCCAGGTTCAAGTGATTCTCCTGCCTCAGCCTCCCGAATAGCAGGGATTACACGCACCCGCCACCACGCCCAGCTGATTTTGGTATTTTTTCTAGAGACGTGATTTCACCATGTTGGCCAGGCTGGTCTGGAACTCCTGAACTCAGATGATTCACCCACCTTGGCCTCCCAAAGTGCTGGGATTACAGGCATGAGCCACTGCACCCATCCAAAACCTGTTTCTGTCTGACCCACCCAACTGTCAGTTTTCTCACAGTGCAGTCGGAACAGTGGTCTAGAAGGCTTTTTCTCTCAGCTGCCACTTGCTTAGCATGGTAGTTATTCCTTTCTGTCTATTCAGGTCCCTTCTCTAAGCTCATGGTGGAAAGCAGAGACAATTTAGGGTGTGGTGAGAGTGTTTCTGTGTTGGCTAAGTTGTCTGGGCAAGGTAACAGTTCCATTTTCTCCCCAAGGTATCTCATCAGTTCACTTCCAAAGAGCTCTAAGAGGCTTAAGGAGGGTTTCAGTTATGTGTTTCAACTGTGGTTATATTCTACCAGTTCACAAAAATAAATTTCCTTTGAGTATTGTCTGTATTACTAACTTAAAAATCTATCCAGTGTTTTTAGGCTTGGCAAAATATATTTTACTTATATTTTAATTTGCAGACTTTTGAAAGAAGTTGTTTGTAGGTAGACTACAATGTATCTAGTTTGTTGTTTAATTGAAATTTAAGTATTCAATGACACATTTTTATCATAATACATTCCATTATTATCTTCAACATTGAGAACCTTTCTTAATTGAATAAGACTGTTCTGTAAAGTAAAGTAAAAAATATCATTTGAATAGATAGAAAATAACAGAAAATAGGCAAGTATGTGGCAAGTAGAAAGGTGTGAAGAATGGAATGGGAGAAGAACCATTACAATGGTTATAAATTCACAGTCTTGGGTTTAGAGCCTTGATGAATAATTAAGGGAGTCTGGGACCAGGAAGATATAAAGATTCCTTATGTGTTATGGGATTGTAAAGCTAGAATCAGGGATCTTTGGAATCCTCTTGTTCAGTGTGCCAATTTTACAGACGAAGAGATGGCATAAGTGGTATATCCAGGGTCACTGAAAGTGGCAGTTGTCTCATCTGGTGGTGTGCTTTTCCATTTTTGAAAGTGTCATGGCTTATAGTCATGAGGTCTAATAAAATATTCATGGAGACAAATTTAAAGATGCCAAAGTGTCCTAAATTAGTCATTGATCTTTATGCTTTAAATCTTTCCTGAAAAAAGATAAGGCATAAATAAACTAATAACAGATATAAATCTGATTCATGGTAATATTTCAATTAGGAGTTTCAATTTTCAATTAGGAACTAATTTCAGTCTATAATGAATGCTAAAGAAATGAAAAAATTTCAGAAGTAATCATATGAATTCATTGAGTTACTTGCAGATTAAAATAATTTTTAGCCTCGATCCATGTACAAATAAAATTTTAAATTTAGTGGGTTTTTTTGTTACATTTTAATTATTTGGAAAACATTACAATTTGTCTCAAGTGAATTTGAACATCCAATTTCCTAGTCCCTGAAAACAGGAAATTCAAAAATTTAAACCAAGCTAAAATATATCACATTACATGGCTTTGTTTTAAGAAATAAAACTTATTTCTGTACGAATATTTGCTTTTTAATTCAGTGGAGAAGTTATTAACTCTAAAAGTGATTTGAAGTTTTTCTATTTGTTAGGGTACGTTAGTAGTTCTGTATTTCAATTCAGACTCTTGTGGAATTCTATGGGGATGGTTAAAGTATGCAGCCATTGTTGGGGAAGAAAAATTTTGTCTGTAGTCAGCAGAATCTGAAACCCCAGAGTAAACTGAAATTAGAGCTGAGTAAGACTTTCTATAGTCAGTGTGGAGCCGTGGTCTGTCACAAACATACAAAACAGTCATCTGTGCTGTACTGCATAGGCAGAGCATTTATATGGATGATACAAATCTTTATTATAAAGAAAAACATCCCATGCTAACTATACTGAATAAAGGACGTTTATTTTAACTGAAGACAAGGGGTGAGGTGTGGGTATGAAGACTTACTGTTTCATATTAGCAGATGTTTCCCACTTTGTCATGAATTTACTTTTGCACCCTACCCCACTCCAGGACTCTAACAAATGAGGAAATAAGCCAATTTCAGATTTCATTAATGTAAGTCTCATTCCATTCTTCCCTGTGCCTAATTTAATCATTTTATTGAAGTGGTTGATTGATTAGACCAGTATTTTTGGAGCATTTTGGGGTGTACTTGTGCTATAATAGGAGCTAAATGCACAAAGGTGGCTAACATTATTTATTTTACTATTTTCAACTTCTATTGTTGCTATTGATACATCTGTAGCCACTGTAATGTCAGTTTCTTTGTATGTGATCCATTTTTCTTTGGCTGATTTTCAGATGTGTATATATATATTTTTTTTACAATTTCATTATAATGTTATAATGTCTAATTCTGGATATCTTTACATTTTCCCTGCTTAGTATACATTGTATTTCCTGTGTCTGTGGTTTTATGTTTTTCTTCAGTTTTAGAAAATTCTCATATATTATTTCATTTAGTATTATGTCTCCTCTTCATTTTTTTTTTTTAAATTTAGGAACTCTAAACATGTTTTAGACCTTTGCATTCAATATTATTTTCATATTTTTGTCTTTTATTTCTTTGCCATGGTTTTGTTGATATCTTCAGATTTATTCTTATTTTACTATTTTCCTCTTTAGTATTTGAAGTCAGTGTTTGAGTTTTTAATTTCAAATATGGTTTTCATTTTTAAAAACTCTCCTTTTTAAAAAATCAGGTAATTTTTGGTAGTTCCTTATTCTTACCTTAATTATTTTGCTTTCATCTTTTATTTCTTTAAACATTTTTTATGTAACTTACATTCTTTTGTTGATAATTCTACTATTGAAGACACTAAGATCTGAATCTGCTGTACGATGTGTGTATGTCTATATGGTATGAGCATGGGCAGTAAAAGTGTACAGTTGTATGTGATCAGAGTTAAGCAGTTTTCAGCTTCAAATAGCTTGTTATATTTTACATAAGCCTCATGGTAACCACAAAGCAAAAAGTATAAAAGAAGCACGAAATCAAAATAGGATTCAAAGCATACCACTAGAGGAAACTATAACAAAGGAAGACAGGAACAGGAAAAGAAAGAAATAAAATATCCACAAAACAACCAGACAACAAATTATAAAGTGGCAATATTAAGTCCTTACCTATCAATAATTACTTTGAATGTAAATTGATTAGATTTTCCAATAAAAAGAAACAGAATAGTTGAATGGATTAAGAAATAAGACCCAACTGTATGCTGCCTACAAGAGACTTACCTCACTTTTAGGGGCACACATAGACTGATAGTGAAGGGATGGAAAAAGGTATTCCACACAAATTAAAATTGAAAAACAGCAGAGGTAGTTATACAAATGGTTCCTGACTTTTGATTGACTTATGATTTTTTGACTTTATCAGGGTGCAAAAGCAATGCATATTCAGTACACTTCTTGACTTATGATGGGGCACATCCTGATAAATCCATGGTAAGTTGAAAATATTTTAAGTCGAAAGTGTGCTTTTGATTTACATTGTTTATAATATTTTCAACTTATGATGGATTTATAAGGATATAACCCTATTATATGTTAAGGGACATCTGTACTTATATTAGACAAAATAGACTTTAAGTCAAACACTGCAAAGAGACAAGTACATTATACAGGGATAAAAAGGTAGATTCAACAAGAGAATATAACTGTTATAAATATATTGTACCTAACATTGAAGCACCTAAATATAAAGTAAATATTAAATATTAAAGGATATGAAGGGAGAGATATAATAAATTGCAATTCAGTAATAGTAGAAGACCTCAATACCTGACTTTCAACAAGGAACAGATTATCCAGAGTGGAAATTAATAAGGAGACCTTGGTCTTGACCTACACTTTAGACCAAATAGACCTAACAAATTGATATAGGACATTACATGCAGCAGCAACAGAATGCACATTCTTTTCAACTGCACATGAAATATTATTCAGGATAGGTCATATATTGGGCCACAAAACAAGTCTAAATAAACTTAGGGGACTGAAATTATATTAAGTATCTTTTCTGATTATGATGATATGAAACTAGAAATCAGTAACAGGAAAAGTCTTGGGAAATTTACAAATATGTGGAAGTTAAACAACATGCTCCTGACCAACCAGTGGGCAAAGAAGAAATCAAAACAAAAATGGAAAAATGTCCTGAGAAAAATGAAAGTGGACAAACAATATACCAAAACTTAATGGATACAGTAAAAGTAGCTCTAAGAGGGAAGTTTATAGCAATAAACATAAGTATCAAAAAAAAAAAAAGAAGAAAGATCTGAAATAACCTAATGCTTCATCTCAAGGAACTAGAAAAGAACAAACTAAGCCAAAAGTTAGCAGAAGAAAGGAATTAACAAAGATTACAGCATAAATAAATGGAATAGAGACTAAATAAGCCATAAAATCAATTACAAGGCCAGGCGTAGTGGCTCACACCTGTAATCCCAGCACTTTGGGATGCCGAGACAGGTGGATCATAAGGTCAGGAGATTGAGACCATCCTGGCCAACATGGTGAGACCCTGTCTTTACTAAAAATACAAAAACTAGCTGGGTGTGGTGGTGCGTCCCTGTAGTCCCAGCTACGTGGGAGACTGCGGCAGGAGAATCAATTGAACCCGGGAGATGGAGGTTGCAGTGAGCCGAAGATCACATCACTGCACTCCAGCCTGTCAACAGAGTGAGACTTCGTCTCAATAAATAAATAAATAAATAATAAAATCAATTACATTAAGAGCAGATTGTTTGAAAAGATAGCTGAAACTGACAAACCCCTAGGTAGACTAAGAAAATGAGAGAGAAGATTAAAATAAAATCAGAAATGAAAGAGAAGACATTGCAGGTGATACCACAGAAATACAAAGAATCATAAGAGATTACCATGAACAATTATACAGCAACAAATGGGATAACCTAGAAGACACTGATACATTCCTAGACACATACAACCTACTATCATGGAGAAATAAAAAATCTGAACAGATTAATAACAAGTAAGAAAATTGAATCAGTAATTAAATGTCTCCCATCAAAGAAAAGCCCAGGACCTGATGGCTTCACTGCTGAATTCTACCAAACATTTAAAAAAGAACTAATGCCAATCCTTCCCAGACTCTGAAAAAATTGTAGAGAAGGGAGTACTTCCAAGCTCCTATCTTGATACCAAAGCCAGAGAAGGAAATTACCAGGAAAGAGAATAATAGGTTAATATCTCTGCTGAACATGGATGCAATCATTCTTAACAAAATGCAATAGTAGCAAACTGAATTCAACAACATACCAAAAGGATAATTCACAACGAACAAGTTGGATTTATCCCTGGGATGCAAGCATGGTTCAACATATGCAAATCGAAAAATGTGAAATAACACGTTAACAGAATGAAGGTTAAAAACCATATGATCATCTTATTAGATGCAGAAAAAGCATTTGATAAATCCGACATCCTTTTATAATAAGAACTCTCAACCAACTAGGTCTAGTAGAAGGGTACCTCAACACAAGAAAGGCAAGCTCACAGCTAACATTATACTCCGTGGTGAAAAGTTGAAAGCTTTTCTTCTAAGGTCAGGAATAAGACAAGGATACACACATTCACCACTTCTATTTAACATAGTACTGGAAGTCCTTACCAGATCAATTAGAGAAGAGAAAGAAATAGAAGGCATCAAAATAGGAAAAAAGTGAAATTATCACTGATTGTTGATGACATCTCATGCATAGAAAACCCTAAAGATTTCACTAAAAGCTGTTAGAACTGATACATGAATTCAGTAAAGTTGCAGGTTACAAAATCAACATAGAAAAATGAGTAGCATTTCTATACACCAACAACTATCAGAAAAGGAAATCAGGAAGACAATCCTATTTACAATAGCTATTTAAAAAAACCTAGGAATAATTTAATCCAAGAATGTGAAAGATCTATACACTGAAAAGAATAAAACATTGATGAAAATAACTGAAGAAGACTCAAATAAATGGAAAAATATTTCACACTCATGTATTGGAAGAATTAACATTGTTAAAATGTTCATATGACCCAAGGCAATCTACAGATTCAGTACAATTTCTATCAAATTTCCAATGGCATTTTTCACAGAAATAGCAAAAACAGTTCTAAAATTGATATGAAACAACATAAAACCTCAAATAGCCAAGGCAATCTTGAGTAAAAAAGAACAAAGCTGGAGGCACTGCACTACTTGCTTTCAAACTATTTCACAAATCTACAGTAATTACAATAGCATGATACTGGCCTAAAAATAGATACATTGATAGATGAAACAAAATAGAGAATATAGAATGAACCCAAAAAATTGATTTTTGCCAAAGATGCCCAATCCACACAGTGGGAAAAGGATGGTATCTTCAGAAAAAGGTGTTGGGAAAACTGTGTATCTCATGCAAAAGAATGAAACTGAACACTTTTGTATATCTCACACCATATACAAAAATCAACTGAAAATGAGTTAGACACTAAATGTTAGACCTGAAACCATAAAACGACTAGAAGGAAACCTGCAAGAAAAACCACTATACATTTGTCTGTGCGATGAGTTTCTGTATCTGACCCCAAAAGCTCCAGCAACAAAATGGATAAATAGGATTACATCAAATTTAAAAAGCTCCTACGTAGTAAAGGGAATAATTAACAGAGTGAAGAAGCAACCTGGAGAGATTAGGAGAAAATATTTGCAAGCCATACATTGGATACATCTATAACATCCAGAATATTTAAGGAACTGAAACATCTCAATGGTAAGAAACAATTAATCCAATTAACAAATGGGAATGGGACCTGAACAGATATTTCTCAAAAGAAGATAGACAAATGACCAACAAAGAAAAATGTAAAACATGCCTCAAATCACTAATCATTAGGAAAATACAAGTTAAAACCATAATGAGATATCATTAAAACATACATTATTCTACACTATACAGCTATTATTAAAACAACAAAAAAAGATGTGTGGGCAAGGTTGTGGAGAAAAGGGAATCCGTACACACTGTTGATGGGAATGTAAATTCATACAGCTGTTACAGAAAACTATACAAAGGCTCCTCAAAATACTATGAATTACCATATTATCCAGCACTACCACTTTGGGTATATATCCAAAGGAAATGAAATTGCCATGTTGAAGAGATATCTGCACTCTCATGTTCATTGCGGGGTTATTCACAGTAGCCAAGTTATGGAATCAGCCTTCATGTTCATCAATAGATGGACAAATAAAGAATACATGGTATATATGTACACAAGGAAATACTATTCATTCTTTTTTTCTTTTTCATTTTTTTTATTTTTTGAGTCAGAGTCTTGCTGTGTCACCCAGGCTGGAATACAGTGGTGCCATCTCGACTCACTGCAAACTCTGCCTCCCAGGTTCAAGAGATTCTGTTGCCTCAGTCTCCTGAGTAGCTGGGATTACAGGTGCCAGGCTAATTATTGTATTTTTAGTAGAGATGGGGTTTCGCCATGTTGGCCAGGCTGGTCTCTAACCCCTGAGCTCAGGTGATCTGCCTGCCTCGGCCTCCCAAAGTGCTGGGATTGCAGGCGTGAGCCACCATGCCCGGCCTATGAATTCTTTTTTTAATTTTTATTATTATTATTATTATTATACTTTAAGTTCTAGGGTACATGTGCATAACGTGCAGGTTTGTTACATATGTATACTTGTGCCGTGTTGGTGTGCTGCACCCATCAACTCGTCAGCACCCATCAACTCGTCATTTACATCAGGTATAACTCCCAATGCAATCCCTCCCCCCTCCCCCCTCCCCGTGATAGGCCCCGATGTGTGATGTTCCCCTTCCTGAGTCCAAGTGATCTCATTGTTCAGTTCCCACCTATGAGTGAGAACATGCGGTGTTTGGTTTTCTGTTCTTGTGATAGTTTGCTAAGAATGATGGTTTCCAGCTGCATCCATGTCCATACAAAGGACACAAACTCATCCTTTTTTATGGCTGCATAGTATTCCATGGTGTATATGTGCCACATTTTCTTAATCCAGTCTGTCACTGATGGACATTTGGGTTGATTCCAGGTCTTTGCTATTGTGAATAGTGCCACAATAAACATACGTGTGCATGTGTCTTTATAGCAGCATGATTTATAATCCTTTGGGTATATACCCAGTAATGGGATGGCTGGGTCATATGGTACATCTAGTTCTAGATCCTTGAGGAATCACCATACTATTTTCCATAATGGTTGAACTAGTTTACAATCCCACCAATAGTGTAAAAGTGTTCCTATTTCTCCACATCCTCTCCAGCACCTGTTGTTTCCTGACTTTTGAATGATCGCCATTCTAACTGGTGTGAGATGGTATCTCATTGTGGTTTTGATTTGCATTTCTCTGATGGCCAGTGTTGATGAGCATTTTTTTCATGTGTCTGTTGGCTGCATGAATGTCTTCTTTTGAGAACTGTCTGTTCATATCCTTTGCCCACTTTTTGATGGGGTTGTTTGTTTTTTCTTATAAATTTGTTGGAGTTCTTTGTAGGTTCTGGATATTAGCCCTTTGTCAGATGAGTAGATTGCAAAAATTTTCTCCCATTCTGTAGGTTGCCTGTTCACTCTGATGGTAGTTTCTTTTGCTGTGCAGAAGCTTTTTAGTTTAATGAGATCCCATTTGTCAATTTTGGCTTTTGCTGCCGTTGCTTTTGGTGTTTTAGACATGAAGTCTTTGCCCATGCCTATGTCCTGAATGGTACTACCTAGGTTTTCCTCTAGGGTTTTTATGGTATTAGGTCTAACATTTAAGTCTCTAATCCATCTTGAATTAATTTTCGTATAAGGAGTAAGGAAAGGATCCAGTTTCAGCTTTCTGCTTATGGCTAGCCAGTTTTCCCAGCACCATTTATTAAATAGGGAATCCTTTCCCCATTTCTTGTTTCTCTCAGGTTTGTCAAAGATCAGATGGCTGTAGATGTGTGGTATTATTTCTGAGGACTCTGTTCTGTTCCATTGGTCTATATCTCTGTTTTGGTACCAGTACCATGCTGTTTTGGTTACTGTAGCCTTGTAGTGTAGTTTGAAGTCAGGTAGCATGATGCCTCCAGCTTTGTTCTTTTGACTTAGGATTGTCTTGGCAATGTGGGGTCTTTTTTGGTTCCATATGAACTTTAAAGCAGTTTTTTCCAATTCTGTGAAGAAAGTCATTGGTAGCTTAAAGGGGATGGCATTGAATCTATAAATAACCTTGGGCAGTATGGTCATTTTCATGACATTGATTCTTCCTATCCATGAGCATGGTATGTTCTTCCATTTGTTTGTGTCCTCTTTGATTTCACTGAGCAGTGGTTTGTAGTTCTCCTTGAAGAGGTCCTTCACATCCCTTGTAAGTTGGATTCCTAGGTATTTTATTCTCTTTGAAGCAATTGTGAATGGGAGTTCATTCATGATTTGGCTCTCTGTTTGTCTGTTACTGGTGTATAAGAATGCTTGTGATTTTTGCACATTAATTTTGTATCCTGAGACTTTGCTGAAGTTTCTTATCAGTTTAAGGAGATTTTGGGCTGAGACAATGGGGTTTTCTAAATATAAAATTATGTCATCTGCAAACAGGGACAATTTGACTTCTTCTTTTCCTAACTGAATACCCTTTATTTCTTTCTCTTGCCTGATTGGCCTATGCATTCTTAAAAAAAAAAGGGAATCCTTCATTTGTGACAACATGGATGAACCTGGAGTACATTAT
This sequence comes from Chlorocebus sabaeus, assembly GCF_047675955.1. NCBI lineage: Eukaryota > Metazoa > Chordata > Mammalia > Primates > Cercopithecidae > Chlorocebus > Chlorocebus sabaeus. The sequence goes on from NC_132910.1 coordinate 16,115,948, forward strand.
GCCAAGTGAAATAAGCCAAGCACAGAAACAAATACCACACCATCTCACTTATATGTGGAATCTAAAATAACTGAACTCATAAAAGCAGAGAATAGAATGGTAGCTATCAGAGACTGAGGCATGGAGAGAATGAAGAGATATTGGTCAAAAGATACAAGGTTTCAGTTAGACAGGAAGAATTTTTTTTTGAGATCTATTGCACAGTATGGTGACTATAGTAATACTAACATACTATATATTTCAAAATTGCTGAGAGTAAATTTCAAATGTTCTCACCACAAAAAAATTATAAGTATGTGAGATCATGAATATGTTAACTAACTTGATTTAATAATTTCACATTCTATACATATATCATAACATCACTTTGTACCAAATAAATATGTACAACTATAACATATCAATCTATATATAATAAAAAATCTTCAGGTTACTTTTGATAGTGTCCTATTTCCAACTTAATAATTTTGCTTTCATTTTTTATTTTGTGTAACCTTTTATATATAGTTTATATTCATTAATAATTCCACTATTGAAGTCAGTGGAATTTGAATCTGCTCTATGATATGTCTGTTGACTTATTCATGACTTGCTTTTTTGTGTTTTGTAAGTTTGGGTTATGAGCTCATATCTGGAAGAATAATCTTTGGTACTTCTGCAGGCCTAAATCAGGGGTGATTTCCTTCAAAGAGCATTTGGCTTGGCTTCTCCTTTGAAGCTAAGGGGTCACTAGGGACACTACCAATCTGCCACTGCTTTAGCTCACTTTGGGGCCCTGAATGAACAGATGAATTGCAGGTTCAGTTCTCCCACCTATAAAGCAGCCCAAGTCCAAATTTCTGGATTCCTACAAGGAAGCCAATAGTCTCCCCAAGGCAATGCCAGCTTTTTGTTGACTTGTTATCTAAAGTCTGATTTCAGCTCACTGGTTGGTTTTTGTTTTACTTATTTGGCCTATGCAGATTTTCCTTACTTTCTTACAAGTCAGCAGTGAATTAAAAAGTACATTTACTATCATTTATATATTATTGTATTGTGTGATCTATATGTTACTATAGCAAGAAGGTCCATCATAATATCCAACCTCATATTACTCCAAGACACTGAAGTCTACCTTTAATTATTCATTTTGCATATGGCTCCCTAATAATCTATGTTTTTCAGAAAATAAAATATATGGCATAATTAACCTTAAAAATTTGAATAATGAAGTGCTTTCATGGGCAGAAACATTGCAAGTACAGAGATTAATCTTATATAAAGAAAGAACTGTTTCTCTTTCCTCTTGGTTTTGGTGAACAGTATAATCATTGTAAAATTTAACTTTTGTCATTGCCTTTATCCTAGGTTCTCGTGTATTTTTAGATCATTTTTAAACAAAATTAAAACCTAAATCAAGCATTTTGATTCACCTGTTAGATTATATATATGGACCATCTCATTAAGTAGCATCGGAAAAAGCCTAGGAGCTAGATATCTTAAAATGTAACTATGATTTAGAGTTGGAATTTTGGACACATTATTTGTACTTTGGTTATTATCAGTGTTCATGCTCAATATTCAGTATTCTCTCCATAAGTCAGATTTGTCCTTTGCATCATTCTTCAAATTCTGTTGGGTCAGTTACCACAAGATTATAACCTTCAAATAAATAAGTCATGTGCTTTGGACACATTAGCCTAATGAGAAAATAAATGTCTAGAAATCATTATAAGGCAGTGGGCTAAGTCCTAGAGTAGAAAAGGCTACGGAGTATTCTGGGTGTACGCAGGAGGGAGCATCTGTGTCTGTGATGCTGAGGATCTGACCAATTTGGGAAGACTTCACAAAGGAAGGGACATATGAATTGGATATTAAAGAGTAAGTAGGAATTATCACGTAAAGAAAAAGGGAGATGAGGAAGTCTAGGCAAAGGGGCTGTTGTTAGATGGAGCAGGTTAGAAAGGTTTATCTGAAGACTAGATGATTAGCAGTATCACATACTCATCTTCTCATAGGAGGTAAAGTCCCCTGACTTAGTTAATGAAATCACAGCTCCTCTATCCCTCCTATTCACAACCCTATCCTCTTATTACCAAATGCTACCAAATGCTTTATCTTGTCATGTGGACCGAGTTACAAAGAATTCAGTACGTGCTGTCTTTTTTTTTTTTTTTTTGTGGGCTTTTTTTTTTTTTTTTTTTAAATGACAAATTCACTTTTTATTCAGATTCCAAAAATCAAATACCAGACCAGGGTGCTCTTCCTTAAAAACATTAAGAGCTCCAACCAAGTCAAGCCTGTAGCTAGGAATACAGGCACATGCCACCACACCTAGCTATTTTTTTTTTTAGACTTTAAGTTCTAGGGTACGTGTGCACAACTTACAGGTTTGTTACATATGTATACATGAGCCATGTTGGTGTGCTGCACCCATTAACTCATCATTTACTTTAGGCATATATCCTAATGCTATCCCTCCCCATTCCCCCCTACCCCACGACAGGCCCTGGTATGTGATGCTTCCCTTCCTGTGTCCAAGTGATCTCATTGTTCAATTCCCACCTATGAGTGAGAACATTCAGTGTTTGGTTTTCCGTTATTGCGATAGTTTGCTGAGAATGATGGTTTCCAGCTGCATCCGTGTCCCTACAAAGGACATGAGCTCATCCTTTTTTATGGCTGCATAGTATTCCATGGTGTATATGTGCCACATTTTCTTGATGAGGTCTGTCATTGATGGACATTTGGGTTGGTTCCAAGTCTTTGCTATTGTGAATAGTGCTGCAATAAACATATGTGTGCATGTGTCTTTATAGCAGCATGATTTATAATCCTTTGGGTATATACCCAGTAATGGGATGGCTGGGTCAAATGGTATTTCTAGGTCTAGATGCTTGAGGAATTGCCACAGTGTCGTCTACAATGGTTGAACTAGTTTACAGTCCCACCAACAATGTAAAAGTGTTCCTATTTCTCCTCTCTAGAACCTGTTTTTTCCTGACTTTTTAATGATTGCCATTCTAACCGGTGTGAGATGCTATCTTATTGTGGTTTTGATTTGCATTTCCCTGATGGCTAGTGATGAGGAGCATTTTTTCATGTGTTGGTTGGCTGCATAAATGTCTTCTTTTGAGAAGTGTCTATTCATATCCTTTGTCCACTTTTTGATGGGGTGGTTTGTTTTTTTCTTGTAAATTTGTTTGAGTTCTTTGTAGGTTCTGGATATTAGCCTTTTGTCAGAAGAGTAGATTGCAAAAATTTTCTCCCATTCTGTAGGTTGCCTGTTTACTCTGACGGTAGTTTCTTTTGCTGTGCAGGAACTATGTAGTTTAATTAGACCCCATTTGTCAATTTTGGCTTTCGTTACCATTGCTTTTGGTGTTTTAGACATGAAGTCCTTTCCCCTGCCTATGTCCTGAATGGTATTGCCTAGGTTTTCTCCTAGGGTTTTTATTATTTTAAGTCTAACGTTTAAGTCTCTAATCCATCTTGAATTAATTTTTGTATAAAGTGTAAGGAAGGGATCCAGTTTCAGCTTTCTACTTATGGCTAGCCAGTTTTCCTAGCACCATTTATTAAATAGGGAATCCTTTCCCCATTTCTTGTTTTTGTCAGATTTGTCAAAGAGCAGATGATTGTAGATGTGTGGTATTATTTCTGAGGGCTCTGTTCTGTTCCTTGGTCTACATGTCTATTTTGGTACCAGTACCATGCTGTTTTGGTTACTGTAGCCTTGTGGTATAGTTTGAAGTCAGGTAGCGTGATGCCTCCAGCTTTGTTCTTTTGACTTAGGATTGTCTTGGCAATGTGGGCTCTTTTTTGGTTCCATATGAACTTGAAAGTAGTTTTTTCCAATTCTGTGAAGAAAGTCATTGGTAGCTTGATGGGGATGGCATTGAATCTATAAATTACCTTGGGCAGTATGGCCATTTTCACAATATTGATTCTTCCTATCCATGAGCATGGTATCTTCTTCCATTTGTTTGTGTCTTCTTTTATTTCATTGAGCAGTGGTTTGTAGTTCTCCTTGAAGATGTCCTTCACATCCCTTTTAGGTTGGATTCCTAGGTATTTTATTCTCTTGGAAGCAATTGTGAATGGAAGTTCATTCATGATTTGGCTCTCTGTTTGTCTGTTACTGGTGTATACGAATGCTTGTGATTTTTGCACATTAATTTTGTATCCTGAGACTTTGCTGAATTTGCTTATCAGCTTAAGGAGATTTTGGGCTGAGACAATGGGGTTTTCTAAATATGCAATCATGTCATCTGCAAACAGGGACAATTTGACTTCTTCTTTTCCTAACTGAATACCCTTTATTTCTTTCTCTTGCGTGATGCCCTGGCCAGAACTTCCAGCACTGTGTTGAATAGGAGTGGTGAGAGAAGGCATCCCTGTCTTGTGCCAGTTTTCAAGGGGAATGCTTCCAGTTTTTGCCCATTCAGTATGATATTGGGTGTGGGTTTGTCATAAATAGCTCTTATTATTTTGAGATACATTGCATCAATACTGAATTTATTGAGAGTTTTTTTCATGAAGGACTGTTGAATTTTGTCAAAGGCCTTTTGTGCATCTATTGAGATAATCATGTGGTTTTTGTCTTTGGTTCTGTTCATATGCTGGATTACCTTTGTTGATTTGCGTGTGTTGACCTAGCCTTGCATCCGAGGAATAAGCCCACTTAATCATGGTGGATAAGCTTTTGGAGGTGCTTCTGGATTCGGTTTGCCAGTATTTTATTGAGGATTTTTGCATTGATGTTTATCAGGGATATTGATCTAAAATTCTCTTTTTTTATCGTGTCTCTGCCAGGCTTTTGTATCAGGATGATGTTGGCCCCATAAAATAAATTAGTGAGGATTCCCTCTTTTTGTATTGATTGGAATAATTTCAGAAGGAATGGTACCAGCTCCTCCTTGTACCTCTGGTAGAATTCGGCTGTGAATCCATCCGGTCCTGGACTTTTTTTGGTTGGTAGACTATTAATTATTGCCTCAGTCAGAGCCTGTTATTGGTCTATTTAGGGGTTCAACTTCTTCCTGGTTTAGTCTTGGGAGAGTGCATGTGTCCAGGAATTTATCCGTTTCTTCTAGGTTTTCTAGTTTATTTGTGTAGAGTTTATAGTATTCTCTGATGGTAGTTTGTATTTCTGTGGAGTCGGTGGTGATATCCCCTTTATCATTTTTTATTGCATGTATTTGATTCTTCTCTCTTTTCTTCTATATTAGTCTTGCTAGCGGTCTATCAATTTTGTTGATCTTTTCAAAAAACCAGCTTCATTGATTTTTTGAAGGGTTTCTTTGTTTCTCTATCTCCTTCAATTCTGCTCTAATCTTAGTTATTTCTTGCCTTCTGCTAGCTTTTGAATTTGTTTGCTCTTGCTTCTCTAGTTCTTTTAATTGTGATATTAGGGTGCCAATTTTAGATCTTTCCTCCTTTCTCTTGTGGGCATTTAGTGCTATAAATTTCCCTCTACACACTGCTTTAAATGTTTCCCAGAGATTCTGGTATGTTGTATCTTTGTTCTCATTGGTTTCAAAGAACATCTTTATTTCTGTCTTCATTTCAGTATGTACCCAGTAGTGATTCAGGAGCAGGTTGTTCTGTTTCCATGTAGTTGATCGGCTTTGATTGAGTCTTAATCCTGAGTTCTAGTTTGATTGTACTGTGGTCTGAGAGACAGTTTGTTATAATTTCTGTTCTTTTACATTTGCTGAGGAGTGCTGTATTTCCAACTATGTGGTCAATTTCGAATAAGCGTGTTGTGTTGAGAAGAATGTATAATCTGTTGATCTGGGGTAGAGAGTTCTGTAGATGTCTATTAGGTCTTCTTGGTGCAGAGTTGAGTTCAATTCCTGGATATCCTTGTTAACTTTCTGTCTCACTGATCTGTCTAATGTTGAAAGTGGGTAGTTAAAGTCTCCCATTATTATTGTGTGGGAGTCTAAGTCTCTTTGTAAGTCTCTAAGGACTTGCTTCATGAATCTGGGTGCCCCTGTATTGGATGCGTATGTATTTAGGATAGTTAGCTCTTCTTGTTGAATTTATCCCTTTACCATTATGTAATAGCCTTCTTTGTCTCTTTTGATCTTTGATGGTTTAAAGTCTGTTTTATCAGAGACTAGGATTGCAATCCCTGCCTTTTTTTATTTTCCATTTGCTTGGTAGATCTTCCTCCATTCCTTTATTTTGAGCCTACGTGTGTCTCTGCACGTGAGATGGGTCTCCTGCATACAGCAAACTGATGGGTCTTGACTCTTTATCCAGTTTGCCAGTCTGTGTCTTTTAATTGGAGTATTTACATTTAGCCCATTTACATTTAAGGTTAATGTTGTTATGTGTGAACTTGATCCTGTCATTATGATTTTAGCTGGTTATTTTGCTCATTAGTTGATGCAGTTTCTTCCTAGCATCAATGGTCTTTACATTTTGGCATGTTTTTGCAGTGGCTAGTACTGGTTGTTCCTTTCCACGTTTAGTGCTTCCTTCAGGATCTCTTGTAGCGCAGGCCTGGTGATGACAGAATCTCTCAGCATTTGCTTGTTTGTAAAGGCTTTTATTTCTCCTTCACTTATGAAACCCGGTACCTCAGTTGGAAATGCAGAAATCACCCATCTTCTGTGTCACTCATGCTGGGAGCTGGAGGCTGGAGCTGTTCCTATTCGACCATCTTGGTGTGGATTCCTTGGTGGGCATTTTTGATATTAGACCATCTTTCGATCCTCAGAATGATCTCTGGTCCTTGTGTTATCTTTAATCCAAGTGTTGATTGCTGGCTGCCTTGGCTGTGGATGGATACCACTTTGCTTTCTGTGTTTGTATATTACCACTTGCACATGGAGTAGGGAAAATATTTTATTTCAGGTTACCATAATCTTTCATCCTCATTTTTACTAATTTTACCATTTTTAATCTAGAGAATCAGTGTATGTTTGTCTCTTTTTTTTTCTTGTAACTTCAAATTTTGTCTCTTTTTGTTATGTCTTTCAGCCCTCCAGTCTCTCTATGTACCTCCTTATAAGGCAGGTCCATTTCAAACACATGAAGTGAAGGTATACCAGCCATTACCAATGCAGAGTGAATGATTTCTACCTAGCAAGCAGCTGGTTTGTTTCACAGATTTTTTTTCTTTTTGACACAAAAGAAAAGAAAGATTGTGTATTGACAAAGGTTAGATGTCATGACCTCTGAGGTCTCCTCCTGTTTTTTTCTTTATATCAAAAAGATACACAGATACATCTTTACCTCTTTATAAAGATATCTGATACATCAGTGTTTATGGCAGCATTATTCACAATATCTGAAAAGTAGAGACAATTTAAATATTCATTGACAAATGAATCAATAAACAAAATGCAGTATTTACATACAGTGGACTATTATTCCGTCTTAAACAGGAGTGAAATTCTGACACATGCTACAACATGGATGAATTTTTAAGACATGCTAAATAACATAAGCCAGATGCTAAAGGACAAATATTGTGTGTTACCACTTATATGTGGTACCTAGAATAATCAAATTTATACAGACAGAAAGTACACTTAAAATAATAAAGATGGCAAATTCTCTGTTATTTATATTTTACTGCAACAAAGTACTTCTGAGAAGAGATGGAGAAAATCGTATCTTGTAGGGGTCAGTATTTAGAGACTTTATTTATTCAGTCATCCATTCATTCAATAAATTTTGATTTCCTGCTATATATCAAGTATGTTTTAGACACTGGGGCTAGAGCAGTGAGCAAAACACTCAAACACTCAACAATCCTGGTCTCCCTGACTATTTTGGTGAAATTAGACAGATAATAAACAAAGTAAATAAGTAAAATCTACAGTAAGTAAGATGGTGAAAAGGTCTATAGAGAAATATAAAGCAAGGAAGGGTAATTGGGTGAATGGAGGCCAATGTGGCTACAGCAAACAGAAGGGAAGAGTGGGGGTGGGAGCAAGAGTGGTACTGGATAAAAGGAGAGGAAGGCAGAGCTGGTCATGCAGGGCCGTGCAAGTCAGTGCAAGGAGTGGAGATTCCATTGCACGCCATGGCTCTCTGAGATTACAGCTCCATGATCTATAAAACCATAAGGAGATTCTTTTTTAAAAAATCAGGCTGGTTAGTGTTTGTTTTTCATTAATCATATAAAGATAGGCAAAGATTTTCTTCCCCTTCAAGGATTTTCTATTCCAAAATTTATGCAAGTATACAGTTGAAGAGACAGTGCATGCACACACAAACCCACGCAAACTCAAACAGTTCAGTGGCATTAGGAAGCTTCTATTTGCTTAATTCACCTTTGTGCCATCCTCTAAGTATCTTCATCCTGTTTTCCTAGGAAACAGAGTTGAGGCAAAATTTTCATGGTAACATTTAAAAGCAAAGGTAGTTGGAACCCAGGAGCAGCAAGAGTAAGGGAACAAGGAGAGTGAGTTAGGGAAGGAAGAAAAGCACATTCCAGGGGCTGCACTGCCAAGGTGGCCAGTGCTCCACAAAATACAACTTTTTCAGTCATGGGTTCAAATCTGAAGAGACTTGTTATAGCATTGTTGCTGCTTAGAATCATTTGTAAGGGAGAAGCTGGTGAGGAATTTATTTGTTAGTTCTTTCTACTCTTCTTCTTTCTCATTGGTCTTAAAGTTTCTCATAAGGAATGACTACACTGCCCTTTTTTTTTTTTTTTTTTTGAGACTCTGGAGTCTTGCTTTGTCGCCCGGGCTGCAATGGCGTTATCTCAGCTCACTGCAACCTCCACCTCCAGGTTCAAGCAATTCTCCTGCCTCAGCCTCTTGAGTAGCTGGAACTACAGGCATGCCACCACACCTGGCTAATTTTTGTATTTTTAGTGGAAACGGGGTTTTGCCATGTTGGCCAGTCTGGTTTTGAACTCCTGACCTCCAATGATCTGCCCGCCTTGGCCTCCCACAGTGCTGGGATTACAGGCATGAGTCACCGCATTCTGCCGATGCTGCCCTTACTTCTAGATGGTGTTCTCTGGGTCTTCTAGGTGGCTACACTGGAAGCCAGAGCCTCCGTGGGACTAGCTGGCTGGACCTAGGCACGTGGAGCTAATGTGGCTCACACCGTGTGGATGTGATGTAACCATGTCAAGGTTGTCCTGAGGGAAATCTGAAACAGTTGGCAGTGTAAGGGTGAGACCGTACAGCAGTCGCTCAGGGGCTCCACAGAACAAGTGGTAAAGACTCAGCAGTTGAGGGCAGTGGGCAGGTGAATCTTTAGAGGAACGTAAATACACCTTGCACACCAAGCCTCTCTCTAAATAAATAGAAGCCTCCTTTTGGAGAAGGTAATAAAATAGTAATAAATGTAGTAGTAAAACAAGTACAGTACTTTATAGAGTGTTCATCTCATTTCTCTTCGATGAAAGCCTGGTGAGGTGTGTGGTATTATCTTCCCTTTTACCAAGAACTTCAGACCTAGAGATGCTAAATGCCTTGCTACTGTTAAGAGATATAGCAATCTTCATTATAGCCTTTCATATTACTCCTTTAAGGAAATGAGATGTTCCTTTTGAATATATACTAGTACATGTTTAAAAGAGGAGGAGAAGATGAAGTATCCTTCAGTTAATTTCTGTAAAATTTTATTTCAAGAGATCCAGAAAGGCTTCCAATGCCAAATTCTGCCAAACTACCATCAGGCCAGAAATTTAACCATTAAAGAGTCATCCCACTTCCTCTTTGGTTCTCTTTTCTCCTCTCCTCTCCCCTCTGACCCCCGCCAAGACAGAGTCTCTGTTACCCAGGTTGGAGTGCAGTGGTGTGATCTTGGCTCCCTCCACCCTCCACCTCCTGGATTCAAGCAATTCTCCTGCCTCATCCTGAGTAGCTGCGATTACAGGTGTCTGCCATCATGCCCAGCTAATTTGTTTATATTTTTACTACAGATGGGGTTTCCCATATTGGCTCAATCACTGGTCTCAAACTCTTGACCTCAAGTGATCTGCCCGCCTCGTCCTCTTTAAGTGCTGGGATTATAGATGTGAGCCCCTGCTCCTGGCCTTTTCTCCCCTTTTTAAATGCAGCCATCCGGTCATTCATTTCTTAGAAGAGGGATGGTTCATTTGCTGATGCTCAGAAGAAGCCAGTGAGTTCTAGGTGGAGACGCAGGAGGACCAAAGTGAGAGAAAGGAAAATAGAAACCCTTAAGGGCAATTTGCTATGTTCATGATTTTGACTTTGGGCCCTGATTCCAGCACTCAAGCCTTTTTCTGGAGTTTGTCCAGACTTCTCCATTGGAGCAGAGAACATTCCAGAATTGCTTTTAAATATGCTGGTCTAACTTACAGAGCTTCTGGCTGGGATTCTTGTAGGACAGGACTCCAGGGCCTTATCCCGGCTCCACTGAGCCTGCAGGTTTCTTCAGGGAGGTCATTACCCAATAGAATTTCCCTGTTGCTGGTTACTCTCCTAAGGTAGCTGGAGGCCTCAGCCATTGAAATACCCTTCTCCTTCCCAAACAAGTGATAGGAAATGGGTTGAAGAAGCACTTAAGATAACTGCCCTCATTTCTACAGACAGCTTTTAAACTGGCCTTTTTTACTGGCCATTTTCTTCCTCCTCCTTAAACATTCAGTAGTCTTTGCTTTGTTCTGTGGATCCTGGAAGTCAGATTCTAGCACAGCCTTGGGAGTGCAGTTTCACATTCTCCATTCAGAGAGCTAAAATTTAGATTCTCATCTTCTCATATATCCCCTCATTTGCCAAGATGTAGCTCCTTTGCTGAATACAGCAAAATGACATCATTTATGTTGCCTGATCAGAGTTGCAAAATGGTTGCTTAGCCAGACTAAAAAATAAGCAAGCAAGGAAAACAACAACAACAAAAAACAGGTTTTTAGATAATGTATACATTCTGTGAAATATTTGTAATTAGGGGCAGAATTTACCAAGAGGTGAAGCAAAGGGTGGACATGTTGAGTTGGCACTGGTTGGAGAAGTGTGCGTATTTTTATAAAGGCTTTGGAAAGCCCAGTATTGACCTGTTTTTATTATTTCTATTGGCTCCCTTGATGATAGACAAACAGGCCTAACCTGGGGCCAACAGAATCAGCAGGAAATTTAGGTCACGGATTGTTGCATTTTAAAAACCTTGGGTTTTTAGAGGCTGCTCAATCATTGTAATTGATTGATGATAACATGACGACGAGAGTTCTTAAATCATTAAACGTGGCCAGATAAAGACGAACGGCTGGCGGTTTTGTTGGATGCATAGTTCCCAATTCCCTGTAGTGTTCTGTTCTGCTCTCTGAAGAAGTCACTTGTCCATCGTTTCATGCAACTTATGGCTCAGCTGGCCTGTTTACAGAAAACAGCCTCTTAAACTTGGCAGTTCTGTTTGAAGCACAGCATAACATCGTTTCCCGAGAGATGGGAGAAAAAACATTACAAAAAATTTATATCTCCCTTAAAACATATGCGTGTTTTAAACTGAGCATCCATTGAAAGTTGTTCTTTCCATCCTCTGAAATCAAGTCCTTTTCCTATCTTCCTAGCCAAAGGTACTTGTAGCTGAATTAGATTATTTGATGAATCCTGTAAGCTTCTTATGTTTTCCTGCTCTTACTTTGGATAAATGCTAATCTGTAATAAGAACTCTAAGTAGATAGCTCTGTTCTTCCCAGGACTCAGGAAATATGGCCGGTTTAATGTCATTTTAAAAACTTTTTATTGAAGTAAATATAATATAGAAAAGTACAGCTCAATGAATTTTTACTAACTGAAGACAGCTGTGTAATCAGCACCCAGCTCAACCTGGAACATTACCAACAACCCTGGAAGCCCCTCTTTTGCTCTCTCCCGGTTACTCCCTCCCTCTAAGGAGTAGGGACTTCTGAAAATCTGGATACATTTCCCCTGGCTTTTGTATTTTATGTGGATATAATTATATATTTTTTCTGGCTTTTTCCATTATATATTATGTTTGTGAGTTTCATCTGTATTATTGTTTTATGAAATTACAGAACATTCATTCTCATTGATATGTAATATTCCATTGTGTGAATATACCATATTTTTTTTCTCCTGTGGCATTTTTAATAGAAGAGAAAGTTTGCAGACTGTTTTCACTTCCTCAGGGTCTTCACTATTTCTCACTATCAGAATTGTACGCTCCACAGACACAAATTGTCAGCTAGTGCCCCTTATAGGAATACATTTTGGGAAACACGTTGATACTTTGATATTAACCTTTCTGTGTTTATTTTCATCTGCTTTTCCTGTCTATTACGTCTTCTTGTTGCATTCTTCTACCTTTCCTGCCTCTCACTCTTGCCATTATTTTGCTCCTCACTCCAGAATCCTTCAGTTAATTCTGTTCTCTTTTATTGTCCTGAGCTTAGACATCCTACTTTCTGAAATATTTATATCTGTCCCATTCTTACATTTTACACCAATTCTGCCCTCTGTGCTTTCTCCTTTGAAACACCCCTTCCTTTTCTCAGCCTCCTCTAAAAATCTTGGAATAATTCTAGACTCTTTTTCTTATACTCCATATTCTGTCCATCAGCAAACCACTGCATTTAACTTCAAAATCTTTGCAAATTCCACCAGTTAACATTACATTCAATGCTCCTTCCTTGATCCAAGCCCCATTGTTTCTCACTTGGTTTATTGAAATTTCTTCCTGTCTCCCTGCCTATCCCCTTGTCCCTCTAGTTTATTCTCTTCACCATGGCCCAAATGAGAAACCTTTTAAAACAAGATCATACCAGTTCTCTCAAAACCTCTCTGACTTCTATGTCAGAAGAAATGCAGAAGTTCTAACAATGGACCGGCTACACCACCCTAAATGATTCTCTGCCTTGTCTTACCACTCTTCTTTTTCCATTGCTAAAGGAACTAAATCTATCTTGACAATTTCCATAACATTGATCTAGCACCCTCTCCCTTCTTTGCATCTGAAGCCCATGCCATAGTTCCAGTCTATCATCTTTAAATCAGCTGCTCATGGAGACCATTTCTACCCTGTTAGATGACTTCAGAATCTGATTCTCTTTCGTGCATTTTTTTGTGCATATCTCTTAAGTGCATCCCATCCTTTTTCATATAGTTGTAGATATACATACAAAATACTGCATTTGCACAGCATATACTGAGTTCACAGAACTTATGGTCACCGGCCCAGGGGCACTGGCTGTCCTAGGCCCCAGCCAGATGTCACTAGGGCATGGTGACATCCTGGATGGGAATATCTTCCTTAATATTTGTGGCACGTGGTATTTATGTGCCAAGGGGGTGGGGGAAATCTGGTTTCCCTCCACTGGAGGTTTTAACTTTGACTGAGACTTTGGGCCTTTCATGTACCTTACCAGAGAACTCTAAGGAGCCACAAGTCAGTAGATTACCTCTGATGTCTAAAGTTTCCCTGCTACTGCCTCTGCTCTCATGTAATTTATCTATTGTCTTATAAGCTGGGTCCCTTAATTATTTGTCCTAGTCAGAATCCTTGTCATAATTATCCCTGTCCCAAGGATTTGGATTCCCCTTCCCTGCAAACTCTAGCTTTCCTCTGACTGGGAAGCACTGGAGATGAAAATGTGTAGTAGACTCGATGTATATTTTGAAGAAAGATGGCATTGGGTTGGATTCCAGCTCAAACATTCACCAGCTGGTATCTTTGACAAGTAATCTTTTTCAAACTCTATTTCCTTCTCTGTAATAATACCCATATTACAGGGTAATTAGGAGGATTAAATGAGGTAATCTACAATTATATCTTTATAAATGTTTATTTTTTTCTCTTTTTCTAATGTCAGCTATTTCATTTTAGAGACAAGTATGATTTCAATACCAACTGTATTCAAAGGGCAGAGGTAGGTCCTAGAAATGAGATAAGATGTGGTTCTCGCTATCAAGGATTTTTCAGTCTTAGAAGAGAGCTAGATATGAATAGATAATTAAATTTAGGGTGATAAGAGCCATGGTAGACAGAAATAGAGGCTTCTTTGGGATTGCAAAATAGGCACATTTAACCCATTTAGGGAAGGTCAAAGAAGATAATGCTTAGGTTGAATCCTGAGACAAAGTGAAGAGGGAAAAGAACATTCTAGGCAGGGAGATTTGCATGCACAAAAGCACAGAGGCAAATGCAAGTAGTTCAGCAAAGTTTAATTGTAATCTGTGAGAAAAGAAGTCATGACTGTTGAGGCTAAGCAGTTAATTGGGGCCAAGAAGATAAAAGGAATGTGTATGTAATGTTATGGGCTTTGTCTTGAGGACTTTATTTAACATTAAATAATTTTAAGTGGATCAGTGTTTTGTTTTAGAATGAGATATATTGTGGCTAGAAATGATGGTAGTTACAACTTAAGTGGTAGGGGAAGGAATGGATAAGAAGGGATGGATATATAAAAATCATCAGGACTTGGCTGATTTGATATGTCAGGGGCAAGGGAGAATTCTGGTAGAGTCCAAGTTTCTGACTTGGTCACCTGGAAGAGTGATGGTACCACACAATAGTATAGGATGTAGAAGATGAAGAGCAAATTTGGGGGCATAAATAGTGATTTCAGCTTTAGACACATTAAATCAAATTTACAGGTGAGGTATACAAGTGGAGAAGTCCAATAGGCAGTTGGCTGCAAAGAAGAGAAGCAAAGAAGAGAAATTTGGAGCAAAGAAGAGAAATTTGGCTGGAGATATGTATTTATGTGTTATATTATTATGCAGATTAAAGTGCTATACTAAAATAAGTGTTATAGAGACTCAAACAGGATAGCTTATTTCACTTTGACATTGCAGTCTAGAAGTAGTTGGATGGCCCAGTTCACATGCCATTCAAAATGTGGTCTACATTATTTGTGCTGGAACTACATATCCCTCCACTGGAGGTTTTAACCTGGGCTGAGGTTCTGGGGCCAGTCATGTACCTTACTAGGGAACTCGAAGGAGCTACAAGATCAGAAGCATTGACATCAACCTGGAAGTTTTTTAGAAGTACAGAATCTTTAGGCCCCATCCCAGACCTAATGAATTTAACTGAGCACAGATAATTTACATGCACATTAAGTTTTGAGAAGCTCTGATCCAGGGAACTAATCTTTCTTCTATCTTGTTTCTCAGCCTTCCTCTCTAGCAATGTAGACAAAACTGGATTACAACCACTTTATCTGTATTTTAGCTGTGGAGAGAGGATAAGAGAGTAGAAAATAATGAGCTTTCTTTTGAGGATTTGATATTCTTAAATTGGTAAATATTGATATTTACTGTGTTAGAAATTAGTACTGAGAAAATTGAAAAGTATCTATTTAAAAAATAATAAATCCATTGATTCATCATATAAATAACATATTTTATGAAGAGTAACCATATTTCCAAAACAAGAGGATGACATTTGTTTATAGTTTTGAAAATATTTTTAGTGTTTTGCTGAATAGAAAACAGCTGGATTCTTATGTTTGCTTCCTCATTCAATAGGCTGCTATATATTGTTTTGGTTGAAAAATATGAAAAAAATCAAGCCTCATGCAGACATATAGTTGGAAAAGCGAGGAATATTGTGATGGCTTTTTTAGATGTTTGTGGATATGCTAGTTTGATGCTATATCTAAACTCTACAAGTAGTGATTTCTGGAAGGTAACTTGTAATGTGGCATTTGAAACCCTATCAATGAGCTTTTTGTACATTAAAAATTCACTGGTCTACCTTGTATTTTGGATGGATCTTTAGCCTATGCCTGATTGTCTTACATCATGCATTGGTCATTTGGAAAACATTGATTCACCAAATTATACAGATGTTCCAAATGTTGACACATTTTATTATGCAATTCAAAAAATCACATTTAATGTCACCACTGATCTCATCAGAAGAGTTTTTAAGAATAGATCATCTGGCAGTGGCATATATAAGTTTTCCAGAATTGCAATTTTTGCCAGAATTTTGACATTGACAGTAAGTATGTCAGTTGTTTTCCTTGAAGGAACAGTCTCACTTTGTTCATTTTGGAGAAAATATGTACGAAATAGCCAAGTCTGAAAAATTGTAACTTCTATGCCATTCTTTCAAGTAACAATGCTATTGCATGAAAGAAGCGATTACTTCAGCGTACAACTCAAAACAATTGCACAAGTGCTTTTTCTAGGGATAACCATTGTCGTTAGTATATAGCAGAAGTGCTTCATACATATTCCCATTTTGTCATGCACAATATTAAAGAGACATTTAGGATTGAAAGTCAATAAGATTAATAATTTTGACCACTTTGTTATGAGGTCTTTTTGTTTGTTTGTTTGTTTTGAGACAGAGTCTCACTCTGTCACCCAGGCTGGAGTGCAGTGGTGCGATCTCGGTTCACTGCAAGCTCCGCCTCCTGGGTTCATGCCATTCTCCTGCCTCAGCCTCCCGAGTAGCTGGGACTACAGGCGCCTGCCACTATGCCAGGCTAATTTTTCTGTATTTTTAGTAGAGACGAGGTTTCACCTTGTCAGCCAGGATGGTCTCAATCTCCTGACATCATGATCTGCCCGCCTTGGCCTCCCAAAGTGCTGGGATTACAGACGTGAGCCACTGTGCCCAGCCAGGAGCTCTTTTTTCTTTTTCTTTTCTTTCTTTTTTTTTTTTTTTTTTTTTGAGTTGGAGTCTCACTCTTTCACCCAGGCTGGAGTGCAATGGCGTGATCTTCGGCTCACTACAACCTCTGCCTCCCGGGTTCTAGCAATTCTCCTGTCTCAGCCTCGTGAGTAGTTGGGATTACAGGTGCCCGCCACCATATCTGGCTAATTTCTGTATTTTTAGTAGAGACGGGGTTTCACCATATTGGCTAGACTGGTCTCTTGGCCAGGCTGGTCTGGAACTCCTGACCTCGTGATCCGCCCACCTCAGCCTCCCAAAGTGCAAGGATTACAGGCATGATCCACTGTACCTGGCCATGTCAAGAGCTCTTAAGTGAAACTGGCTTTTACAAAATTCAGCTGTGAGTATATAGCCTAGTGGTAAAGAATTCAGCGAGTATTAGTTTGGAGCCACTGCCTTTATCTATGTTGTTACCAGCAAATTTACCCACCATAATTTTGCACTATTAGTGCAAATGTCAATACAGTGAAAAAGGTAAAGAATGCATTACTATTATTACAAAAATAATTTTGACCTCATGGACCTCTTGACAGAATCTCTGGGATCTCAGGAGCCTGTGGACCAAACTTAGAAAACTACTGTCCTCTTATATAATTATTCTGGATCTGATAAATATTGGATTATGAGCTTACATAGTTTTTAACTGACTAGTTTTAGGTAAAATTATTAAGTAATAAGCTTTAAATTCAGTGTGTCTCTGTGCCTTTCCTCTCTATCACATCCCTGAAGACGTGCACTGGATCCCTAGTGGTACAGATGGAATGGATACAGCTGAATTGCCTATTCATGCATGTTATTGCTTGTTCATTTAATCATTCAGCAAGTGTGTATTGAGCCCTGTGTCTTAGCCTGTTTTGTGCTGCTACAACAATACCTGAGACTGGGTACTTTATAACAACTAGAAATTTATTGGCTCATTGTTCTGGAGGCTGGGAAGTCCAATATCAAGGTGCTGGTGTTTGGTGAGGCCTTTTTGCTGCATTATCTCTTACAGAAAGGTGGAAAGGTCAAGAGAGCAAGAGACGGCTGAAATTGCTGCTTTGTAACTGCACCAATCCCACCCATGAGGGTAGAGCCCTTATGGCCTAATTATCTCTAAAAGTCCCACTTCTTAATACTGTAACAATAGCAATTAAATTTCAGCTTGAGTTTTGGAGGGGACAAACATTCAAACCACAGCATCCTACCACCATGTACCAGATTCTCTGCCTGAGTTGTGTGCCCTGATGCAGAACTTCTCAGGCCCTACCTTACATCAACCACTTGTATTAATTTTCTATTGCTGCTGTAGCAAATTACCACAAATTTAGTGGCTTAACACAACACGGATTTGTTCTCTTACTGTTCAGCAGGTCTTACTGGATTAACATCAAGATATCATCAGGGTTGCCTCTCTTTCTGGAGGCTCTAGGAGATAATTTGTTTCCTTGCTCTTTCCAGCTTCCACAGGCCCCCGGCATTCCATGGCTCATGACCTCCTTCTTCCATCTTCAAAGCCAGCAATGTTGAATCTCTCTGATTCTTCATCATTACATCTCTCTTTCAGCACAGCCAGGAAAAGTCCTCAACTTTTAAGCACTCATATAATTAGATTGGCCCCACCCAGATAATGTAGGTAATCTTCCCATCTGAAGATCTGCAACCTTCATCACATCTGCAAAGTCCCTTTTGCTGTGTAAAGTACCACAGTCACAGATTCCAGGGACTAGGATGTGGGCTCCTTTGGGCACTCTGTCAGGCTCCCACTGGCAACATCCTATGCGCCTGCACACACCATGACTTGGCTGAAGTTGGGAGGATGATATAGTTTGGATATTTGTCCCCTCCAAATCTCATGTTGAAATGTGATTCTCAGTGTTGGAGGTGGGGCCTGGTGGGAGATATTTGGATCATGAGGGCAGATCTCTCTTGATTGCTGGGGGCCCTCCTCACAGTAGTGAGTGAGTTCTTGCTCAGAGTTTGTGTGAGATCTGGTTGTTTAAAAGAGTATGCTACCTGCTCCCCGACCTCCATTCTCTTTCACCATGTGATATGCCAGCTCACGCTTTGCCTTCTACCATGATTGTAAAGCTTCCTGAGACCTTACCAGAAGCTGAGCAGATGCTTGTGCCATGCTTGTACAGCCTGCAGAACGGTGAGCAAAATTAACCTCTTTTCTTTATAAATTACCCAGTCTCAGGTATTCCTTTATAGCAATGAAAACAAACTAACACAGAAAATTGGTACCAGGAATGGGGTATTGCTATAAAAATACTTGAGAAAATGGAAGTGGATTTGGAACTTGGGAATGGGCAGAGGCTGGAAGAGTTTGGAGAGCTCAGAAGAAAAGAGGAAGATGAGGGAAAGTTTGGAGCTTGTTAGAGAGTGGTTCAATAGTTGTGAACAAAATGCTGATAGAAATATGGACAGTGATGGCCCAGGCTGATGAGGTCTCAATTGGAAATGAGAAAGTTATTGAGAATTGGAGTGATGGTCACTCATGGTATGCAAGATGACTTAGAGTTTCTGGCAGAAGAAATTTCTAAGCAGCAAAACATTCATGATGTGATATGGCTGCTTCTAACAACCTATGACCAGATATAGGAGCAAAAAAATTCCTTAAAATTGGAATTTATATTTAAAAGGGAAGCAAAGCATAAAAATTTGGAAAAGTCACAATCTGGCCATGTAGTAGAGATGGAAAGGGCATTTTCAGGAGAGGAATACAAGCAGACTGTGGATCAACAACTTACTAGAGATATTTTACATGACTAAAAGGAATCCAAGTGCTAATATCCAAAACAATGAGAAAATGGCCTTGAAAGCATTTCTGAAATCTCCTTTGCAGCCCCTCCCATTACAGGCCCAGAGGTGTAGGAGGAAACAATAGTTTCAGGGGCCAGATCTGAGGCCCTACTGCCCTATGCAGCCTCAGGACACTGCTCCCAGGATCCTGGCCACTCCAGCTCCAGATGTGACTCAAAGGGCCCCAGATACTATTCTAGTTGCTGCTCTGGAGGGCACAATCCATAAGCTTTGCCAGGTTTTACATGGTTTTAAGACTGTAGGCACTCAGAGTGCATGAGTGAAGCAGGCTGGGCAGCTTCCCCTTAGATTTCAGAAGATGTATTGGAAAGCCTGGATGTCCAGGTAGAAACCTGTTGAAGAGGTGGAGCCCCTGAAGAGAGACTCTACTAAGGCAGTGTGGAGGGGAAATGTGAGTGTGGTGCCCCCACACAGATTCCACACTGAGACACTTTCGAGATGAGCTTTGTGGGAAGGAGGCCACCATCCTCCAGACCCCAGAATGGTAGAGCCACTGGCAGCTTGCATCCTGAGCTTGGAAAAGCTACAGACAGTTAGCTCTGACCCATGAGAGCAGCCTTGGTGGTTGCACCCTTCAAAGCCACAAGGGCAGGGCTGTCCAAAGCCTTGGGAGCCTACTTCTCACACCAGTGTGCCCAGGATGTGAGACATAGAGTCAAAGATTTTTTTGGGGGGTCATTAACGTTTAATGTCTGCCCTGCTGGGTTTTAGAGTTGTGTAGGGTCTGTTGCCCCTTTCTTTTGTCTGATTCCTCCCTTTTGGAATGGGAATGTCTACCTAATTTCTATACCATCATTGTATCTTGGAAGTAAATAGCTTTTTTTGATTTTTCAGACTTGTAAGTGAAAGGAACTTACTCTAAGTCTATGATGAGACTTTGGACTTTTGAGTTGATTCTGGAATGAGTCAAGACCTTGGGGGACTATTGGGAGGGAATGACTGATTTTTTATTGTGAGAAGGACATGAGATTTGAGGAGGCCATGGATGGAATGATATTTGGATATTTGCCCTCTCCAAACCTCATGTTGAAACCCTTGTACCTAAGAATGAAGTTTCGGCTTCATCAGAAATTCTTGTGTTCAGCTTTAATGATGTCACAAAACAGGTTTAATAGTGTTTATGTCAATATTCACTCCTTGTAGCAATGTATGAGAGGTTTAGTGACTCCACATCCTTGCCTACATTTGATATTGGAAGGTTCTTTTTTAATTCTTTTTTTCACTTAGCCATTTCACTATCACATAACCAGTTAGTATGATATGGATTTACTGTGAATTTAGCTCACATTTTCCTGTTGATTAATGATGCTGAGTACATGTATATGTGACTAATGGTATTTGGATATCCTCTCTCATGAAGTCTCAAGCTTTGGTATACTTTGTACTGATTTTTTGAAGTTTTTTGTGTATGTTGGAGACTGGATTTACCTTTTACTGCCTTATTAGTTACATCTGATGAACAGAAATTTTAGTAAAGTCTGGTTTGTCAAAAATAATAATAACAAAAAAACCGAAATGTGATCCCCAGTGTTGGAGGTGGGGCCTGGTGGGAGATGTTTGGGTTATGGGGGTAGATCCATTATGAATAGCTTGGTGCCCTCTTCATGGTAACACGTGAGTTCTTGCTTTGAGTTCATAAAAGATCTGGTTGTTTAAAAGAGTGTGGCACCTTCCCACTTCTCTCTTGCTCTCTCTCATCATGTGATGTGCTGAGTACCCCCTTTGCCTTCCTTTGTGATTGAAGATTCCTGGGGCCTTACCAGAAGCCAAACAGATACTAACACCATGCTTGTACAACCTGCAGAACTGTGAGCCAAATAAATCTCTTTTCCTCATAAAGTACCAAGCCTCAGGTATTCCTTCATAGCAACACAAATGAACTAACACAATGAGTTGCAGAGATGGGTTCTCCAGCAGAAGCTTAGCATGATTTGGAGTTTTACTGAGTGTCTTCAGGCTGTGCACCACAGAAGAGCAGGTGTACAGCCAGCCTGGCCTGCTCTGCAGCCACGTGGAATAAAGCCTGTTTGCTCCTCATGCCTGCCAAGGTAGCCAGTACAGAGACAAACTCTGACTTTTCAGTGGCATTTTAATTGAACCAAAAAGATCAACTTTTTTTAAAGAAAACACATATTTTACAGAGGGCCTTTTGCACATAGTGACTGAGGACTCATTCAAGAATAATAGGAGCCCCAGACTTCAGATAAACAAAAGGTTTTGTCACTCTAGACACAGCTTCAGTCTTCTACCTCCTACTAGTAAGCCCATTTATATCAAAACAAATGAGAAACTTAATCTCAGTACTTTGTAAGGAAGCCTTTTTTCTTTCGGTCTTGGATTTGGTTTGCTGTGTGTGTCCTTTTTAAATAGGAGTGTTTAATAATGTTTATATTGCCTTTGACCTTTCACTGACTGTTGCAGTTAAGTTCCAAGATGTGATTTCAAACCCAGTATTTGCAGGCTTCCCCTCCCTCCTTTGAGACTACCAATTTCCTCTTCTTAGAAGGTCTAATTCTCTTTCCAACCATCTTAATCAGTTCTAAGAAAGGAGCCTGTGGGGTAGTAGGTGGGAGTCGTGGTAGTAATAATTTGTATTTACTGGAGGCTGTGTGCCAGGCACTGTGTTGTGTAATTCATTTCTAATGTTACATCTTCAGAACAACCTAATGAAGCAAAAGCTATGATTATATATTCCTAAATCAGGTAAAGTACTTTCCCCAAATTAGCCCTCAGAAAATAGGGCATCACTTTATATTTGAGTCTTTACGAGGACTACCCTATTGTGGGGATTGCGTCATTTGAAACCGCAAAGTAGTTTAACCAATTGTCCCAATGTTATGCACACGGATGGCTGTGATATAGGATTGCCTAATATTCAGGCATTTATGGTGTTGTTTCCATTTTACAAATGAGGAAATTGAGACTTGGAGAAGGTAAATAATTTGCCCAAGGTCATACAGCTAGTAAGTGGTATGACCTGGATTGAAACCCAAGCGTATTATCTTATTCCCACATCCTTATTATTAATCCTCTTGAGATTCTGTCTTCTGCCTTTAAAACATTTTCAATCTATGGAGTCACTGATTTTTTTTCTTCCTTATTATCAAAGTTCCATTCTAAGAATAGAGAAGAGCAGAAAATGTATAAACATTCAGTTTAGAACCATGCTTTTATGGATAGCACTAAGAGGGTCTAGTCTAGCTTACCTTCCAAGCCAGAGCGGCAGAGGGTTCTCATTGCTTCATCTTCGGCAGATGACCACCCTGCCTGTCTTTGCCATTGATGGAGACTTTACAGCTTCTTGGGTCAGTCCCTTATCTTGACTGATGGCTCTGGTTGTGAGGAGTTCTTCCTGACCATGAAGTCTTTATTTCTCATCCCTGCCCTCCTTTCCCCTTCCTTTCTTCTTTTCCCCTTCCTTCTCCCTCCTTTACCTTCCCTAAGCATTTTATTTTAGAATAGCTGAGATTTACAGAAAAGTTCCCAAGATAGTACAGAGAGTTTCTATATATTCTTCACCTTATTGTTAGAATCTTATATTACTGTGGTGCATTTATCAAATATAATAAACTAGCATGGGTACATTAACTATAAACTCCAGACTTCATTCAGATTTCATTAATTTTCCCCTAAAGTCCTTTTTCTATTCCAAGAGCCCATCCAGGATACTACAACTGCATTCAGTCTTGCTCTGTTGCACAGGCCAGAGTGCACTGGCACAATCATAACTCACTGCAGCCCCGAACTTCTGGGTTCAAGCGATCCTTCTGCCTCAGCCTCTTGAGTAGCTGGGACTGCAGGCACATGCCACCATGCTCAGCTAGTTTTTTATTTTATGTAGAGACTGGAGTCTCGCTATGTTGCCCAGGCTGTTCTCAAACTCCTGGCCTCAAGTGATCCTCCCCTATTGGCGTCCCAAAGTACTGGAATTATAGGCATGCGCCACCACACCTGGTCTTTTTTGAGCATTTACGTTTTGCTAAGTAGCCAGCAGTAAGAGTATGAATTCCTGCCTTCACAACAATGGTAGAGTTTTTAAAAAAGGAAAAGGGGAAGAGAGTGAAAATGGAGACCTGGGCGTAACATGACTTATTGCCCAGCCATCCTCTGGTCAGATCATGTCAGTTTAGAAAGAAGAGATCCTGAGAAGTTAAGGAATTAGAGGAACAATCAGTGTTGGAATCT
Source organism: Chlorocebus sabaeus (assembly GCF_047675955.1). NCBI lineage: Eukaryota > Metazoa > Chordata > Mammalia > Primates > Cercopithecidae > Chlorocebus > Chlorocebus sabaeus. Next base: position 16,139,510 of record NC_132910.1, read on the forward strand.
AGCTTCTTTGAACTAGAATCTCTTTATTCCACCATCTCTGATGGCTCTTTAAGATTGGTCAATATTCCTGACTTTGTATTCAGATCAGTTATAGGCTTCTTGGGATGCATGAAACAGATTTAGAATGTAATTTTAGAAATTGGTATGTACAACAGAATACTGATAGGGTATAACTAATGAGAGATTTTATTCTCTTGCACATATCATAGACCAATGACTTGAAAATTAAGCTCTGAAGGCCAGATGTTAGTGAATGAATCTTTACAAATGATCATGATGATTATTCTATTCTGTTTTATAACTATATAAACTTTTTGTAACTATATTTTAAAAAATCATGTTGCTCTGGGGGGAGACCCAGAGGGCTCCTGTAGAATAGATGCTTTATGTATACACCTGGTTTCTAGAAATGGGACATAAAGCAATGAAAGAATCTGTTTATTGTCATCCAAGGAGTTAGTGATAGAGTAAACAGCAAAAATGAAAGCTGCAACCTTCATGACCTTCTTTTAACAGGCCAACCACAGGACTCTTTTAAATTACTTTGGGCAGCTTATAAAGCAAAGAAACACTTGAAGGTTCCTCTAGAGCGAGTTTGCCCAACCCATGATCCATGGGCTGCATGTGGCCCACGATGACTTTGAATGCAGCAGCCCAAAAGAAATTGATAAACTTTCTTAAAACATTATGAGATTGTTTTGCATTTTTTAAAAAACTCATCAGCTATCGTTAGTGGTAGTATATTTTATGTGTGGCTCAAGACAGTTCTTCTTCTTCCAGTGTGGCCTAGGGAAGCCAAAAGGTTGGACACCCCTGCTCTAGAGAGTCCTGAAGCTGTAGGGCAGCCGTAGGGTGTCTTCAAAACTTTCGGCCCCCTGGTCCTTTGGAAGCATGTGTGTGTTCACACTTGGTAAATTGTGTCTTGTCACCATGTGACAATAAAATCTCTGTTCTGTTCTTTTCCATTTTTACCTCATCCATTCCAAGGACTGAACATTTTATTTTTCTATGGTACATTGTGAACATCCAAGATTTTTAGTGGAAATAAATGGTAACAGCTGTTTTTTGTGTATGAAATATAATCATGAACCTTAACCTTGAGATGATCTATCCAAATTTTTCCAGGTGTGGAAATGACTTGACTAGAAAAGCTCATTTTGGGTAATCATTTCAGCACAGAACAACATTGAGCTGTTTGCTGTTAACTTTCTCTTCAAAAAGAGAAAGAGTTTCTACTGGTATTTCTTTATTCTAATATTTCCTTTTAACATGACTTTTCCTACATAAACTGTATCCACAATAAAGCTTTTCTTCTTTGAGCATTAAAAAGAACTTTTTTTAGAGACAGGGTCTTGCTCTGTTGCTCAGGCTAGAGTGCACTGACACAGTCATAGCTCACTGCAGCCCCAAACTGTGTGTGCATATTCATACACACAGATGCACATCCTAAGATGTGTTTCCTTTCCTGCTTTATTTTTCTTTGTAGCACTTACCACTCTAATATACTACAGTAGTCCCTGCTTGCTTATCTGCATGGGATATGTTCCAAGACCCAAGACTGTCAGTAGATTCCTGAAACTATGCATAGTCCTGAATCCTGTATATACTGTGTTTTTTTCTGTACATACCTATGATAAAGTTTAATTTGTAAATTAGGCACAGTAAGAGAGTAACAATAACTAATAAAAATTAGAACAGTTCTAATAATATACAATACTAAAAGTTATAGGAATGGGATCTCTCTTTCTCTCTGTCTCTCTCTCTCTCAAAATATCTTATTGTATGTAATATTTTTGGACCACAGGTAAGTGAAACCATGGAAAGCAAAACCATAGATAAGGGTGGGCTGCCGTTTATGTTTTACTTCTTTTGCTTTTTAATTGTTTTCTCTAACTATAATGTAAACTCTATGAAAGCAGGGAATTTGTTCTGTGCACTGCTATAGTCCTAGACTAGTGCCTACAACATAATAGGTGCTCAATGAATGGTTAATGAAAGTTGCAAGTTGTGTTAATTTGGCCCCTGATTTGAATGTAAATACAAAGTGTAGAGTTTTATCTTACAGGATTATTTTATATTTTAAGAAGAATTAAATCATATTATTTAAGATGAAGATTTCTATATTCACCAAAAATCTCAGAATTTATGATAGAAATATGTACAGTTTCTGTACATAATACAGTTTCTCCAGTAATAGAGTGCTATTATCACATTCAAAGAATTTTGAAATCCTCTGCTAAATATCGCTCAAGAAATTGTGGAAGAGCTAAAGGCATTTTTTAAAATTTAATGCGAGTTATCTACTGACTCACTTAGAGAAATTTTGAATCCTAAGTGACATTACCCTGTTTGATTCCATATTTTATCCATCAGATTTAGCAGAAAGTGACTTTTTGTTGTTTTAAAAAGTATTCTGGCTAATATTTGCTGATATAGAGACTATTATAAAGAATATGCTGGAAAATCCGAGGTGATTCCTTTGAAGCAGTGTCAGCATTCATTTGGATATATAGATGTTGTCATGTTTGTTTTTTTGTTAAGTAATATTATCTTACAAATATACCACATCTCTTTAAAACAATTTCAAGTATCTGAAGTACTTACATTTTTTTTCTTTAAAATTAATGGACTCCTATTTGTTTAAGCAATATTAAGATGATTTAATGGAACCTACAACGTGACAAGGCATTTTATAAATTAGGACTTTCAAAACAAAAACTCTAATGCCAAACTACTTGTAGTATTCTCTTCAGGACAAGAAATACGCAAATAAAAAGCAATGCAGCCAGTAAATATCACATACAGACTTGTTTGAAAGCTATCATTAGACTAATGTAGTCCATAAATTATATCTTTGTAGAAGATTGATATATTTTCATGTCATTTTTTATTTTAGAGTATTGGGGAGTCAACAATGTCCGTTGTGTTAAATCAGCTGTTGCCCGTGATTAAGCCTGTAACCCAGAGAACCAATGAGGACTACAGCCCTGAGGAACTGCTGATCCTTCTCATATATATTTATTCTGTCACTGGAGAGCTCACAATAGACAAAGACCTGGGTGAAGCAGAAGAAAAAGTCAAGAAAGCATTGGCTCAGGTCTTCTGTGAGGAATCTGAATTGTCACCTTTGCTGCAAAAAATTACAGGTGAGTGTCTAACAAAGATATGGGACATAAACATCACTAATACACAAAACAGGTTTCAAAATAAATACTGTTTTGGGAAGAGGAGGTAACCATCTTCACTGGAGTTGTTTGGAATTTCATGAGGCCTGATGAATGCTAGCCAGCCTATAGCAACGGTCCCCAACATTTTTGGCACCAAGGGCAGCCATCAGGGGACAGGGATGGAGGTGCATGGTTTCATGATGAAACTGTTCCACCTCACATCATCGGGCATTAGTTGGAGTCTCATAAGGAGCATGCAACCTAAATCCCTCACATGTGCAGTTCACAGTAGGGTTCATACTCCTATGAGAATCGAATGCTGCTACTGATCTGACAGAAGGCAGAGCTCAGACAGTAATACTTGCTTGCCCACTGCACACCTCCTGCTGTGCCCGATTCCTAACAGGCCACGGACGGGTACCTGTCTGCAGCCCGGGGTTGGGGACCCCTGGCCTATAGGGTTAGAGGTTTCCACTGCAGTATTTTTCTGCAATGGCATGGTAGTGACATGGCCTCCCTTCTAATTGCTTGTCAGAATTAATATTCCTTAGAACCAAGACCTTGTTAAAATAGCAAAATACAGAGTGTATAATCTGTAAGGAAAAATAAAATGTAGTACATCCTATTCAAAGAGTTTTTATTGTTATATTCTCTGTGAGATTGTCATTTCAAACTTTAAAAACTGTTTATTTGAGATGTTACACAGTATTATAGGATTGGAAATGGCCATTTTCAGTAGTGTTTTTTATATGTATATTATATATATATTCCAATTTCCAATTTATGTATACCTGTGTATATATATACATATAAGTCCAGTATATATATGTGTATATACATAATATATAAGTCCATGTATAAACAGGTGTGTGTATATATAGCATATATACTTATATACACACACATATATATACACACATATATTACGTGTGTGTGTGTGTGTGTGTGTGTGGTTTTTTAAAAAATTAAATAGAGATGGAGTCTCACTATGTTGCCCAGGCTGGTCTCAAACTCCTGGGCTCAAGCAATCCTCTCTCCTTGGCCTCTCAAAGTGCTGAGATTATGACTGTGAACCACCATGCCCAGCCTTATATTTTAACTTTTCTTATTTTATTTTGAATTTGAATTAATTAGTATTATCCAGAATAATACCTAAACATCCCAGTAAAGTAGGTTCTGCTAATTTTAGGGAAATATGATTAAACATCATAAAATCTACCTTCACTTCCAATAATAACTGCAATATAACTCATGAAGGCATTCGTGTTATTTTGTATCAAATTCAATATTATTATTTATATTTTGTGTAAAGCTAATTTCCATGAGTATGGATTGAGCCTGTGTCTATCTGAAAGTAAGAAGTTATTAAAAGTTCTGTATGAAATGTGAGTACTTTAAAAATGTACCAAATTTCCATTCATTTGCTGGTGTGTGTGTGTGTGTGCATGTGTGGGTGTGTTTAGGTGTATGAAGACTTCTTCATTCAGGAAGTTGCAGCGGAGGCAGCTTATATATCCTCCATCTTTTCCTCTTGTCCTCTGTTGGGCCTCTCTGGGAGGAGTGTCCAGACTTCTCGGGAGCAGGATGTGCCGCTGTAAGCATTAGTCTTCCGTGCATGTGAACTTTGCTTTGTGCCCACTGCTGACCTTTCTTATGGTTGGTTATAGAAAATGAAACCCTGTCAAGATGGAAATTGAATGAAGTTTCCACAGAAACGAAATGTTTTCTTGCTTAGTATAAAACCTGTTTGCCAACTTAAAATCCATTTAAGAAAAACTTAATGCCGTTTCATTAAGTATAACACTATATGTGATTGCATGTGTTTGGCCATAAATAAATTTCAACTTAGAAAGTTTTAATATGATTTATACAGTGCTTGGAAGCGTGCTGGGATTCAAAGTAAATTTGAATGCTAGAAGAATTTAATTAAAATTATTCCTAAGAAGCATAATTTCAGAAACAGGTTAACGAGATGATATGTTTTAACCGAGGTTATTTGGATAGCTTTTTCTAACATTTGTATGTTGCTATGGTACTTTTGGAACTGAAATCATGCTGTAAGAGTATTCATTTGATATTCATTCAAGGTGTTCATTGGCCCAGCACTTCATTTTTTAATTAGTTTCTCTATTTATGGTTGCTTAGAATATGCATGTTCTTGCTTTTAAAATACTTCTGTGCATTCATACTAATATTAGGAAAATTTGTAAACTCAGAGATTAAAGATTAAAAAATAAGACTTTATGGAAATTTTAGCATATTTTTAAATTTTAGAGACATAATACTAAGTACACATGGCTGCTTAGATTAACTTTGGATATACACTTTAAACAGGATAAAGAAGATGTTACTTAAATTTGACATATTCAAACTTACCACTGGAACACACACACACATTTTTTCAGCCTTTGTGAAGACCAATAGGACTTTATTTCTTGACCAGTATAGATATATCTCTTACTAAGTATGTCAAGAAATAAAAAATGTACTAAAAAGAAGGGTTTATGTTTTCAGTTAGCTGCTGAAATGATTGTTGATTTACATCTCAGGATAAAAAGTAATAGCATAGTGTTGGGGCAGTGGTGACTCTGACTCGGTCTTGTAGATTAGGAAAGGATATCCCAGTACACATTGAAGAACTGAATTGCCTTCCAAATGTGCTTTGTGTGTGGTGGAACTAGGTTAACCTGGCTTTTACAGTGAACTTGCCTACAGTTTGCTGTTGGCAAGTTGGCATAAGGTTTGCACTCATGTTATTCTGATGTATAGTTTTGGTTTTCTTGTTACTGAGTGTCTAAATTTATTTTTTGCCTCATGCACATTTTGTGGTTGATGAAAATTTGGTTAAAAAGAATTATTGAAAATAAGGAATCGAATGATAGTTCTACATACAGTGCTTTAGTTTTACAGATTTGGATAATCCTAAAAGATACATTTCTGAACACCAATTCCAAGTGTTGATATCTGAAAGATCAAAATCCCTAAAGCCTAAGTTCCTAACACCTAAAATCCTGAAAATCACAAACACAGGATAGTTGAATCATGTTTGGTGGAACTATTATCTTGTTATTGTCTTTATTTGGAAATTAAGTATGGTTTAAGAAGATGTGCATGGTTGCCAAGTTGACACGGGTTGGACTTGTGGACTTAATTTTACTTGTCAACTTGACTGTATTAAAGAATACCTAGACATCTGGTAAGACATTATTTTGGGTGTGTCTGTGAAGGTGTTTGCAGAGGAAATTAGTGTGTGAGCCTGAGTGGATTAGGTGAAGAGCTGCCCCTCAGTGTTGGTGGGCACCATCCAAACAGCTGGGGCCGGGATAGAACTATAATAATACAGAAAGCAAAATGGTCTCTCTCTGAGAACTAGGACATACTTTTCTTTTGCTGCCGTAGACATCAGAACTCCAGGCTTGCTAGACTTCAGACTCCAGAACTTACATCATTGATCCCCAGAATCCTGAGGCTTCTTCAGCCTGAGCCGTGTTACCAACATCCAGTATAAATTGGAGATATAAAATGTGTAGAGACTTTCAAAGAGTTCTAACTCATTTAATGTTTGTTTGGTTTTTTTCACATTTGACTCCACAGAACTACATTATCACAACATTGACTTTGTGTGTAAGCATTGTGCATGTATATAAAAACATCGAAACTTCCTCAATAAATGAAGAGGTGTCCTTTTCATACATCTGCACTTGTGAAAGACAAATTTTCTCGAAATCTTGGCTCTTGTGGGTGGTGACTCGTTGTTTTTTTGTTTTTTTGTGTTTTTTTTTCCCTGTCTGAGCCATCATGGTTTTTGATCAATCTTGTCAAAAGACATAGGTTGTTCACCATGGTAATTCAGGTGATTGCAGTTATATAAAGCTGGGTGTGTGCAATTACCAATTAGAGAGATATATGTTTATACATTTCCCTTTTTGACCCTGTTTCTCTATAAATATAGTTCCTCTCATCTTAACTGTTATACCCCTCTGACTGTTATTATTATACCTGAGTGTTTATGCTTGCAAAAATAGATATTATTATTGGCTGTTTTATTGTGTAAAGTGGCTTTTGGAGTGTTCTGTCATGTTGTTTATCAAATAAATCACCTTTTAAAAATGTAAATATCTTTAAAGATTAAAAACTTTTTTTCCCAGAATTATACTTTCAGGATTGCAGTGTTTAGGACTTCAGCTTTAGAGGTTCTGATCTTTTAGGATTTCAACATTAAGTATTAGAGAGTTCAGGATTGCATCTTTTGGGTGTATGATTATCTACCCTGCATTACCATCTTAACTGTTCATAGGATCAAGAAAGTAACCATTTTTGTATACTAAAAATTTAAGTGTGCTAACGTCACCCAACTGATAAACAGTAGAGCCTGGAATTGAGCCCAGGTATTCTGGATCTGTAGCCCATGTCTTTAAACATGATATTCTAAACCTGCTCACCTCTGGTTACCGTTTCATGTGTTATATTCTGTAACTCATGTTTGCTTACATATATCATTTTATACCATGCATGCTCAACCATCCCATTATGTTCTTGTTTTTTGAACAGAGAATTAATATTCTGGTTAATACGTTAGATAATGCCTATGCCTTTTAATCTGTCTATATTAGCTACTTATAGATCTTGCCATACCTCCCTATTTTTATGAATGTATCCTCTTTGTTTCTGCGTTGTTATAAAGAAATTAGAGTATTACTTCTAGCCTTTGAAATCTGTTGGTTTCCCAGCTTTCTAAAACAAGGCTAAGAAACTTAAATTTTGTTTATTTCAATAATATCTCTTGACAGTGATTGCCCTGTGGATTAAAATTTATGTTTTCTTTTATCTGTTAAATATGTAGTTTACTTTCGACAGTTTCTTTCATTTCTCTATATTCTTCCTTTGTATGGAAAGGCAATAAAAATATCTGACAAAACGAAGCAAAACAAAACAAAAATTTAAGCATGCTCAATGGTAGCATACTATTTTACTTTTATTCTGTTCACTTTTTAATAGATAATTTTGGGGAGATTTCTAGAGTGATGGGCAAAAATTCACTTTTCTACTCACACAAAATAACAAGGGTTGGCTCTCTGCTTTTCGAGGGTAGGAAACTGTAAAAAGAAAATTGGTACAGCCAAGTATGTTGATTAGTGTTATGCTTTCTCAGTCCTGCTAAGTTCAAGGAGAGTATCAGTTTCCATATACATTAGTGTTTGCATGGCAGTCATAAGAGAAAACAAAGAAAACTGTTTGAATTTTCTTCACAGAACGAAATCAAAACACTATTTTTAAAGATCTTTGTAAACTTGGAATGTCATCATATGAGAGGTATATCAAAAAAAGTATAGTGTTTTGATGTAGAATTCTTGATTTGAAAGTCTGGGCACTGCTGTTTTTCAGCAGTGAGTGTTAGTGGGCAAATCATCCATCCTTGAACCTTGATATAAACATAACTGCCCTATTGACCATTCTTGATTTTGCTGAGAATAAAATGATGTTATGTGTGTTAACTAATGTTTGGTCCATCTAGTATTATAAATAGGCTATTTTTCTCCCACCACCATTATGATTTTGATAGCGTCTAGCTGTCATATAGGGTAGTGCTTCCCTAGCCTTTTCTCATCATGTGCACATAGACAATGAGAATGTTTGCATAATATATTGAGGTAAGTGGATGAGACTCTTGTGATCAAAGGCAACCAGCCCTGGGGGCTCTGGCCAGTCTAGGTCCTACCCAGTTGACCTGTGGACTGAGGTGAAGCAGCAGCTTGGCACACTTCTGACCTATTAGGAGCAAACCAGTGCTTTAGGGTATATTGATCAGAAGGCTCTGAATCAGGAAACAAAGGAAAACAAGACTTTAATATTATTTTTTGACACAAAAAACTACTTTGGAAAAATTTGTTTTGCTAAACATGTTTTGTTATTACTCATTGATTTACTCACATTATTATTCATTGATTTTCCGTGTATTTCTATAGTATCTTTAAAGTCCAGGTCAACAAGGGCTAGATCTGTTTAGGCTTAGTGTAAAGCTAGAGAAGGAATAACTCAAAGTATCTAAAAATGCAGTGGTTCATGACAGAGGCATGATAATACCCTAATAACTGTAATTTACATTTATCAAACTCTTATTTTACTGTGGATAATTTGATTTGATTATCAATTACAATACCTTTGTATGCATTGGGATACCCAGTTGCATGCAATGAAAAATTTACCATATTAACATAACGACTGGGGTTTATTTTTCTAAGCAAGAAGTCCAGGCAGAATTCATGCTCTTTCTGACTTCCTTCTTCACTGTCCTAGGTGTGGTTTTTATCATCATGGTCATGAGCTGGGCACTTCTCCTCCTGGGAGAAGTATCCATGCTTTGGGCAAGAAGTGAGGAAGGATGAAGGTAAAAGGCATATACTAGCCAAATCTGTCCTTTTTTATTAGGAAAGCAATAGCTTTCTTGAAAGCCCCACTCAGAAGACTTGCATCCTTGGCTAGATCTGGGTTTCATGGCAACCTCTGACTGCAAGATAACATGGTAAGTGCATATTTTAACTGGGTGTATATTTGTCATAAACAAAGTAAGGATTCTGTTAGAAGATAGAAGGTGAGAATGTACATTAGGTAGGAAAATTGTATTTGCTACAATTACAGACTTCTCCGACAGAGGAAATTCTAAGGCAAGATACTGTGAGTTGCAGTGATGTCCAGTGTTTTAATATTACAGTTATAATATTAAAATTTTTTACAGTATATACTGAAATAATGATCTATTGTGTGCTGTATCACTGGACTTATATCATAAATATTCTCAGATTATCAATATTTATTGACCACATTTATGTACCTAGTATTAGTCTAAGCTCTCTCAGCATCGAAACCCTGGGCAGTGGTAATAGAACACACAGGATTTGGAGTCAATTGGATCTAGGTTCTGGTTTTGACTCTGACTCTTAGTAGTTGTGTGCTCATTTCCATAAACTGGCATGTCTAATAATGTAGCCCAAATATCTGAATTCAAGTGAAATGTATCTGTAATACGAACTTCTCTTTGGCAGAATTTATTTGCAGATATACTACTAGTTTTTCAAACATGGTTTGGTACAGAAAATATGGTATTGTGTCTAAATCTGGAAATGGTAGAGTTAGTTTTCATTGTGTTTTCAGGTTTTCCATTTATTCTTTCCTTTAATTCATTAAAGTATACTTTTTGGGAGTTTTGTAGATATCTGGGTTTTTATGGTAGGTAAAAGGAGTCATAAGGCACAATATTCTTGTGTTTTATTGATGGAAATGTTCTCAACAATTATCTAGTCTATTCACTTTGTTCATGAGGACATCAAAGTTAATTGAGGTCACAAAAGGTTATTTGACTTGCTTCGCATCACCAATCATAGCCTGTTCAATGAGGGGATAGGACTAAGGTTTGTGTCTTCCAATTCCCAGTCCAGAATTCCTTTTACTAGACCAGTGATTCCCAACCTTTGGCTCACGGGTCCCTGGGAAAACATAAGACTTAGTGCAAAGGGTCACTGCTTCATGTGTGCTTTATGTATCATCCATGAACTAGATATTACTCTTCACATATAAATATACAAATATTTGTAGATACAGTTGTGATTTATAAAAGATAAATTTATTTAAAGATAGTGCTGAAGTTACATAATTTTTTCCCATTTTTCAATTAACAGATATCAAAAGCATGATTATATTGTGTCTTCATACTTTAAAAATGGTTGAAACCATGGGTTAGCACAGGAATCTCAAACTCAGATGTTTACAGAGGCTAGCAAGAAATATAAATAACTAAAGTAGGTTAGGTTTCGGGAAAAACAACACTGAAAATGCAGTGATAAATGGCAGGGATGTATAGTCTTACTAAAATGGGCAATAGGGAGTGGTGGAGACTGTGTCAAACTAGAGATCCTCTTTTTTTCTTTCTTTTTTTTTTTTTTGAGACAGAATCTTTCTCTGTTGCCAGGCTGCAGTGCAGTGGCACGATCTCGGCTCACTGCAACCTCTGCCTCCCGGGTTCCAGTGATTCTCCTGCCTCAGCCTCCCAAGTAGCTGAGACTACAGGCACGCACCACCTTGCTCAGCTAATTTTTTGTATTTTTAGTAGAGATGGGGTTTCACCGTGTTGGCCAGGATGGTCTCGATCTCGACCTCTTGTGATCTACCCGCCTCGGCCTCCCAAAGTGCTGGCATTATAGGGGGTGAGCCACTGCGCCTGGCCTGAGATCCTCTTATTTTTGCCAGGGAAGCATGAGTCTGATATTTCCAATCTCTCAAGAAACCAGGACTCTAGATTTTTGAAAAATTGAGATCACCAAAGTTTAAGAAAGTGGTTTAAATTCAAAACATTACATGAATCAAAGAAATCTTACTGGTGGACAGAATTCAGCTTGTGGACTTAACAATTTCCAGTCTTTATTCTAGAGCCCTGGCCTTAGGCATTGATTACAGAAGAATGCTTTTGAATCTCTAACTCTAGAAATTATTAGAAATCTAAAAGATCTCCAGATGGGTAAAATGATGTGCTGCACTTTTATCAGAAAGCAAGGGAAAGTACCCTATGATCTCCTTTTTTGATTACTTTTAACTAAAACAAAAAAATTACATTTGTTTATATTTTAATCTGGCTTAAGTTTACTAGTGATAATAGAATAGATTTTTCTTTCAAATACATTCTATAAAGTTACCATTTAAGTGGAAGTAGGCTTCTCATTAGAACTCTGTCTATTGAACAGAAAAGGCTAAGAGGCAGTTTTGGGTTAAATACAAGGCAGACATCTCTGGAAACTAAAGCCAGCCAGAAAGTCTGATTTACTCCATGAGAAGAGCTTCCTAGCATGAGGAACTGACGCTGGGACTTCTGCATTGGTAGGAATTGCACTAATTGAGTTCTTGGACTTTAAGAAACTAGAATGTGAAAAGTAAGTTTTATGGAAAGCTGCGAGGCTCTCCTCATGTTCTGTCAAGATAGTATTTTTTCTAGCTACATCTATATCTATGCTTCCTTTGCTATTTAATTCCCAAAACTTTGACATAAAATAATGGTATAGAGATTCTTGTTATTCAAATTGGAATAATCAAAAGCTTCACATTGCTTTATATAAAATGTATAAATTACCTTTATAACGAACCATACTTTTTAAAAATTATCTTCAGCTTTTTCAAAGTTTTGATTTTAGGTCTTTCCTAAATTTTTTCTTCTCTGTTTTTCTCACCTGTTCATTACCTTGTTTAAAATCAACCATGTTTAAAATCAACCATGTTAAATGAGGAGAGACAGGTCTGGTTTAAAAAGAGCTGTTATTTTTTTTAAATTTTATTTTATTGTGATAAGAACACTTAACATGAGAATTACCCTCTTAACAAGTTTTGAAGTGTACAATACAGTATCGTTAACCATAGGTACCATGTTGCACAGCAGAATAAGTAGAATAAGTTCTACTCTTTCACCTTGCATAACTGAAAATTTATGCCCGTTGATTAGCAAGCAACTCCCCAGTTCACCTTACCCCAGCCCTGGGTAACCATCATTTCACTCTTTGATTCTATGAATTTGCCTATACCTTATATAAATGGAATCACACAGTATGTGCATCTGTGACTGGCTTATTTCACTTAGTGTAATGTCCTCAAGGTTCATCCATGTTGTCACATATTACAGAATTTTCTTCTTTTTTAAAGTTGAATAATAGTCCATTGTTTCAAAGAGATATTAGCATTCTGGTATTCCCTGAAGCACACTGTTCATAATAGTCAAGCTATGGAAACAACCTAAATGTTCATTGACAGACAAATGGAAAGCAGTATTCTTAAAGACACTGGGAAGGTAGGCATAGTCTAGCGAGCTCTCAATTGGGGTTCTCTTACATTCCCTACTAGAAATCTAACAGAGCAGAGTCTTATCAACTGTGAATGAGGAAGGAGTTGAGGATTTGTTTTTCCTTGGGTTGTGGAAGGCAGCTCATGGTACTGCCTTCAGCTCTAGTTTCCAAAGGAAAGCATGTATGTATTCTTATCCATAGTAAAACAAGGTCACATTCTACAACCAGTAGTAAAAATCTATTTGCAATGATTTGTTTATGTTATCTCTCTTCGTTGGAAAAGTCTGGGTCTAATGTAGACCATATAAAATTATTATTGTTCCTCATGGCTACCACTTAATTATAAAAGCTTGCATCTCCATTAGCACAAGGCATGGATCTTTTGTTTATTATGTTTGAGAAGTTGTCTTTCAAACAAAGCACTTTTCATACTTAGCCAAGTAATTTTCTCCAACCTTGTAGAAAGTGAGTCTTCTTTATAACATATGAAGTATTTCCCAAAAGAGAATTTTTTGTTTTGTTTTGTTTTGTTTTGCTTTTGAGACAGAGTCTCGCACTGTCGCCCAGGCTGGAGTGCAGTGGCGCGATCTGGGCTCACTGCAAGCTCCACCTCCTGGGTTCATGCCATTCTCCTGCCTCAGCCTCCTGCGTAACTGGGACTACAGGCACCCGCCACCACACCCGGCTAATTTCTTGTATTTTCAGTAGAGACGGGGTTCACCGTGTTAGCCAGGATGGTCTTGATCTCCTGACCTCGTGATCCACCCGCCTCGGCCTCCCAAAGTGCTGGGATTACAGGCATGAGCCACCGTGTCCGGCCTCCAACAGAGAATTGTAAAAGACAAGCTGCTAATAACAATTTTTCTTCTTATGCTTCCTTTACTATCACCTCTGCATTCTTCTCTCATCCCACAGTTTTTCCTCAGTAATTCATCAAATTTCAGGATATATATAGCTGCATATTTCTGCTCCCCAGGACACTATTCCAATTGAAAGACAGTTTTGAGGATTTCAAAAATCTTTTCCTTGAAGAATTGTCCCTTAAACCTTGAGCATACCTCCTGGCTTGGTGATGACAAGGATGTTGCTATGGTAACTAGAAGAATGATTCTGCACGTCCATCACCAGCTTTCATGTCACCCACACTTGAATGAAAACTTTAGCTCATTACAGTAAGTGAAAGTGTATAAAACAATGACTGTCAAATTCACCCACTCAGCTAAAGGAAAACCTCAGGAGTAGGGGGAACACTCATTTCAGAAAGGATTTTACCTAATCTCGTTTCTAATTTAAATATTCTCATTTATTGTGTCATGCCAGTATTAGACTTTTCCATTACAAAATACACCTTCATTTCTAGTGTTTCAGATTTGTTATTTCCAGGCTGCCAAAACAAAACAAAACAAAACAAAAGACAGCTTTAAATATTTGTTTTCTATTGTATTTTGCAAGATTGTTTGGTATAATAGGATCTATTTTTTCTCTTGATTTCTAAGATTTCTGCTGGAAACTCTGACGAAGAACGTATGTCTGCCAAAATCACTCCCAGGAGAAATGTTGGAACCATTACATTTAGTTTTACTATCCAACATATTAAAATAGTTACCCATAGCACATATTCCTAGACACTATGACAGTGAAGTTTAAGATGTTTAATACATGTTTAAAATATATCACAAGCTATGTAGATAGATACTTAGAGCTTCCTATTGAGGTAGCTAACTAGTTAAGTAATTTTGCTAACATATTAAAGGATCACTAGAAATTACTTTCTCAAGTACTTAATTTTTCCATGCCACATCACAAAAATGATTATTCTTATCTGAGACACTGGAAGGAATCTTCTTGTACTAGTATTTATTTGTGTACAAATGCATGACACATACTGTCCATGTCACCAATTTTTATGACAATGTTGGCAGTAATAATTGTGTTTGTAATTATACAATGAATTGTGTAAGAGATTAGCTATTACTGATTCTTGTTAACTCTCCATTAGAGAGAAGAGATGGAATGCATGGAACACAAGAGTAGTTTTCTTGAACACAAAGCTATGGATCAAATTGGAGAGATGATGTGATGTGGTTGAAAAGAGCACAGTGGGGAGGAGGCTGAATTTTCACTCCTAATTATGCCCATAGTTGTATAACCTGCAAGTCACTTAGCTTGCTCCAGACTCAGTGTACTCATCATAAAATGAGAATCTTGTTTTATGCAAATCTAAGATCTCTTCTTCCTCTGCCATTCTATGGTTCTAGCTTCATATGCTTTTTATTTTTATCTGAATCAATATACTCCCTCATCCGCTTCCAAATTAGCTCTTCCTCAGTACTATCTGTCTTTTTCAGGGTCACACCGTCATCTCAGGAGGGAAGCAGTGGAGTCATTGACTCACCCTCACCCCCATGGTAGGCAGCACCTCCCTGCAACCCACTTCTCTTTCCTTTGATGTGCTGTTTAGATCTCTCCAAAGATGCCTCTTTATTCCTGGACACCCATTGGCCCATGGCCTTCTGTCTGACATCTCTGACTCCTTGCATACCCAGCCATTCATCCTGCATACCAATCCCAGGGAACATTCTTAAATTTAATTTTATATTTTAATGCCTTTAAGCTTTTTTTAAATCTATTATTACAGTAATAAATTCTCATTGTAGAAAATTTGGAATCATAAAGAGCAAAGTAGAGTCCACATATAAATTTCATTTTGTTGATACTGCCTTTTTCCTTTTTTTCTGCTGAATCATTCATTTTATGCTTAATGATTTAAAATCAGAGCACTTGGATTATTACAATTGTTAATTCTTAGTCATATATTTTGCTAATATGTTTTTTCTGGTTGGTGTTTGCCTTTTATATTTGCATTTAGATAGAGATATTTGCCAGAGATAGAGCTATATTTAGGAGAGTTGGGGCAGGCGCCCAACAACATGATCAGTATTCTCTGTATCTTCTAAGTTATTGGCATCATCCTTTCCTATCACAATTGCCTCTGTGTAACCCCTCATCACCCCCAGCCACTTTTGGTTTATGTCATTCTAGAATAGCAACTCATGAAAAAAGAGGGATTTTTCTTCCAGAGGTTGTAGATCAGTCCCAGGAAAGGAAGCTGACTGGCCTTCAGTCACTTGCCAGGGGGATGGGGTACCCTTTGGCCAAACCAAAGTCATGTGGCCATAATTGTGTGTGTGTAGAGGGAGAGGGGAGATGGGGGAAGGGATTCGAAGAAATGGTCAATGGGGTAGCACTGGAATTGCTGGTCCCACAACTGCCACTTAGATTGAGAGTTGGAGTGATTCCACAAAGGAAGGGATACCAATATACAAAAACTAGATTTGTCTACCATAAGAGCATTCGTTAAAGAACCAGGTTTATATCTCTGTATTTTAAAAATAGAGGTATCTTGTCTTCTCTCACAGTGAGTTTGATATTTTACTTATAAAGAGATAATAATGTCACTGACATCTGAACAGTTGCTTCAAGATTTTTTGTATGCCTAACAATAATTGTATGGAATTTCCTCTAGTGTCTTAAAAACAGCCTCAGAGCAACTATTGACTAAAATAATTCCTAGAACTCTTAGCTGCTTTCACCATGTGATTGCCCTTCAACTCTCAAATAATGGTAATTGTGCCTGTCATGTGTGGCTGTGTAATTATATACAATTCTTTAAGTATAAGCTTTAGAAGGGCAGGGATTGTCATTTGAATGAAATTTATATCTCTCTTTATGTTTATAATTTCCTTTACAATGGGTTATTTATAATTGGATTTTTCCTTGTTACAGAAGTCATTCTTTTTTATTTTAGAATACTTGAAAGTTCTTTTAGTTCTTTTTAAACATTTTTATAAATTTATGGGATGCAAGTCTAATTTTGATACATGGATATATCATATAGTGGTGAAGTCAGGATTTCCAGCGTGATCTTTTCCTCTTTAATAAACACAGAATAAAATTTAAAATAAAACTCACTATGCAGAGAAAACTAGTTAGTATTTTGATACGTATTTAGTGCAAAGTCTATTGATAAATAGAAAGCCTGATCCCATATATGCTTTCCAGGTGAAGGTATCAGGTAGGATTTTGTTTTGCATATGTTTTGCAGTTGGTGTATTAAGTTCATAGTGCCTAGAATAAAGAAGACATGGATATATTGTCAACTTTAAGATATTAAAACTAACATTGGAAAGGAAGTTGTTGACAATGTTGGTGCTGAGTTTATGTCCCACATTCTAGGAGACATTATTGCATAAAAGTAAATTTATCCTTAATCAGAATGTAAAAAGGATCCTCTAATTTCCAAATGAGGTTCATTAGGATCTTGAATGGGAGGAAAAACATTTAGTTACAAACATTTCAGCCTAAAATTGCAGCAGAAAAAATACTAAAAGAGATGCAACAGGCTCTAGGCTTTGACTTACATTATTTTACGATGTGAGAATGCAAGATTAACATTTTTAAAGCCAGAAGGAGAATGTATGCATGCAACCATGCTGATATTGATTCGTATTTTAAAATTTAGTTTTAAATGTAACCAAGAATGTAATTCCCATAGAAGCCCAACTTTTTCTGCCTTCATGTGTTGCCTGTTTATTCTGTCCTTAGCACCTGACTGAATTGGTCCCAAATGGAGTGTTAATTTTCACTGAAGTGTTTACAAAATGAAGCCCCTTTCTCTATTTTTTTCTTTTCATTTTTTTTTTTTCCCTCCAAGATATACGCCTGAACTTTCCTGTCTGGCTCTTGGGTTGTTGCCAACCTGACAGAGAGCCAACTGGCAGAGGAAACTGATGTGGTGCAGTGTTCATTAGCAATTTACATTTCCCAACATGCAAAATGCTTTAGAGTTTTAATTTTTGAAACTTTTTAAAAGCCAAATTATACTGTAAAATGACTAAACTCTTTATTTCCTTATTTGTGTTGTGGTAGTTAAGACAAACAGTTAAATCTGTACTGTTCTTTTCACATAGTGATGTACAATTTGGGGATTCTTTTCCATACAAATCACCACCTTGCAAAGAATTCAATCTTTGGCCAAGAAAGTTTTCTTCATAGTTAAAATGTGATTGTATACATGCTAACTGAGGATGCACAGCCTTTCTGTGAAATCACAGAAACAGTGCACCATGTAAACAATAACACTGTAGTTATAGTTCATAGTATTTTAGTCATCTCTTTCATAGACAAGAAGTGAAGCACATATTTTCATATATTTTAAAAATGTAGGATGCTTTAAATTTTGTTTCAGAAACATATTTCAAGGCACCAGTTTATTTGGTAATTGTATCTCTATTATTTTTTTAAACTTTAATCTCTTGCTTACCATTCCCCTTCAACCTTCCTCCCCTCCTAACCTCACAGCTCTCCGACAGAAATCAGAAAACATGCACATATTATATTTTATAACTGGTCACCTTGGGAGTCTGCACATTATATTCTTGATTATTTCAAGTTGTTCTCCTTGGAAACACAGAAGCCCAGACAAAATGACATCATTTGAGATGAGTACATGCCTTTTATTTTAGAAATGAACATTTAATGGCTTTTGACTTTGAGGCGATTATAGCATTTCAGAGTAGCAGCCCTTCCAGATATTAGAATGGAAGTGTTGAAGCTGTTATACATCAGATTAACTACATACAGAATTTAGAACAGAACAAAAGCCATCAGTATATATTTGTTGGAATTTTTTGATGAAGTATGTGCAAATAAAAATCAAAATACCAAATTCTTAATTACTTCCTTATTGTTATTATCTTTACAGTTTTTTCTTGAGCCAATTTATGTCTAAATTTATTTTACTGTCAGACTCAACAAGTGAAAACAATTCTGGGAACATGCATATATTGGATTTTTTATCGGCTTTTTTTTTTTTTTTTAGGACATGGCCCTTGTTCTGCAATTTTATGGTGAAAAAAATCAGTGTTTTGCTTAAAATAACAGAATAGCAAAAATGCACATGATTGGGCTTAAAAAAAAAAAAATCTGGGTTATTACTCTCCAGGGTAGGGAGGAGCTAGAAATGGTTACCAAATAGTGTGCTACACCCACCATGTCCTCTCTGTCTGGACCAAAGTGACACACCCCTCCACACTGGACTTCTCAGAGCAGCAGAAGGTCATTTTTCCATGGCCAGTTTCTTAGTTCGGAGGCCATTTTTTTCTTTCATTCCCTCTGTCCCAGACAGAGGCCTTGCAGTTCCTTAAATATATTATACTGCCTGAGATACTAAGTGCTTGCAAGAGCAGTTTGTTCCAACTGATTCCGCAGCCCAGCCCAGCTAACCGTTTCCGAGCTCAGCTCAGACAACTCCTGAGATCAGCCTTCTCTGACAGACCAACTCAATGCCTCCCAACCCCATTGTGTGTTGTAAAGTGAACACAGTTTATTACATATTTGTGTGTTACTTTGATTAGTGTCTCCCTTCCCACCAGGATCATAAACCCTGTGAGTTTTGCTCAACATTGTATCTCAAGCACCAGTTGTGCTTGGGGGCACATGTAAGACTCTTAATAAATATTTATTGCATGAATGTAGGAATAAGAAAAGCTGATTGTGTTTCAGAGTTTCCTCTGATGCTGTGCAACAGGGCAAATATGTTGCAAGTTTACCAGATGAACTTAGCTTTGGGGAATAGAAAGTTTGGTTGAAGAAGGAAATGGAACGTCAAAGGAAACCGTGAGTTTTGAATGAGAGTTTTTAAATCCCATTGTTTGAAATATTGTGAAGAAAATATTTCATGAAATGAAAACAAATCACATCAGCTGTTAGTGGAACTGTCGCTTTGTGTTTTAATATTTTTACATGACCAGATTTTTAAATTCTGAAGTTTTTGGTTAAATTAGCTGTTTCTTTCTCTACTTCTTCAGATTGTTTTCTTCTTCATTGCTTTTCTCTTCTTTCCTTTTGTCCCCACATCTTGTTTTCCTGGTCAGGTACTGAGCACTCCATTCAGCCAATACATGGAATGCACAATTTTTTTTTAAACCTATCTTTTAATCCTCTGGTCCTCTGAAGGTTTTTTCCCAACCTGATTATAATGGGAATGAAACAGGCCAAGTAAATTTTTGGGAGGAACTCAGGGAGAAAGAGGAGTGCTTTCTTCCAAGACGGTTATTCTTGGGAATCCTGCTTTCCCTGCAGGTATGGCTCACCCACAGAACTTGTACTGTGTAGTTAAGTGGGCAAATTATTTGTCCCACATGTGAGGGACCTGCAAGGTGCTAGTTTTAAGAAGGAAGGTAAATTCCATGTGTACACCATCATTTAAAAACCAGTGTAAGGACAGGCACGGTGGCTCACACTTGTAATGCCAGCAGTTTGGAAGGCGGAAGCGGGCAGATCACTTGAAGCTAGGAGTTGGAGGCCAGCCTGGCCAACATGGCAAAACCCCGTCTCTACTAAAAATACAAAAATTAGCTGGGCATGGTAGCACATGCCTGTAATCCCAGCCACTCAGGAAGCTGAGGCAGGAGAATTACTTGAACCCTGGAGGCAGAGTTTGCAGTGACCCAAGATCACGCCACTGCACTTCCAGCCTGGGTGACTGAGCAAGACTCTGTCTCAAAACAAACAAGCAAACAAACAAACAAAAAACAGTGTAATGTAACTTAACACAGTCTGCCATTTTAAAGTGGCAAAAGTGTCTGTTCTTTCATCTTCTTTTTTTCCTCTCCTTTCAACTGATTATTATGCAAGAACAACTGTGCATCTAAGGTGGTACTGGCAAAGGGTCAATAGTAGAGTAGGCAAGGTGTGTGTGGCCATGGAGCAATTTTTAAGGGGAAAGTGTCTTTCATTAATGCCACAAATATCCCTTAGTTTTAGCTAAACTTCATATTAGTTTTAGTTCAACTTCAACTCTGGTTTTCCCTTGAACCCCCTCAGCATGGTCTGCTTCCCTTTGTCCTCCATGGGAGAAGTGCCTGTTGGTAGTATCCAGCTGCAGCCTCTTTGCAAATGTTCCTTGACAAATCTGTCCTCAGCCAGCTTCTGTAGTCCTTTCTGGATGCTGTCCCATACTCTTCCCAACCTAGATGGAACTATCACTCCTGAAACATTGAATAAAACAGCTTCTATTTACATCATATCTGCCCCCTCCCTTTAGTGATCAGGCCCTAAACCCTGCCAGTCAGTCATGAAATTGGCAGTTCTAAGTTACAGCATCCTATTGGGTAGTCTTTCATCATAACGGATAAACTAAGAATATATAATGTTTAATATGAAGTGGCAGGAGTGTGTTTGCTCCTAGCCCCAGGTATCTGTTTGCCTGTGTATATGTAACCTGGGCCCTGCCATCAGGCATGTGTGCCCATTGACAGAAACATGAGCGTGTGTCCCAGCTTTTGAGGTTAGCTACTCAACAGCAGAAAGCTGACTGGCTTGTGTGAGCCCTTGCTGCTTTTTTTCCTACATACAGGAGAATATTGTTGACTATGATAAATGGGAAAATTTCAAAATGCTAGTAAAAGAGAATAATAACGAAAAAGGCTTTAGATCAAGATAAATAAAATGTTACTCTTATAATATTATAACTGAAATGATCTTATCCGACATGTTATAATATGCTGGAAGAAGAAGATCCCTTCTGTATTCTCTCCTCAGGATTTAAATAATTTTAGACCATCTCTATCATAAGTTATTTTCCCCAACTGTACTATATTTTAATACCATTTCCTGTTCCTAAAATACATTCCCTGCTCCCTATTCTTACCTATAAAACTCCCACTCATTCTTTAAGATGCAACTCATATGTCACTGCCTTTCTTATTCCTTCCCTAATCATCCCAGCTCAAAATGACCCCTGTGCCTCAGTATTGATTTGTGAGTATCCCAGGAACTTACATTTGTATTGCCACATAGGGTTGAAATTTATACACATGTGTTCCTTCTCCCTGGGTGATCTTGGGCAAATCACTTAATCTCTCTTTACCTCCGTTACCCCATGTCTAAAATGGGGATATAATAGTACCTATCTCATGGGATTGCAGAATATAGTTATTATTGTTGTTTTTTCTCTCTTCTATTAATTAAGTTCCTTGAGAGCAGTGACTGTGTTCTCCACCTTTGCATTTCTAGCTCCCATCTGAAAATGGTGGTGCTGAATGAAGGAATGAACAAATATTGGGTTTTGACATTTTTATGACGTTCTTCACTTTTCTCTTCTGATTTGGTTTAAACTCCATGAAGGCTAGATTTATAGCTGATCCTTTGGAGTCTAGACCTGGTTCTAGGATGTTAGCTAATGAGGGAAGTATTTGATAATGACCAATATTTTCTAGAAAAATCTTCTTTCTTTTTAAAACTTTGCTTATACTATCATGGACTTTCTTCTCTAATCCTGATAAGCCAAATATCATAACAATATATCATCTTCTTGAAAGCGAGTCTAGTTATTCTTCCCCTAAACCACTTTGTTCATCTAGAATTGAGTCTCCTATTTTTCTTTCACACCTACATATTTGGAACTGATTTTCTCTAATAATAACTTCATAAGAGAAGGACACAACCTATGTATGCATAGTTAAGATGAACTTACTTATGCTTCTTTCTCAGAAGAAAATTTTATAGATTGACCCTCAGCTTTCTCTGGCCCAACCATGTGAAGTTTGGCTGTCAGACACTATTAATTTGCCTATATAAGAGGAAGATTTGATGTCTGTTTCCCAAATACTTGGTGCTGTGTTCCTAGCATGCCAAACAACACTAATAGGAGTTAATATTTATTTTACACCAAAAATGACCAGATACAGCACCAAACCACCCTGTGGGATGACCTAGCTCACTGGTCTCATAGCCTAAGCAGGAAAGCAATATATTGGACCCTCTAATAGGATGAAGCCCTGCCCCCCAAATGTTCTATTTCTATAGACTCATCACTAGAATACACAAAGCCTTTGGACTCTTGCTTCCTAGTATAGGACTATTGTTACCACAGAGGTACCTATGAAAATCCATTTCAATTCTCTAGATGGAGTGGTTTCCAAGCACCATTCTGCAAGCCAGAATCACCTGAGATGGCTGTTAAAAATACAGCTTTGCAGGTCCTACCCTAGACCTACTGAATCAGAAAGCTGAGGAGGCCTGTCTGAACATCTCTGTGGAACTGGAGCAGTATGTTCTGTCTGGAGCTCCCTTGATCAAGCATGAGGAATGGCTTTTGTTTGAGACATCATCTCACTTGAGCTACCCAGGACCTTGCCCTTTCTTCTGGAGCAATTAAGGTCCTAGGTCATTGAATGGGGTGAGAGTTGTGTTCTTGGAGGGGACCAGTTGAAGTTTTGGGTTTTAGTACCATTTTGGTCATCAATGAGCATCTCCTCTTATAGGTACATAACTGGCAACTTGCTAGCAATGTTTGTTAGTGCCCCACCCCCACCCCCATCTCATGTTAGCAGCAAGGTAACCCTTATGGCACTGGTTTGGCTGCTCCCTCAGCTGTCTCTGGCACTGGACAGTCCCCACTGTGGATTTCCATGGTCTCACAGTCACCTATCCATGCATTCCCTCTCTCTTCCCATTTCCTTGGCCAAACTGGAAACATTTAAAAACCTCGCCTGGGAGTGAGAAAGCTCTATATGTACACAGGCTAATCTTTTTGCCCTTTGCTTAGACTAATGTTGTTTAAACTTAATGTTCAAGTGTTTGCAAATTTTGCTTTCTGTTTCTGCAGAAAATGATTCATGTCTAGCTATCAGGCTAGGATAGGGTGAAAATGGAGTGACAGAAACATACCTTGCAATAGAAGTTGGAGAAATGAAAATGAAAAATGTAAATATCCAGCATGCTATTCTTCATTGAAAATGTGAATCTGTAATGAAAATTTTGTCTGGAGAGAGTGGGTCAGCAAAGTAGTCCTTCAATAGCCATTTAATAGGAGCAGTAAGGGCATATTGGACAGGAATTGTAGGTATATTCCAAATAATCTCACAGTTCAGAAATAAGCCCTAATTTTTTGTATGAATAAGTAACTGGGATTACATGTGCCCACCACCATGCCCAGCTAATATTTGTATTTTTAGTAGAGATGGAGTTTCACCTTGTTGGCCAGGCTGATCTCAAACTGCTGACCTCAGGTAATCCACCCACCTCAGCCTCCCGAAGTGCTGGGATTACAGGCGTGAGCCACCGTGCCCAGACTAGGGTTCAGGATTTTTTTTACTTGGCATCAAAGTGAGTAAGTCTTGGGAAGTTTATTCCTTAGGTGATTCCATCAGATCAGAATTGGATTCAAATGGATAATGTGATGTGATGATGGCAGCTGAAATTAAAAGCAAGAACTCACGTTTAGGAAAAAAAAGACAAGGAAAATTTAATTTAAGTTTATCATTAAAAATATAAAATTAAAAATAAAAAACATGAAAAATAATATAAAAATAAGTTTACCATAATAATATTAAAAATGAAAACATTTAGAGTAAGTACAGCTGCCATTTACTGAGTGCCTATACAATGCCTTGTATACTTTCCCTCATTATACCTCATAGCAATCCTGTTAAGTAGGTGTTACCACCCAGTTTTACAGATGAGGAAGACTGGGCTTAGAGAGATAAATTGACTTATGTAACATCACAAAACTATTAGGTGAAAGAATTACAATTCAAATGTAGGCCCATCTGGAGTCAAAGTCTGAATTCTTTATGTCTGCATGTATTATTGCCTACTAATTCTGGACCCAGAGGCTCCGGCATTCGCTCCCCACCTGTTTATTCTGCTTATTTCTCCTTGTTTATTGTCACACAGCTGTGCCATTTAGTGGCTGAAGTTCTTGGCAGGACAGGGTTTATGCTGAGGCTCTTCCTTCCCTTTCATGGTGAGTGAGCTGGGGCTTGTCAGCATGTCAGGGTTCAGAGGTCAGAGTTCAGGAATTTTTTTTTTTTTTTTTTTAGATAGAGTCTTGCTCTGTCACCCAGGCTGAAGTGCAGTGGCACGATCTCAGCTCACTGCAAACTTCGCCTCCTGAGTTCAAGCAATTCTCCTTTCCCAGCCTCCTGAGTAATTGGGATTACATGTGCCCACCACCATGCCCAGCTAATTTTTGTATTTTTAGTAGAAATGGGGCTTCGCCTTGTTGGCCAGGCTGGTCTCAAACTGCTGACCTCAGGTAATCCACCCGCCTCAGCCTCCCGAAGTGCTGGGATTACAGGCATGAGCCACGGTGCCCAGACTAGAGTTCAGGATTTTTTTTTTACTTGGCACCAAAGTGAGTGAGTCTTGGGAAGTTTATTCCTTAGGTGATTCCATCAGGTCAGAATTGGGTTCAAAATGGATTATGTGATGTGATGATGGCAGCTGAAATTAAAAGTAAGAACTCACTTTTGGTAAAAAAAAAAAAAAAAAAAAAAAAGACAGGAAAAATAAGAGTGACCTTGGTAGTTGCTTATATTAGCATTCTTGATTAATGTCTGCTTTTAAAAAATCACACTGGTAATGCAGCTGCAATCATTGTACCAGTCATAACCAATTAGTTATGTTTATGTAAAATGAAACGATATGCAGGCAGGGCTGCCTGGAATCCCACTTTCTTCCACAAAGGGAGTCAAGATCACAAGACTTGCCACTTCTGTCTGTGCCTTGCCTTTGCAGGACACTATTCTGATTGAGACCAAGTCTGCTATGTAATGTTATGTAAGCACCGCACTCAGTCTGCTCTGCCAGTAATTCACAAAGTTACTTCTTTTGTGGACGTGGAAGGGACCTGAAAGAACTGTCCATAACAGCATTCTCCCAATTCAATCAGCCTCTATCCTTCTACGCCTCAGAAAAGAAACTGAATGGCAGACTCATAACCAGCTGTTCCGGAGCCCTGTTTTGTTTGGCCTGCTCAGTGTTTGTGATAAACTTTCATTTGGAGCCCAAACTTGAACAATAGAGACTTCACATGAATAGCTGGATTTTATTTATGTGTTTCTTTTTGAAAAATGCAAGGAATGGTAAGAATTGGTTGGAGTTGAATCATGGTTGCCCCTTAGAAGCGGCCTGTGTTCCCAGCCTACCCCAGAATCAATACCTTTCTTCATTCTCTTGTATTACATGTGGGCCCTTAGGTACAGTGGAGTTTATGGCCTCTGCTTTCCCTTCACTGCTATGTTTTCCCTCCACCTCCCTGTTGGTGGAATAAAAGATTATAATGAGCCACAGTTCAGATCAAATTGGAAATAGTTCACTTATCATTGTGTCAATTTTTTGTAAACAGGAATTCAAGATCCACACAGTTATAAGTGTCCTTAGGGGCTCAGAAATGTATCAAGGACCGGATATGGCACGTAGTAGCCACTTGGCAAGCATCTGCTGAGTGAATCTCTGAATAGAACTCCTGAGTGTGTGGGGACTCGGGGTCATTTGTTTGGCTGGAAGAAGAGACCTTACAGGGCAGTTTGGGAATATTAATGACACTCTTTAAATACACAAGGAGTTTGGATGACAGCTAGCAATTTTTTTCATTTCCACAAAATACAGGATTTTATTTTTATTTTGTGATGGGATACCTTAGCCACATTATACCAACACCCTTCTGGGGGACATTAAACTTTGGTGACCTTATAAAATTTCAATAAATTTTCTTCTTCTCATCCAAGCAAAATGTCCTCTTGGGTTCAGTTGGGTGTGACGCCTGACAGTCTCTCTAACCTGATACTATATTTCTCCCAGTGTGGGCTGTGAAACAGGGACCTGTGTGTCTTTGTGCCCCAGAGACACTTGGTATTAACCATAAACCCTTATACTGTTAATAACATTTAGGTCCTGTCCTACAAGGAAAACTACAAGTTATTAATGCTTCTATTACAGTGATTTAGGACTAGGGCTTCACAGATTGACAGGGTTCGAATCTGCGTTCTACTGTTTGTTCATCATGTGGCCCTAAGCAAGTTATATCTCATTGCTGTACCTTAATTTTCTCATCTGCAAAATGAGTATCCTAGTAGTAAGATCACAGCATCGCTAGAACAATGCCTTAAACTCTAAGTAAATGACAGCTGCCACTCTGATGGTAGTATTGATAGCAGAAGTGATATCTGTCTTAAATTACAAAAATGTGCACTAAGAACTTTTTTTTAATTTAGTTTTTTGTCTCCTCTCCCCCAGTTTTATTGAAATATAATTGACAAATAAAACTGTATATATTTAAGGTATAGTTTTTGTCAAATGCATTTATTACTTTGAGAATTGTACAGCTCTTTTGTCACTAGACTGTAAAAATATTGGATACATTTTCCCGTTAGTGTATGATTGAGTTGGATTTGGTGAAACAAGAACCCTTCAGGTATGCATAGAAGGGACCCCTTGCTTTCCTGGTTACAAAAGGCAGAGGAGGCCTATTTGAGGGAAGGTAATTATCTTCCGGCAGTAATTACTTTTCTATAAAAATCCAACACTCTCTCACCCCTGATTACTGAAGGAAAACAAAGCTCTGGTTTCTGTGTGAGCTCCTTGTAGTAAGAGGCCAGCGTTGGAATGTGGTGTGATGTCACTGCTGATTGGCCCCGCGGTTCTGGGTTTCATCTGTGTTATTGGAATACCTCAATTTATCTGTTTTCTACAGGGGATTACAGCACTCTTCAGGGGTTTGGAAAGTTCTGAAATGAAAGCATACTTCAGGGGTAACACATGCCTATATCAAACACTGGCAGTCCTCACAGGGCTAACAGTATGTGCTAACCTTATGCAGACTTTATTTTTTTCTTAACCATCAAACCACAGGGGTTTCAAGCTGGCTTTATTACCATCTCTTCCTCTAATCCACTCCCTTACTTACTTTGGGCAGAATCTTTATTTTATTTTATTTTATTTTTTGAAACAGTCTTGTTTTGTCGCCCAAGCTAGAGTGCAATGGTGCAATCTTGGCTCACTGCAACCTCTATCTCCCGGGTTCAAGTGATTATCCTGCCTCAGCCTCCTGAGTAGCTGGGATTACAGGCATGCACCATCATGCCTCGCTAATTTTTGTATTTTTAGTAGAGACAGGGTTTCACTATGTTGGCCGGTCTGGTCTCGAACTCCTGACTTCAGGTGGTTTACCCACCTTGGCTTCCCAAAGTGCTGGGATTACAGGCATGAGCCACTGTGCCCAGCCAAAAACTTGATTTTAGTAGCAAGATTATAAATGTTTATGTTGGGCCTCTTATTTCCAATTACTTAAAAATGCATTTCAAGTCTCTACCAAGTAACAGTGAATTCTATCAGAGTTGTTTCCCAAAGTGGCTTTTTTTCCCCCTTGTGATATGGATACCACTGAAACAAAAGCCTTTTATTTTATTTTATTTTTTTACATAGATGACTTGTAGATTATAAGAGGGAATAGATATAGTGTGGCAGTTAAAAGGCAGAAGCGGGGAAGGAAGTCTTCTTGAGACAGAATTGAATATATTCCTGCTAATTATGCCTGTGACCTTGGCAAGTTCTTACTTCTCAGTTTTGTCCTTTGTAAATCAGGAGTCATTTGTGTCCCGCCCTCTGGGTGGTGGGTAGGACCATTGCTCAGCCCACCCATAGTAAGCACTCAGCCACTAATATGCTACCTTTATTAATGCTTTACTGTTATTGTACCTTGCTCTAAACTGAACCTGGAAGAAAATTCCACTTATTGCAATTATGAGATGTCATGTTTTCAAAGGATTTTCAAAACACTTTTTTTTTGTGATAGAAGTATTTGATTTATCTCTCTTTGTGATTGTGTCTCATTTCAAATTTTATTGACCACCACAACCTCTTTATTTAATCAGTAACTACTCAAGATGGAGAAATGCAGTCATCAATATGACTTATTTCACTTACTTTTAACTACCAGGAGACCATGAACTGCTTGAGCTGGTCATTTCATCAGTTGTCCCTTATTTACTGAGCACCTACTATGTGCCAGGCAGGAATGGGTTCTGGGAAAACAATGGCAAATAAGAAAAAATCCCCTGCCCTAAAAGAGCCTGTGGTTTAATGGCAACATTACTTCTTACTCATGTTTGTGTCCATCTCACATGCACAGGACCTGGCATACAATACTAATGCTCAATCAATGTGGGGTTGTTTTGGGTGAATTGAGTGCAGCTTAACTGAAATGGAAGTCCAGTGCTCTTTCTGGAGTTTTTCTTTAAAAAAACAAGATTTTTCCTTGAAAAGACCACCTTATCTTTATGTTTTATTTATTAACAATCTCCATCAATCTGATTGGATGGGAAAATGAATCTAGCTGATTACTGTTTTCTTGCTTTTTAAAGAAGCCCTTTGCTGTGACTCTATTTATATAAAATTGCATGTGGTGTTTTGGTATATCAAGACATGTTTAAAAGGTTTTTCCAAAATACAAACCAAGGTTGGGGACTTACTCTTGAACTTTACTGTACTTTGCAGCATGATGAGTTCCTTCTCTAGTGTGCACAAAACTCCTGGCCGGCCCACAAACCAGCAGCCTTCCCTTCTACATCTCCACATAAGGAAGAAAGACAGTGAGTGGGTGGTGGGATGGGAAGGAGGTGGTGAGACGAAGACATATTAGGTGCTTGGCTTTTATGGAACACTGTATGTGTTTTTTGTTTTTTAAAATCACCTCTCACCTCTTACCTTTGAGGTAGATAGTGTTGATCACCTGTACAGATGAGGAACCTATACAGAGGTTAAGAAACTTTCTCAAGAACACTCAGTAGAGAGGTAGCAGAGTTAGGATTTGAGCCCAGGTTTGCCAACCCCAAGCTGCTGTATATGGGAACAAGAATGTACCTCTTCTCTATCTAATAGATATTCTTGGCTAAGTCTTGCAAGAGTGAAAATTCTCTTACTCCAAGCTGCTCTGGGCCAGGTGAGACAGATCACAGGAAGTGGTAGGTTAAAACATGGCCCCTCTTGTGTTACTCCTGTGTTCAGCTCTCCTGGGGTGGGGCACAGCAGCTTGATAGGAATCAGCCTTGATGGGAGTCAATGTGGTCTGGGATTCCCTCAAAGTTCCATGGTTTCAGTTCCAGTACACAGAGTGCTACTCTCCTCCTGTAGAAAATGAGAAACACTCCTCTCCTGAGTCTATTTCTCAGGATCTGTTAGATAAGATGCAGAAGTTTTGTCTAGGTCTAGTTAGAAATCGTGCATCTTTGGTTTTCTTTCTTCATCAGCTTCTTCAACTTTCATTGCATTCAGAATTCCAGGATATCTGTGACAAAGTAATGGTACCTAGAGGCTCTGTGGTTGCTTAAAGACCTGTTGGCATCCAAAGGATATGTTAACGTCCATCAGCCTTCTACCACCTCCCTCAAAACCCCAAATCACTGTGCTAGCTCTGTTATTTGTTGAGAAGTATGTGACTCAGGGTTCTTTTAATTGTCAGATATGAAAGAAAATCCAACTGAATTAATCATATTTATTGATTCACAAACCCATCTCTCCAAGGCCATCCAGCTTCAGGTATAATTGGATTCAGAAGCTGAAACAGTATTATCAGGACTCCATCTTCCTTTACCTCTGCAAGTGTTCTTCTATGTAGTATATCCTGTTATGTCTTGTGTAATTGTTAGCTGTTCACCAGATATTTCCAGCTTTCTTCCTTTTGGGTACGTGGTAGGATTGTGCTTCTCTGTCCCCTGAAATTGGGTTTGGCAATGTGATTTACTTTTACCAATAAAGTGTGAACATAAGAGGCATGTGGCACTTCTGGGCAAAAAGCTTTTAACAGCCAGTACATTATTTATCATGTCCCCCTCTTCCTACTATGGCAAACATTGAAGCATGTATAAAGATGAGGTGGGCTTTCATCAGCTTAGATGCATGGGTGACTTCAACGAGCAGAACTTCCCTGCTTGTCTATTATGGGCATTTAGTGTGAGGGAGAATTTTTGTTTTACTAAGTCACTGAGGTTTTAACATTTTATTATAACATAATCCTTTCTATCCTGACTAACATACATCCTCCATGTTCATATTCAAATGAAAACAAAAGGAATTTCTCTTCTGGTTGCTCCAAAATGTGTTCTGTAATAACTCTGAATAGCTACAGTTAGTGATGTTCCCATCTCTGAACCAATCTTGTGTTCTGATTGGCCAGGTCAAGGTCACATCTTTATCCTTGAATCAGAGGGGAAATCAGCCATCCAATGCTCATGGACAGAGTAAAAGAGATGTAGGTACCCAAAAGAAATAGTGATATAAGAAAAATGGAGGATGAGTGCTAGGCAAATTAAAACAGCATATGTCTTCTTTATGATAAGAAAGGAAAAATTTCTGCAGCATTTTATTTTTATTCTGCAGCAGGCATCACATTGTTAGACCTTTTAGAAGGTCGGTGTCTAAATCTATTGAAAAGAGTTTTATAGTCTCCTTTATTGCCATACTATAAATAGATCTGTCAGGAAAAAATTATAAATTTGAAGCCTAAAGTAGAAATACCATGTCAGCCCATATCCAATTGTCAGTAATAAAGTAAAATATTAAAATAATAATGTGACTGCCTTTCCTTTTCTCAAATTTCTTCCACAGTGCCACCCAAATTTCAGCCTTTATTCAGCTTTAGGGAAGATACCTCCAATGAGATGACAGGTCTGTCGTCTCTCTCTCTTTGGATTCTTACAGCAATTGATCTGTCTACCTCTGACTGACATTCATTAATTCTGCCTTTTAGAACTCAAGATGAAAGCAACTGTTGTTGCTTCCATGTGTGTGGAAGCTTCTAGGATGGACCTGGCACTGAGTAAAGAACAGGTTCTCACTGTATATTTTTTAAAACTTAAAGAAACCCTGACCCAGTCTTTTCTTCTTTGGGTTAATCTTATCATGTTCTTTCAGTTTTTTCTTGAATTAATGTTTCTAAATCTCCTAACTGTACTGTTTTCTCCTTCTTGTGCTTCAACTTGTCTATGTATATGATTTGCTTTCATTTTAAAAAATTCAGTGTATAATCTCTGTCTTTTGTGTGTATAGACCACTTATATTTTTATAACTATTGAAATGTTTGGATTTAGGTCTACCATTTTATAATTTGTTTTCTGATTATTCCTTCTAATTTTCATTCTTCTGTTTTCCCTTTCCTGTGTTCTTTGGGGTTATTTAAACATTTTTTAATACTCCATTTAAAAAATATCGCGTTTGCCGATTTCTGTTTGTATAGTGTTGTTAGAGGTTGCTCTAGGGATTAGAATACACATACACATGGTCTACTTACAATCAATATTTTGCTACTTCAAGTGGAACATGGAAACATTACTCAGATATCTCTAAATCTCTTTATATTGTAATTCTTTCATATACTACATTTACATACATTAAAAACTCTATTAGATAATGTGATAATTTTCCATTTCAATTTTCAAAACTACTTCTGTTTTTCTTCCTTTATTTCTGATGTTCCACTTTTCCTTCTGATATTATTTCCCTTCTGTAGCAATTCTCTTAATTTTCTTTCAACTGAAAATAGCTACATCACTTTCAAACCTGAAAAATGTTTTCACTGAATGTATTTCTTTACTTTCAGCCTTTAAAAAATGTTCTACTTCCTTCTGGCATCCAAGAGGTTCTGATGAGAAATCCACAATTATTCAAATCAAATTTCTGGCTTTTGGGCTGGATTGAGTACAAGCTGGGAGGAAAACAAGAAGAATGATATACTCACCACCAGTTTACTGAGACTTCAAAGTACGGTTTTTTTTGGCATTCTGGGGTCATGCGCTCCGCCCAGGTTTTCTACTTGCATTCAGTGGGGGAGAAAAGATGGAGTGTGGTAACTTCACCTTACCAGGAACTTCCCTGTGCATCTGTTTTGGAGATATATAGTTCAACAGAAGCTGCTAACGCCCCTTTTATGTTAATACTATGTGTGGTATGTGTGCATATTTGTGTGTATTTAACAAAAGTAACATAGTCCTTACTATGTTCCAAGCATAGTTTTAGGTGCAAGTTAACTCATTTAATCCTCATGACAGTCCCATGAGATATGTACCATTATTGTCCCATACTTTACAAATGAAGAAATTAAAGGAATGAAAGTTTAAGTAATTTGACCAAGGTCACACAGCTAGTAAGTGGTGGAGCCAGGATTCAAATCCTCAGGGAATCTGGTTTCAGAGTTTGGCTCCTAACCATTACACTAAGCTGTCTTTAATTAACTATGATTATGTAATAATTATACTAAAGCA
This sequence comes from Chlorocebus sabaeus, assembly GCF_047675955.1. Lineage (NCBI taxonomy): Eukaryota > Metazoa > Chordata > Mammalia > Primates > Cercopithecidae > Chlorocebus > Chlorocebus sabaeus. The sequence goes on from NC_132910.1 coordinate 16,172,603, forward strand.
GTGAGAAGAAATAATGCCTCATTGTTATTGACCACTTCCTATATCTTTGTTTTATTCCAGCCACTTTATACACATTATTCAATAATAAATGTGTTCATTTGTCCAATTTTTATTGAGAATTATGTCAGGTACTGTGCTGGGTTCTGAGGTTCCAGAAGTGAACAAGACAAACCTGCCCTGGTGGAGGCTACAGTCTAGTAGGAGGAGGTCATGAAACAAATGATTCACATATACCTATGTGATTGCAGTTGTGAAAACTGTCATAGAGGAGACTGTTAGTCGGGAGAACATTCTAGTGGGGTTTCTAACTTAAGTCTACCAGTCAGGATAAGACAGATTATTTTGAAATAACAACCTTGACGTTTCAGTGGCTTAAAACAATGAAAACGTATTTCTTGCTTATGCTACATGTCTGTGAGAAGTTGGCTGAGAGTTCTGTTCTCCATCTGTATTTTTGTCCCCCTTACTCCAGGACACAGCCAGAGCCGCCACTAACAAGCACATGGCCATTTTCAGGACAGGAAAAGAAGTAACACAGTAGCTTCTGCTCATATTTCATTGGCCAAAGTAAGGGTTATGGTCTCTCCTAACTTACAGGGGCTAGGAAAAGTGCAGTCCTATTGTGTGCCTGAAAGAAGAAAACCAGAAATGTTTGAGGAGTGGCACTAAGATCTGCCAGTCTGGTCTTGAGGTCAGGAAGGAGTTCCTTAGGAGGCAATATCTGAGTTGAATTCTGACGCAAAAGGCAAAGGGATTGGGGTGGAGAGTAGATGGAATCACAAAATGTGACTAACGTGCAAGAGTAAACAGAGTAACTCAAGGCCTTTTATGCCAATTTAAGGATCTAGTATTCATCCTAAGAGCTATGAGAAGCCAGTAAGAGATTTTAAGAGGGAATCATGGTAAGATTTATATTTAATCTGGGATCCTATGGCTAGTGTGGAGAATAGATGGGGTGGGAATAGCAGTGGGGAATGCATAAGGAAAAGCCAGTGAGGAAGCCATTGTCCTAATGTAGGCTGGAGAAGATGGAGGCTTGATTTAGGCAGCAACAGTTGAGAGAAGTGGGTAGATTGGAGAAACAGGGTTTCGAGATTGGTGGGATAATCCTCCAAGATCCTTTGAGGAATGTATTATTATTATCCCCATTTTCTCAGTGAGGAAAGTAGAGCTTGGAGAAATAATAGAGCTCAGCTATTGAGTGGCAAACCAGTGATTCAAACCTGAGCCTGGTTCTAAAACCTGTGCTCTTAACTACCATGTCACACTACTTCAGTCAAATGTTTTGAGAAGCATTATTTTATGTCCTGTAATGGAGAAAGGAGGCAAAATTTTAGGGCTTCTACTTGGTGCAAATGCATCTTGCAGATAGACCCTTTGATGGCAGATGTCATGACTTACTGTTCTCTGCTCACCTTAGAGCTATACCAGCTACACAATAAATTCCAGTTGAGTTTATATTGGTGAGGTGTTAAAGTCAACGTTCAAAATTGTATGTAAATGCTTTCATTTAAATTAAAGCATTAATTTATGCATTAAGGCTAGAGTATTTTGTAATATCAGATGTTTAGATTTAGTTAAGGTGTCTTAGTTTATCCTGATTCCTTCCTCAAAAAACTCCACCTTTCATTCTCTTTTCCCTTTGATTTCCTTGAGGCATTCATTTGGTCAAGCTTCATTTGAGTGACATTTATTTCAAGCAATGTAGCAGAGTGATTCAGTATGTGGACTACAAAGTCCTGTAAAACTCTCTTCCATTCCATCTATTGACATAAAAATTCCAGGGCTAGCTCTGTATCCACAGGTCCATGAAACTTCTCACCACTTGTCTATCAGTCCTAAATGATCTTCATTTGTTGTTGTTGTTGTTTTAAGCACATTTATCTTTGACTAATTCCTGCTCCTCTTTGCAGTCTGTCCTCCTTGAGGATGAATAACTCATTCTTCATACTTCTTTCACTGTTTCCAAATGCATTTATTTATCATGGTGCCAAGCATGCAGTTACTCCCTAATACACTCACTAATAGAAGAATGAATGATGTTTTATCTTAAGCTTTGTATAGCATTGATATTTCAGCATAAACTATAAATCACAAGTGCTCTTGAGATATAGTTAGTAATAAAATTTTCAGATAATACAATCAGAAACTCAGTATATTCAAATATGAAAAATGTTAAATGGTAAAATTAGCAATGTTGCTGTGGGCTTTGGGAAGAAGAAATGCAAAAATTCAACTTACACAATTAATTACCCTTTCAGTCCTCAAGTATATGTCCAGAGACTGTCTTAGTTTCCAGGAATATGTGATCCAGAGTAGCTTTCCTAATCAAGTAATATTTAGGCTCTGGTTTGTTCTAATTTTTACCAAAGCTTCACAACATTTTGCTTGAAAGATGACCGACTTGAAGATAAATATAAAGCAGAATAATTCAAAACAAAGTTATGACATTGAAATAAGTGAAATTATATGTACCAGAAAGTTCTATAACAGTATGTCTTATTACTAGCATTTCATTCTAATTCTTCTTTTTTTTTTTATTATTATTATACTTTAAGTTCTGGGATACGTGTGCAGAATGTGCAGGTTTGTTACATAGGTATACATGTGCCATGGTGGTTTGCTGTACCCATCAACCCATCATCTACATTATGTATTTCTCCTAATGCTATCCCTCCCCTAGTCCCCTATCCCCCAATAGGCCCAAGTGTATGATGTGCCCCTCCTTGTGTCCATGTGTTCTCATTGTTCAGCTCCCACTTATGAGTGAGAACATGTGGTGTTTGTTTTTCTGTTCCTGTGTTAGTTTTCTGAGAATGATGGTTTCCAGCTTCATCCATGACCCTGCAAAAGACATGAACTCATCCTTTTTTATGGCTGCATAGTATTCCATGGTGTATATGTGCCACATTTTCTTTATCCAGTCTATCGTTGATGAGCATTTGGGTTGGTTCCAAGTCTTTGCTATTGTGAATAGTGCTGCAATAAACATACATGTGCATGTGTCTTTATCATAGAATGATTTCTAATCCTTTGGGTATATACCCAGTAATGGGATTGCTAGACCAAATGGTATTTCTGGTTCTAGATCCATGAGGAATTGCCACACTGTCTTCCACAATGGATGAACTAATTTACATTCCCACCAACAGTGTAAAAGCGTTCCTATTTCTCCACATCCTCACCAGCATCTGTTGTTTCCTGACTTTTTAATGATAGCCATTCTGACTGGCATGAGATGGTATCTCATTGTGGTTTTAATTTGTATTTCTCTAACGACCAGTGGTGATGAGTTTTTTTTCATGTGTTTGTTGGCTGCATAAATGTCTTCTTTTGAGAAGTGTTCGTTCATATCCTTTGCCCACTTTTTGATGGGGTTCTTTTTTTCTTGTAAATTTGTTTAAGTTCCTTGTAGATTCTGGATATTAGCCCTTTATCAGATGGACAGATTGCAAAAATTCTCTCCCATTCTGTAGGTTGCTTGTTCACTCTGTTGATAGTTTCTTTTGCTTTGCAGAAGCTCTTTAGTTTAATTAGATCCCATTTGTCAATTTTGGCTTTTGTTGCCATTGCTTTTTGTGTTTTAGTCATGAGTCTTTGCCCGTGCCTATGTCCTGAATACTATTGCCTAGGTTTTCCTCTAGGGTTTTTATGGTGTTAGGTCTTACATTTAATTTTTTAATCCATCTTGAGTTAATTTTTGTATAAGGTGTAAGGAAGGAATCCAGTTTCAGTTTTCTACACATGGCTAGCCAGTTTTCCCAACACCATTTATTAAATACGGAATTCTTTCCCCAATGCTTGTTTTTGTCAGATTTGTTAAAGATCAGATGGTTGTAAATGTGTGGCATTATTTCTGAGGCCTCTGTTCTGTTCTGTTCCATTGGTCTATATATCTGTTTTGGTACCTGTACCTTGCTGTTTTGGTTACTGCAGCCTTGTAGTATAGTTTGAAGTCAGGTAGCGTGATGCCTCCAAATTTGTTTTTCTTTGCTTAGGATTGTCTTGGCTGTACAGGCTCTTTTATGGTTCCATGTGAGATTTACAGTATTTTTTTCTAAATCTGTGAAGAAAGTCAATGATAGCTTGATGGGTATAGCATCAAAACTATAAATTACTTTGGACAGTATGGCCATTTTCACAATATTGATTCTTCCTATTCATAAGCATGGAATGTTTTCCCATGTGTTTGTGTCCTCTCTTACTTCCTTGAGCAGTGGTTTGTAGTTCTCCTTGAAGAGGTCCTTCACATTATTTGTGAGTTGGATTCCTAGGTATTTTATTCTCTTTGTAGCAATTGTGAATGGGAGTTCACTCATGATTTGGTTCTCTGTTTGTCTTATTATGTTGTATAGGAATGCTTGTGATTTTTGCACATTGATTTTATATCCTGAGACTTTGCTGAAGTTCCTTATCAGCTTAAGGAGATTTTGGGCTGAGACAATGGGGTTTTCTAAATTTACAATCATGTCATCTGCAAGCAGAGACAATTTGACTTCCTCTCTTCCTATTTATCTATTTCTCTTGCCTGATTGCCCTGGCCAGAACTTCCAATACTATGTTGAATAGGAGTGGTGAGAGAAGGCATCCCTGTCTTGTGCCAGTTTTCAAAGGGAATGCTTCCAGTTTTTGGCCATTCAGTATGATATTGGCTGTGGGTTTGTCATAAATAGCTCTTATTATTTTGAGATACGTTCCATTGTTACCTAGTTTATGGAGAGTTTTTAGCATGAAGGGGTGTTGAATTTTATCGAAGGCCTTTTCTGTATCTATTGAGATAATCATGTGGTTTTTGTCATTGGTTCTGTTTATGTGATGGATTACATTTATGCTTTGCATATATTGAACCAACCTTGCATCCCAGGTATGAAGCCGACTTGATCATGGTGAATAAGCTTTTCAGTATGCTGCTGGATTCGCTTTGTCAGTGTTTTATTGAGGATTTTCTCATCAGTGTACATCAGGGATATTGGCCTGAAATTTTCTTTTTTTCTTGTGTCTCTGCCAGGTTTTGGTATCAGGATGATGCGACCTCATCAAATGAGTTAGAGGGGAGTCCCTCTTTTCTGTTTTTTGGAATAATTTCAGAAGGACTGGTACTAGCTCCTCTGTGTATCTGATAGAATTCGGCTATGAATCCTTCTTGTCCTGGGATTTTTTTGTTTGGTAGGCTATTAATTACTGCCTCAATTTCAGAACTTGTTATTGGTCTATTCAGGGATTCACCTTCTTCCTGATTTAGTCTTGGGAGGGTGTATGTGTCCAGGAATTTATCCATTTCTTCTAGATTTTCTAGTTTATTTGCATAGAGGTGTTTATAGTATTGTCTGATGGTAGTTTGTATTTCTGTGGGATCAGTGGTGATGTTCCCTTTATCATTTTTATTGTGTCTATTTGATTCTTCTCTCTTCTTTATTTGTCTGGCTAGTCACCTATCTATTTTGTTAATCTTTTTAAAAAACCATCTCCTGGATTCATTGATTTTTTTGAAGGGTTTTTCATGTACTATATCTCTTTCACTTCTGCTCTAATCTTAGTTATTTCTTGTCTTCTTTTAGCTTTTGAATTTGTTTGCTCTTGCTTCTTTAGTTCTTTTAATGGTGATGTTAGGATGTTGATTTTAGATCTTTCCCACTTTCTCCTGTGGGCATATAGTGTTATAAATTTCACCCTAAACACTGCTTTAGTTGTGTCCCATTGATTCTGGTACATTGTGTCTTTGTTCTCATTGGTTTCAAATAACTTATTTATTTCTGCCTTAATTTCATGATTTACCCAGTAGTCATTGAGGAGCAGGTTGTTCAGCTTCCATATAGTTGTGTGGTTTTGAGTGAGTTTCTTAATCCTGAGTTCTAGTTTGATTGCAGTGTGGTCTGAAAGACTGTTTGTTATGATTTCCATTCTTTTGCAGTTGCTGAGGAGTATTTTACTTCCAATTATGTGGTCAATTTTAGAATAAGTGTGACGCGGTGCTGTGAAGAATGTGTATTCTGTTGATTTGGGATGGAGAGTTCTGTAGATATCTATTAGGTCCACTTGGTCCAGAACTGAGTTCAAGACCTGAATATTCTAGTTAATTTTCTGTCTCATTCATCTATGTAATATTGACAGTGGGGTATTAAAGTCTCCCACTATTATTGTGTGGGCATCTAAGTCTCTTTATAAGTCTCTAAGAACTTGTTTTATGAATCTGAGTGCTTCTGTATTGGGTGCATATATATTTAGTATAGTTAACTCTTCTTATTTCATTGATCCCTTTACCATTATGTAATGCCCTTCTTTTCTTTTTTGATCTTTGTTGGTTTAAAGTCTGTTTAATCAAGGGCTAGGATTGCAAACCCTGCTTTTTTTTGCTTTCCATTTGCTTAGTAAATATTCCTCCATCTCTTTATTTTGAGCCTATGAGTATCTTTGCACATGAGATGGATCTCCTGAATACAGCACACCGATGGGTCTTGACTCTTTATCCAATTTGCCAGTCTGTGTCTTTTAATTGGGGCATTTAGCCCATATATGTTTAAGGTTAATATTGTTATGTGGGAATTTAATCCTGTCATTATGATGCTAGCTGGTTATTTTGCCCGTTACTTGATGCAATTTCTTCATGGTGTCAATGGTATTTACAATTTGGTATGTTTTTGCAGTGGATGGTACCGGTTTTTCCTTTCCATGTTTAGTGCTTACTTCAGGAGCTCTTGTAAGGCAGGCCTGGTGGTGACAAAATCTCTCAGCATTTGCTTATCTGTAAAGGATTTTATTTCTCCTTTGCTTATAAAGCTTAGTTTGGCTGAATATGAAACTCTGGGTTGAAAATTCTTTTCTTTAAGAATGTTGAATATTGGCCCCCACTCTCTTCTGGCTTGTAGGGTTTCTGTCGAGATATCCACTGTTAGTCTGATGGGCTTCCCTCTGTGGGTGACCTGACCTTTCTCTCTGGCTGCCCTTAACATTTTTTCCTTCATTTCAACCTTGGTGAATCTGATGATTATATGTCTTCGGGTTGCTCTTCTCGAGGGGTATCTTTGTGGTGTTCTCTGTATTTTCTGAATTTGAATGTTGGCCTGTCTTGCTAGGTTGGGGAAGTTCTCCTGGATAATATCCTGAAGAATGTTTTCCAACTTGGTTCCATTCTCTCCATCACTTTCAGGTACACCAATCAAATGTAGGTTTGGTCTTTGCACATAGTCCTGTATTCCTTGGAGGCTTTGTTTATTTCTTTTCATTCTCTTCTCTCTAATCTTGTCTTCACTGTTTATTTCATTAAGTTGATCTTCAGTCTCTGATATCCTTTCTTCCACTTGATCAATTTGGCTATTGATACTTGTGTATGCTTCACGAAGTTCTCGTGCTGTTTTTCAGCTCTATCAGGTCATTTATGTTCATTCTAAACTAGTTATTCTAGTTAGCAATTCCTCTAACTTTTTTTCAAGGTTCTTAGGTTCCTTGCATTGGATTAGAACATGCTCCTTTAGCTCAGAGGAGTTTCTTATTACTCACCTTCTGAAGCCAGCTTCTGTCAATTCGTCAAACTCATTCTCCATCCATTTTTGTTCCCTTGCTGGCAAGCAGTTCTGACCCTTTAGAGGTGAAGAGGTGTCCTAGTTTTTGGAATTTTCAGCCTGTTTGTGCTGTTTTTTCCTCATCTTCATGGATTTATCTACCTTTGGTCTTTGATGTTGGTGACCTTCAGATGGGGTTTTTGTGTGGACATCCTTTTTGTTGATGTTGATGCTATTCCTTTCTGTTTGTTTGTTTTCCTTCTAACAGTCAGGCCCCTCTGCTGCAGGTCTGCTGGTGTTTGCTAGAGGTCCACTCCAGACCCTGTTTGACTAGGTGTCACCAGTGGAGGCTGCAGAACAGCAAAGACTGCTGCCTGTTCCTTCCTCTAGAACCTTTGTCCCAGAGGGGCACCAGCCAGATGCCAGCCAGAGCTCTCCTGTATGAGGTGTCTGTCGACCTCTGCTGAGAGGTATCTCCCAGTCAGGAGGCGAGAGGTGGGGGGTCCGGGACCCAATTAAGGAGGCAGTTTGTCCCTTAGCAGAGCACGAACACTGGCTGGGACGTCTGCTGCTCTCTTCAGAGCCTGCCGGCAGGGACATTTAAGTCTGCTGAAGCTGTGTCCACAGCTGCTGCTTCCCCTAGGTGCACTGTCTATAAGCCCCTGACTGGGGCTGCTGCCTTTCTTTCAGACATGCCATGCCCAGAGAGGAGGAAATCTAGAGATGCAATCTGATTACAGTGGCTTTGCGGAGCTGTGGTGGGCGCCACCTTGTTTGAACTTCCCAGCGGCTTTGTTTACACTGTTAGGGGAAAACCACCTCTTCAAGCCTTAGAAATGGTGGACGCCCCTCCCCCCACCAAACTCGAGCATCCCAGGTTGACTTCAGACTGCTATGCTGGCAGCAAGAATTTCAAGTCAGTGGATCTTAGCTTGCTGGGCTCCATGGGCGTGGGATCCACTGAGCTAGACCACTTGGCTCACTGGCTTCAGCTCACTTTCCAGGGGAGTGAACGACTCTGTCTTGCTGGCATTCCAGGTGCCACTGGGGTATGCAGCTAACTCAGTGTCTGCCCAAACAGCCACCCAGTTTTGTGCTTCAAACCCAGGGCACTGGTGGCATAGGCACCAGAGGGAATCTCCTGGTCTGCAGGTTGTGAAGAATGTGGGAAAAGCATAGTATCTGGACCGGAGTGCACCATGCCTCATGGCACAGTCCCTCACGGCTTCCTTTGGCTAGGAGAGGGAGTTCCCTGACCTCTTGCACTTCTGGGGTGAAGCGACGCCCCACTCTGCTTCAGCTCACCCTTTGTGAGCTGCACCCACTGTCTGACCAGTCCCAGTGACATGAGCCGGGTACCTCAGTTGGAAATGCAAAAATCACCTTCCTTTTCCATTGATCTCACTGGGACCTGCAGATGGGAGCTGTTCCTATTCAGCCATCTTGCCAGCTACTCTCTAATTCTTTTTTTACTACAAAAATCTCTTAATTAGGCTGTGCTATATGACCCCATGAGCCGTGGAGAATTGAACTGTGAGAAAATGTCAGGTCATCTGTGGTTTGTGATGATATTCTCCAGCAATGATTAGCACATGCTGTTCAGCTGACATGGATTTTGTTTTTGGTTTAAATAAACTTTTTTGTTTTAGAATGGTTTTAAAAGTACAGAATAATTCAAAGCTAATACAGAGTTTCCATATACCCTGTATCCAGTTTTTCTTATTATTTACATCTTACGTTAGTATGGTACATTTACAAGTAACAATAAAGTATTATTAACTAAACTGTGGACTTTTTAAAGATTTCCTTAGTTTCTACCTAATATCCTTATTCTGTTCCAGGATTCCATCCAAGATGCCATATTACATTCACTCATCATGACTTCTCTTGGCTATGGCAGTTTCTTAGACTTTCCTTATTTTTGGTGACCATGACAGTATTGAGGAAAACTAACATTTTGTATGCTCTTAGCTGGGATGAGTCTGATGTTTTTCTCATTATTAGATTGGTGGTATAAATTTTGGGGAGGAAGACTGCAGAGGTAAAGTGTCATTTTCATTAGATCGTATCAAGAGTATATACCATCGACATGATGTTGACCTTTGTCACCTGGCTAAAGAAGCATTTTTCAGGTTTCTCTACTGTACAATTACTCTTCCCCGCTACGCCCGCTTCCATACTGAACTCTTCGGGAAGTAGCCCACACTTAATAAATAAGGAGTTATGCTTCACCTCCTTGAAGGTAATATACATACCTAACATATATAAAACCTCGGCAGAATTATTAGGAATTCTTCTGCACAAGATATTTTTCTCTTCTCCCTTTATTTACTTAATCAATTATTTATTTATATCAGTAGGGACTGACACATATTTATTTTGTATTTTGGCTTATAATCCAATATGTCTTTTTTTTTTTTTTTTTTTTTTTTTTTGCTCACATTGTTCTAGCTTTGGCCATTGTGAGCTCTTTCAGTGGCATCTGTGTTGTCAACCCTTATGGGATTTTTTTTTTTTCTTCTTCCATCCCCTATGCTGTGCCTTTTTTGTTTGTTTTTGGTTTTTTTACTTCCTTACTTTCTGGAACTACAAGACCCAGACTCATCTTGTATATTTCCTACTTTAGTCCTAGAATCAGCTATTTCTTCAGGGAACCCTGCTTCCTTTCACTGGAGGATATTGAAAATCAAGATCTGGTACTAGATATGCTCATTGCTACTGGGATGTCATTGTCCTTCTACATCCTCTTAGTTGACAGAGCAAGAAAACATATATATTTATATATTTATATATTATATATATATAAACCATGAAAACATAGATATCTATAAATATTTTTATGAAACATTCTATACCCAGATTAAGCTAAACATTTGTTTATACTAATGTCTCCAACTCTAATCCATTACCAGGTGGAGCATTCTGCATGAATAGATGGATTATAGCCTTATGTCCTTGTTTATCTGCACACTTCCACACCAACAGTGAAAAACTTGGCTCCCATAATTCTCCATCCATTTATTTGTTTAGATTCAGTTCATACTCCCAACCCCTACTCACCCATAATACTACATAAGTGAGGTTGTAGCCTTCTTGGGGTATTATATCCAGAGTGCTTTGCTAATCATCTTCCTTCAGTTATGTTAATTTTGATCACCCAGTCAAGACATTGACTTACAATATAGTTATTATGTTCTTCCTTGCAAGAAATAAGCAATGTATGGTCATTTTCTTTGAGACCATACAAACATCCTGCTCCTCATCAAACCTTTCCCAATTGATTCTTGCCTCAAACAATCTTACAGTGATGGTTGTAAAGGGTGATTTTCAATTCCATTACTCCCTGCACTCATCAGTTGACATTTTACTAGAAGGAAGAGCCTTTCCTTCTCCCCAGCTGTCTGCCTATGTATGTATGTATTTATTTATTATCAGTATAGACTCATGGATTCTTAATTCAATGAATTGTAATCAATTAATTTGGGTACCCTATCATTTTACATTTGTCAAGTAAGAGCTCCTTCAAGCTGGTTCCTATATTTTTGTTAGACATTGTGAAATTTGCCTACATAAGATCTACACCCTTTTGCCTTCCTGAAAATCATGTATAAAAATTGGCCTGTTTTCCTTCAGCCTCACCAACAGCTTTTGTTTTTTTGTGAAACTAATTGATGAGAAATTGTTTTCAATATAATTTTAATATGAATTTTCCTTTTAAGTAAAATTGAACATATGATCATATTTTAATGTAATTTTATATCTTTTGCATTTTCTATTCATGTCTTTTGCCCATTTTCTAGAGTACTTTTGGTCTCCTGTCATCAACTTTTAAAAGTTCTTTATAAATTATGAATATTAGTTCTTTATATTATTTGCAAATATTTTCTTCTAATTTATTTGTCCTGTCATTTTGCTTATGGTGTTTTTGCCATTCAATTTTTTTTAGTCAAATATGTCAATATTTAAAAATTGCATCTGGATCTTTAGTCATATAAGGCCTTTTCTACACCCAGATTATAGAGGAATTATAGAGGAATTTATCCATCAAAAATTAACTGTATACTTTTACTTATTAAAAATCTGATCTATTTGAAGTGCTTATGGATGACATGAGGAATGGATCAAAATTTATCTTTTGGAAATGGCTTTCCAATTGTCCCAACAGCATTTATTAAAATGTTCTTTGCTGCCCCAGCATTTTGAGTTGCACCTGTATCATATACTAGAATGATTTCCACCTATGGTCAGGTCTTTTGCTGGACTTGCTATTCTGTTTCATTGATTTACATGTGTATTCATATTCCAGGACCGCACCATTTTACTTATGCAGATTTTGTGGTATGTTTTAATATCTGATGTGGCTGTCATCTCCTTACAACTCTTTCTTTTCATTGTTTTTCTTGATATTCTGGTTTGGCTATTGTTTCATATGAAAATTCATGTGTAGTAAAGTTCATTTGTTTATTTCCCAGGGGAGAAAAAGCTTATTGGCTTTTTTTATTGGGATGTCAGAAAATTTATAGATTGACTTAGTGAGTACAAACATCTTTTGATGGTGTTGAGACATCCTAATCAAGAACCAGGAATGTCTTTCCATTTGTTCAAGTCTACATTTGTGTTTTGCAAGAGTGTTTTATTAAAGTTTTGCTCCTATAGTTTGAAACATTTGGAGTTTATTTCCAAGTATTATCTCTTTTTTCCATTGTTGTTGCAAATGAGGTTTTTCTCTACCATTGTATCTTTTAACTTCACCCAGTGGTTTTTAAAGTTCTAAAGCACTACCTACTGCATTATTTTCCATTTGAAACAACTATCTCAGTACAGCCAGACTGTGTGTTATGCCTCAAAGATATTTCTTCTATGAGTAATTTCCTCTATATCAGTAGATACATTTTAAACTTCACACATGTACTGTTAACGGGAATCTACTGGAACCCTTCACTATCTGGAATTTAAAAGATCAACTATTATCAAATGAGAATATCATTCTGAAAACTCTGAGTTGCTCTTTGAATCAAAGAGAGTCAAAAAGTCAAAAAGAGGAACAAGACCAGAGAGAAGCCCCAATCTCCTTAGCAGTACATCAGCATTTGGAAGTACAGCTCTTTGACTAGGTTTGTTAATAGCATAGGAGTCCCCGTTGCAGATCCATAAAGCCACTGGTCCTGAGTTTCTACAGGACAGTCCTCTTTAAAGTGCATGAAAGCTGGAGTGTGTTAAGTATTTTACCATACAGAAAGTATTGGTAGTTTCTTCCCTGTCCATGCGAGCTGCAGTGCTTCATGTAATCTTTGTGTTTGACATTTTTCTGTCTCCATCGATGCATTTGAAGTTGTGCCAGAGGTGGATATCTGTCTTTTTTACACTTAATCTCTCAGCTGTGGATTTGCATGATTCATTTGAAAACATCGTTCGGGGGTAGTGGTGATTATTTATGCAAAAGTTCTAAGTATTTACATAGTCATGAGATTTTAATGAAAACTTGCAAACCATTTTTTACAATTTACTTGTAGCATTGGTTATATCTTATATTCACTACAAAAGAGATACTGAAAAATACTTAAAAAGAAAGCAAATTTTCAGGACACAGAATAATGCTGAAGTAAAGCCAGAAATTCAGTTTCTATAATCTTGAACACTTACTGGGTTTGGGCTGATTCCATAGGGAGCCTTATGTGTCTGTTCATTCTTTCCTCATCTAGATTTTATTCTCACAATATGCTTTGTTGGAATAGTTATAAAAGCAACTTTTTAATAGTAAGAATTTGTAATATAGTCCTAATGACCTTTCAACACCTAATTTAATAAAAGTAATGTAATTTTGCTAGCTAGCATGAATAGGAAGTGGTTCTTATGGCTAATTAAATAATCACATTATGAAACCATTTCTATCCCTTCATTCACGTATGTACACATGCATGTGTACACATTTATTTTTTGTTTGTATAATTTATTTAGCATTTCGTAACTATGATGGTACTTCTGATTAATGTCCTCAGGACCATCACCAGGTGCCAGACACTATTATAAATAAGGTATTTATTCTTCTTAGAAGCCCTAGTAAGTAGTTGCTATTATTATCCTACATTGAAGAGATGGGGGAACTGAGGCAAGTTGCCCAAGTTCAACCAGGTAGTAAATATTGGCAATTTAATTCCTGAGCTCTTAACTAACACATGAGTAACAATTAGCAGAAGTGAAGGCTAAGATTACTAACATGACAAGCAACAGAGTGCTATTATTATTATTGTTTCTTCATCAGTTTCCTGATGTCTGTTCTGATTTCCTTTTAGTTTGTTTATACCATTATTTATTGGTATTTATGAGAATTCTAAATTAGTTTTTCCTTCATATTTTCCGTGTCCACTGAACTGGAATGAGGTTCAATTCAGTGTCTTTTCCAGTATTTTATAAACTTTCACATACCTCTTACCCATAAATAATCTTTAAAAAATTAGGGACAAAAACCCTCTGCTATGGTTTGGATGTTTGACCCCTCCAAACCTCATGATGAAATTTGATCCCCAGTGTTGAAGGTGGTCCCTAATGGAAGGTGTTTGTTTGAGGCATGAGGGCAGATACCTCATGAATAAGACTAATGCCCTCCCTAAGTGGGTAAGGGGAGTAAGTACTTACTCTAATAGGTCCTTCTAGAGCTGCTTGTTAAAAACAGGCTGACACCTCTCCTCAGACTCTCTTGCTTCCTCTCTCACAATGTGATCTCTGCACACACTGGCTCCCCTTCACCTTCCACCATGAGTGGAAGCAGCATGAGGCCCTCACCAGAAGCCAAGCAGATGCCGGCGCCATGCATCTTGTACAACCTGCAGAACCATGAGCAAAATAAACCTCTTTTCTTGATAAATTTCCCAGCCTCAGATATTCCTTCATAACAACACAAGGTAGACTAAGATGCCCTGAAAAGATTACTACCAATTAGAAGATACTTAATGAGGAAATGGGCTGATAATTGTGCGTTTGGTGGGCACAAGTTAAAAGGAATGTAATGATAACTTACTCTTTTCTCTTTCAACTCTCTGCTTGTGAAATTTTGTGACCTTATGTGATAAAAGGAGATTGTAGAAGTAGTCTTATAGATGTCGTTAGTGATTTGGAAAACTGGTGAAGACTTGTAATTGTTTACTGTTTGTGTATTTCTAATACAAATGGTGGTGGTAGAAGTGATAGAAGCAATAGTACTGGTGCTTGTATTCATTCACTTAACAAATAGTTTTTGAATACTTACTGAGTGCCAGACACTGTTCTGAGCGTTTGAGATATACCAGTGAACAAAGCAGACAATGATTCATTTCCCTTACAGAGCTTACAGTTTAGCTGGAGGAGACAGCCAATAAATAGTAAACATGATTGATAGATAGGTACATACAAAGCTAGATGAATGATAGAGTATGTTAGAAGACTAGGTCTATGGAAACAAGTAATATTACAGTAGTTTAAGGGATTCGATGAGACTGAAAAAAAAATAATCATATAGTGGTTAAGTGAGTCAGATTGTGTGCATGCGTGCATGCACGTGTGTGTGTGTGTGTAAGTAATCATACAGTCGTTAAGGCAGTCAGATAGAGTGTGTGTATGTGTGTGCACACACATGTGCATGTAAGAAGTATTAAATAGAGATGTCAGGGAAGAGGCTCATTGATCTTAAAGTAGTGAGGAGATAACCAAGTGGCTATCTGGGGGAAGAGCTTTCCAGAGAGAGGGAAGAGTTAGAGCAGTCTCTAAAGGAGGAGTGAGTCTGGAATGTTTAAAGAACAAAATGAGCAAGAGAGGAAAATGTAGTAGTAGGTCATGAAGAGTCTTAGGGTATTTTAAGCACTTAGGTTTTAACCCTGAATGAAATGTAGAGCCATTGGAGTGTGTTCAGCAGAGGAGTGAAATGATCTATCATACATTTTTAAAGGATCACACTGTCTATCCTATCAAGAAGATACTGAAGAAGGGAGCAAGACTGGGAGCATGGACGCCTGTTAGGAGGCTTTTAGAGTAATCTAAGTGAGAGGTGATGAAAGCTTGAACCAGGATGGTAGTGGTGAAGGAGGTAAAAAGAGATCAGAATATGTGTGTATATATGTATGTGTGTATGTATATATATACACACACACACATATATACACACACATATGCATGTGTGTATGTGTATATATATACACATACACACGCATGTGTGTATGTGTATATATATACACATACACACATACGTGTGTGTGTGTGTGTGTGTGTGTGTGTGTGTGTATGTAGCAGATTATGCCTAGGGATTCTCTGCAGGATTAGATGTGAGATATAAGGAAAAAAACGGTGTCAAAGATTACTTGACTTCAGCAGCTAGAGGGATTGGAGTTAAAGTCAGCTGGAATAGGGGAGGCTATGTGTGAGCCAGTTTTTAAGGGAAGAACATAAGTTCACTTTGGGGCATGCTGAATTTAACACATCTATTGAACATCCAAGGCAAAAATGCAAGAGCTGTTGGAATGTAGACACTATTCAAAGCTATGAGACAATGATATCACTAAGGGATTGAGTATAGGTAGAGAAGGAAACAAGATCAAGAACTGATGTTCCATAGAGTGGAAGAAGAAAGAACCCAGAAATGGAAATTGAGAAAGAGCAACCAATGAATTAGGAGGAAAACTAATAGAATATGTGTCTTTAAAGCCAAGTAAAAGTATATCAATAATGCTAATAGGACAAGTTAAGATGACGACTGAGTTTTGACCACTGTATTTGTGACATAGAGTTTACTGGTGACAAATGCAATAGCAGCTTCAGTGGAGTGAAGGGGCAAAAGCTTTGTTGGAGTGAGTGTAAGAGAATAAAAGAGGAATTTGAGACAGTGAATATGGACAACTCTTTGGAAGACTTAAGTTATAAAGGAGACCCAGAAAATAGGGTGGTTGCTGAAGGGAGAAGTAGAGTCAGAGATTTTTTTTTTTTTAAGATAAAAGAAATAAAAGCAAATTTGTACGCTGATGAAAGTGGTCCAACAGAGATTAAAGAAATTGATGACATTGGGAAAAAAGAGCAGAGTTGCCAATACTTTGTTATGGGCTGAACTGTGATCCTCCTGATGTCATATGTTGAAGTCCTAACCCCCAGTACCTCAAAATGGAACTGTATTTGGAGATAGGGTCATTAAGGAGGTTAATGATGGCTACATGAGGTCATTAGGTGGGCCATAATTCAATGAGATTGGTGTCTCATTACCATCCTTATGAGATAAGGGCACAGATATACACAGAGGAAAGATCATGCGGAGACACATGGCCACCTACAAGCCAAGGAGACAGAGACTTAGAAAAACAACCCTGTTGATACCTTGATCTCGGGCTTCTAGACTCCAGAATTGTAAGGAAATAAATTTCTGTTGTTTAGGGCACCTATCTGTGATGTTTGTTATGGCATCTGTAGCGAACTAATACGAGCCACATAATTGAGTAGAGGAGAAAGGATGGAATGTGATGCACAGTGGAAAGATGAACTTTGATGAAGAGTTAGCCTACTCTACAACAATTCCGTTCACCAGTTAAGAAACTGAGGCTCAAAAGGTTATGTGGCTTTTCTAATGTTATACCCCTACTAATGCTGGAAGTGGTCTTAAACCTACATCTTTGTAACTTTGAGTCTCATGTTTCTTTCCCCCTTCGTAACTAAGGTATATAAATAATCTATTTTTAAAATATTAAAGAAAATTTCAATGTTATTCATGTTTTAGTCACATAGTTCAAAATCCAAAAGTTTCGAAATTACATACAGTGAAATGTTTTCCCTCCATCCTGGCCCCAACCCATCCCTAGCCCCTTCACCCTGCTATTCTTCCTGGAGATGACTGATGCTACTGTTTCTTGAGTGCTCCTACAAAGATATACATATCTACACACACACAAATACATATTTTTTCCTATTACCATTTAAAATACAAATCATAGCACTGGAATCTGCCTTGGTTTTGCATTTAATATAATCTTGGAGACTGTTTTATATCAGCATGTAAAGAGCTTTCTATTAAATTTTTATGGTTGCATGGTATTCTATTGTAAGGGTGTTCTATAGTTTCTCTAACTCATCTCTCAGTGGCCATTGAAGTTGTTTAAAATCTATTGCTATTACACAGAAGCCTTCCAGATACATTATTTCGCACATGTGTGATTATATCTGTAGGATGTATTCATAGAAGTAGAATTCCTGGATCAAAAGTTATATATATTGATAATTTTGACAGATATTGCCAAATTATTGCCAGATTGCTCTTATTGGAAATTGTACTGATTTGCTCTCACATCAATACTGTTTCTTCAGACTCCTGCCTTAACACATTTCATTCTTCTTTCAGCAGCCACGGTGATCCTTTTTTAAAAACATAAGCCAAAACATGCCATCCTTGGAACAACTATTTGCTGAACACCTACTATTTGCAGTCACTGTTTTGGGCACTGGTATAAACCCTGTGCTGCAAACTTTTCAGCGACTTCCCTAGGTCAGTCAGCAAAAAAGTCAAGATCCATACAGTTGCCTAGAAGACCACTTATGATCAACTCTCCTCTTTTTCCCAATGTTTTAACAGTATCTCCTGCTCCTCTATTCTCCCTCATTAAGCCACACTGAGCCCTCTGAAATGCACTGTGCACACTCCAGCCACGGACCTTACTCTTCTGTCCTCTCTGCTTCAAATATCCACTTGGCTCACTCTTGTACCTCTTTCAGAGCAGCCTTTCTCACCAACCTATGTAAAATAGCAATAATCTCCTTCCCCAATTGGGCCCTCTGTTTTATTTTTTTAGACTGTTTTATTTTTTTGATAACGCTTATTACCATCTGACATACTGTATTTTTATCATCCCCACCTACCTCATGGAAACCATTAATCTGTTTTCTGTCTTAATAATTTTGCCATTTCAAGATTGTTATATAAATGGAATCATACATTAAGTGACCTTTTGAGGTTGGCATTTTTCCCCTTAAATACCCTTGAGATCTATCAAGGTGGTTTCATGTATCCATAGTTCTTTTTATATCATATATCAATCAGTTCCTTTATATTGTTGAGTAGTATTCCATGGTATATATGTACCACAGTTTGTTTAATCATTTGTCTATTATTGAACATGTAGGTTGTTTCCAGTTTGGGGGCTTTAAAAATAAAGCTACTACGAATATTCATGTACAAGTTTTTGTGGAGTTGTAAATTTTTACTTCTCTGAGTTAAATGCATGAGAGTGTAATTGCTGGTTTGCATACAAATGGTATGCAAATATGGTAAGTGTGTGTTTATTTTTTAAAGAAATTGACAAACTGTTTTTCAGAGTGACTGTACCATTTTACATTTCAACTAACAATTTTGAGGTTATTTCCTCTTTTAGACCTTAAAATATTTTTCCTACGAGATGTTAAAAAATATGACCTGTTATGTGTCATATGACATATTTTATCAGGCAAATTATAATGTAAATCTATCAAAAGCTTAGACTGTGTCATTTTGTCCTGTTTATATGCTTCTAGCACAATGCTTGGCCTATTGTATTCTATAAATATTTATTGAATGAAATGAAGCACAAATATGCACTGTAATTTGCACAATATGTCATATGACAACTTCTAATATAGCTTTGATTTAATGAGATTATTTTGCATGTATAACATCCTGTTGTAATTTTGACATCTTCTTTTCTGTCACGTCTGCCTAAAAACTCACAGTGATACTGATACTGACTCTGAAAGATTTATGTTTCTTTAAGTGTTTAGTAATTGAATCTTTTAAGAGTTTTGATATTCCAGCAGTATATAAATTAATAAAATTATTTTTAAAGGACAAGCTATAAATTATTGTAAGTGGGAAGTGAGCATGATCTAGAGTGTCTAATAGTGAAGATGTAACATTGCTAAAATGAATGTAAAAGGACCAGAATCCATAGCCCTATTTTTCAGAGTGCATCTCTTCTCCCAGCAATCTTCATGTCTGCCTGTGTTATATCACAGGTCACCTAAGCAGTTTCTATGAAAGTTGTATCTACAGGACTCTGGAGAGACTTTAGGTGTTCTGAATTGGAACAGTTGAAAGTTGAGCTAAATTGGCATTTTATGGAATAATAAGTCATAACTACTTATTTGGCAATAAGATTTATGTAGATATCCCTGGAGGGTCATGTTAATATTTTATATGCTATTTTCTAGATTCTGAATTACTGGAAAATCATCAGAGACAATGTATACTCAAATGATGTTCTTAATTTTTTAATATTCTGAATCTCATTAATATTTACTTTAAGACTTACACACCATCCTAGCACAGAGTTGCCAGAGTTCTTTTTTTTTTTTTAAACCTATTTTCATCTTTTGCCTGGGTGCTGAGAGTTAATTCTTTATCTCTAGTGGAAGACAGCTCTCTTCCATCTTAGAAAAACTCATAGCATTATTCCTTTCTGCAGTGTGCATCTCTTTTAACTTTGTATCTCCTTACTGTCTCCTCTTTCAGCAATCTTCAGAGACAAAAAATTTCCTTACTTGAGCCCATGGATTTAAACTTTATCAACCTGGAAGATTTTTCTCTCATCTGTGAATGACTATAATAGTATAACATAGTATGAAATGGTATAACACCCATTTGCATAATTGCCATCCAAAAATAAACAACATGGCATAGCAGTTATTAATATGGAAGTATGATCTTAGAGTCATATGATGAATCTGTGAGGGGAGTTGTGCAGTGGTGAAGATGAGAGTTTCAGTGGTTAGGCAGACCTGCATTTGTCATCAATTCTTGGACCTAAACAAGTCCCTTTATGTAAACTTCAATTGTCTCCTCTGTAAAATAGGAATGATGATAGTGCTTATCCCATAGGGTTGGTGTGAAGATCAAAGAAGAGAATATATATATGAGGCTCTGAACACAGTGCTTAGCACACTTCAGTGCTCCATAATTATTAGCTTTTAATTGTAAGCTCCATGAGGGCAGGGATCTGGTGTGTTTTGTTTATAGCTGCATCCCTAGTGTCTAAGATGGTACCCGTTGTAGTTTCACAAATATTTGTTGAATAAGTGAATGAATGGTTACTAAAGATCCCACTTGAGAATACCACTGCCATGCTCAGTATTCTTTCCTTATTCCAAGTCACATACTGTGGATATTTTCAAGCTCATTTCTTTCCTATCTGGATCTTATGATCCTTTCTTGTACTCTCTCTACACATATTCATTTAGCCAACACTGACATTCTAAGAATACAATCTCTGCCCTGAAGGAACTTTTCTGTCATATGAACAAGTATTAATAGAGAAGTTTCTTCCAGAAGAGGTGTCCCCTCCTGGTTACCTTTCCTTTTCCATTCTATCTCCTTTGGTATTTTCTAAAAATGTGGTTATGTATGATTTGAATATAATAGAAAGCCCAACTGTTTGTGAGATATTTGTTTTGGGTTTCTAATTTTTTGTTCTGTTCTGTTGCCAAAATAGTTTTCAGTTGTCATCCTCTTTTTGACTAGAGTCCAGTAGAACTGCAGATACAAGCAACAGGCAACAGATGGTTGGGAAGACAGTTTTGCAATGTCCCTCGGGACTAGTGAAATCCCACTTGCCACCCAGACACCGTAGTTTCTGACAAACCTTCAAAAGTTTCTCCAGCTTGTTTTCCATTGCAAAACTATACAATGCTTGGAAGTCAACATATTTTATTATTATTACCAAAGCAAAGTTCTGTCTTTTGTAGCTCTCTGCAGAAGCAGCAAATATATCATACATATTGGCACAGATGTCTTCAAAATTTATTTCCTTTTAATGGTTGAGTATGTTTTGAAATGCTGCAGGGGAAATATATTTGTGTCACTTCACATCTTAAGAAATGATAGCAAGCAAACCTGTTCTGTGAATTAATAATATTAGCATTTAGTCCAGAGGTAGATTCCAGAACTAATTTAAGAATATAGAAATTCTACAAACAGGACATCTAGAAATGGCCTTAACCTCTAACCGTTGGCAAGAAATTGATTGTATTTGTTTTGATCCCTTTTCAAGCAATTTTTTCCTAACCTGTATAGAAAAAAATCTTTTGTTATGAATGCCTCCTGACAAAATTAATTTGGTATCTTTTGACTATTAAATATTTAATTTGCCTACTTTATAGTTATTTGTCTCTTTTACAAATTAAAGAAATTTGACTTTTGTACCAGCAGAGGAATTGTAAGCTGATTCCATATTCAGTTATTTGTCAAATGAATAATTGTAAGAAGCCCTGCATTTTAATTTTAGTTACTTGTATCGTAATTAAAATTTTCATAAAGAAATTTTGTGGTTAAAAACAGTTCAGCACAATTGGACTTCATCAAAATTAGAAACTTTTTTGCTTCAAAGGACACTAGCAATAAAGCGAAAATGCAATTAAAAGAACTGGAAAAATATTTGTAAACCACATATCAGGTAACAGTCTAGTATTCAGAATAGATAAGGAACTCTTACAACTCAACAATAAAAAGATGAACTATTTAAAAAATGAACAAAGAATTTAATAGACACTTGCCTTAGTCTGTTGGAATTGCTATTACAAACTACCATAGGCTAGGTAGCTTGTAATAACAAATTTATTTCTCACAGTTCTGGAGACTGGGAATTCCTAGATCAAAGTGCCAGCAGATTTGGTGTCTGGTAAGGGCCTTCTTCCAGATTCACAGACAGTGTCTTCTTGCTAAGTTCTCACATGACAGAAGAAGTAGGGGTGCTATCCAGAGTCTCTTTTATAACAGCACTAATTCCATTTATAAGGACTCTGCCCTCATGACCTTATCACCTACCAAAGTGCCCACTTCCTAATGCTAGCACATTGGAGAGTAGTATCTCAACATATGAATTTTGGGGGATACATATTCAATCCATAGCCTGCCACCCCTTGCCTCCAAAAATTTATGTTTTTCTCACAAGCAAAAGACATTGCATCCCAACAGTCCTCAAAATCTTGATTCATTCCAGCATCAACCTAAAATTTAAAACCCACAGTCTCACCTAAATATCATCTAAATCAGATACAGGTGAGACTTAAAGTATGATTCATCTTGAGGCAAATTGCTCTCTAGCCGTGACACTGTGAAACCAAATAAGCCATATGCTTCCAAAATACAGTGGTGGGGCAGGTATAGAATAGACATATCCATTCCAAAAGGGAGAAATAGCAAAGAAGAAAGGGGTAAAAAATCCCATGTAAGTCCAGACTACAAGCCAAACTCCATGAGATCTTAAGGCTTGAGAAAAATCTTTTTTGGCCTGATGCTCCTCCTAGGCCCACTACAGTGGGACTCCTGCCTTCAAGAACTGCTGGGTTGGAGGTTCTGCTCCCGTGGCTCTGTCAGGCAGGGCTTGGGCTCCAAGCCTTTTGGCAGTCCTGCTCTCACTATTTTGGGTGGAGGCAATCTGGC
Organism: Chlorocebus sabaeus; assembly: GCF_047675955.1. Lineage (NCBI taxonomy): Eukaryota > Metazoa > Chordata > Mammalia > Primates > Cercopithecidae > Chlorocebus > Chlorocebus sabaeus. Next base: position 16,195,514 of record NC_132910.1, read on the forward strand.
TGATTATGCAATGATGGTCTTGCCTTTTGAAACCAAGGAAGGCAGCCCTGATAATCTCTGGAATCATGTTTGGGGTCATTTTTCCATTGTCTTAGAGGATCATACCTGGCTTCTGTTGAGATGGCTGATCCATACAAATTTCATTAGCAAATGGTTGCTTGGTCACACCTTTACTGTTACCTTGTTTTGCAATATGGATAGGCTAAGAATTTTCTAAATCTTTACGTTCTGCTTCCTTTTTAACCTAACAATTTCATATTTAAGTCATTTTTCTCTTCTGTTATTTTACTATAAGCAGTCAGAAGGAGCCAAGCCTCACTTTCAACACTTCTCTTAGAAATAGCTTTGGGGCCGGGCATGGTGGCTCACGTCTATAATCCTAGCACTTTGGGAGGCCGAGGTGGGTGGATCATGAGGTCAGGAGTTCGAGACCAGCCTGGCCAAGATGGTGAAACCCCATCTCTACTAAAGATACAAAAATTAGCTGGGCACGGTGGCACATGCCTGTCATCCCAGCTACTCCGGAGGCTGAGGCAGGAAAATCGCTTGAAACCTGGGAGGCGCAGGTTTCAAGGTTGCCCGTGGAGGTTGCAGTGAGCTGAGATCACACCAAAAATGTACTCCAGCCTGGGCGACAGAGCGAGACTTTGTCTCAAAAAGAAAGAAAAAGAAAAAGAAAAAGAAATACCTTTGGCCAGGCACAGTGGCTCACGCCTATAATCCCAGCACTTTTGGGAGGCCAAGGCAGGCAGATCACCCAAGGTCAGGAGTTCGAGACCAGTCTGACCAACATGGAGAAACTTCTTCTCTACTAAAAATGCAAAATTAGTTGGGTGTGATGGTGCATGCCTGTAATCTCAGCTACTTGGGAGGCTGAGGCAGGAGAATCACTTGAACCTGGGAGGTGAAGTTGCAGTGAGCTGAGATTGTGCCATTACACTCCAGCCTGCATGACAGAGTGAGATTTCATCTCAAGAAAAAAAGAAAAGAAAAAGAAATAGCTTTAGTTAAATATTCAATTTATTTGCTCACAAGATCTACTTTCTATGTTTTGTAGAAGTTCTACCTTCTATGTTTTAGTGTTTTGCTAAAACATGAACACAATTCAGCCAGGTTCTTTGCCTCTTTATAGCAAAGATAGCTTTTCCTTCAACTTTAAGAAGAATTTTATTTTTGTGGGTCATTGTTGGTATATATGTTTATGAGGTACATGAGATACTTCTATACATGCAATAAGCAATAATTACATCATGGGAAATGGGATATCCATCTCCTCAAGCATTTATTCTTTGTGTTACAAACAATCCAGTCATACTTTTCCAACTATCTAATTATAGTCATCTGGTTGTAGTACCAAGCACCAAGTCTTATTCATTCTTTCCAACTATCTTTTTTTTCATACATACTAACCATCTCCACCACCCCACAACCCCCTGTTGCCCTTCTCAGACTCTGGTGACTATCCATCTATTTTCTATCTCCATGAGTTCAATTGTTTTGATTTTTAGCACCCACAAATAAGTGAGAATCTACAAAGTTTGTCTTTCTGTCTGACTTATTTCGCTTGACATAATGACCTCCAATTCCATCCATGTTGTTGCAAATGACAGAATCTCATTTTTTTTTTATGGCTGAATAGTTCTCCATTGTATATATGTACCACATGTGCTTTATCCAATTTTCTGTTGATAGACATTTAGGTTGCTTCCAAATCTTGAATACTGTGAATAGTGCTACAACAAACATGTGAGTGCAGATATTTCTTCGACATACTGATTTTCTTTCTTTTGGGTGTATATCCAGCAGTGAGATTGCTAGATCATTTGGTAGCTCTATTTTTAGTCTTTTGAGGAACCTCCAAGTCGTTCTCCATAGTGGTTGTGCTAATTTACATTCCCACCAACAGTGTATGAGGGTTTTTTTCCTCCACATCTTTGTCAGCATTTGTTATTGCCTGTCTTTTGGATAAAAGTCATTTTAACTGAGGTGAGCTGATATCTCATTGTAGTTTTGATTTGCATATCTCTGATGATCAATGACGTTGAGCACCTTTTCATGTGCCTGTTTGCCGTTTGTATGTCTTCTTTTAGGAAATGTCTAGGATATATATTAAGAAAGAGAGACAGATATTTATTATAATATATTGGCTTATGTGATTATAGAGGCTGAGAAATATCATAATCTATTATCTTAAACCAGAGGCCCATGAAAGCTAGTGGTATAATTCTAGTCAAAACCTGAAGACTCTAGAACTGGGAAAGTCAATGGTGTAAGTTCTAGTTTGAGTCTGAAGGCCTGAGAATCAGGAGCACTGATGTCTGTGGGCCAAAGAAGATGGATATCTCAAATTTGCTCTGGGCTCTCTGAGACCTGCAAATTTGGTCCTCTTCTGCCTTTTGTTCTGTTTGGGACCTCAGCGGATTAAATCTTGGTCACCCCTATATGTGAGGGTAGATCTTCTTTCCTCAGGCTACCAATTCAAATGTGAATCTTTTCTGCAAACACCCTCACAGACAAACATAAAGATAATGTTTTACTAACTCTCTGGACATCCCTTAGCCTAGTCAAGTTGATATTTGAATTAACTAGCCATTTTCCATAGAAGATAACCAGTAGGCACATGAAAAGATGCTCAGATTCATTAGCCACTAGGGAGATGCAAATCCAATCCACAATGAGATACCACTTTATACCCATTAGTATGGCTATAATAATAGTAATCATCTAAGAAGGGCAATAACAAATACTGATGAGGATTTGGGAAAATTGGAACCTTCATACATTGCTGATAGGAATTTAAAATAGTGGAGCCAGACTGGAAAATGGTTTGACAGTTCCTCAGAAAGTTGAACATAAGAGTTGCCATAGGACCCAGCGATTCCATTCTTATACCTAAGAGAAATAAGATTCTGTTTTTAAACACAAAACCTTGTATGTGAATGTTCATAGCAATATTATTCATAGTAACTCGGTAGAAACAACCCAGATGTTCAGCAACTGATGAATGGTTTAACAAAATGTGTTATATCCATAGAATATTCAGTTATGAAAATAGATGAAGCACTGACACATGCTACAACATGGAAGAACCTTAAAAACATTATGCTACATTAAAGAAACCACACACAAAAGGCCACTTATTCTACGATTCCATTTATATGAAATGTCCAAAATAGTCAAATCTATACAGATTAGAAAGAAGATTAATATTGCCTAGGGCTGACAATAGAGTGGGGAGGACTGGAGTGGTCAGTAGAGAAGAAGGGAGGGACATGGGGAATGACGAACTAATTGGTCTGGGTTTCTTTAAGGTGTGATTTCAGTGTTCTGGAATTAGATAGTCATGACACTCATACAACCTTGTCAATGTAATATAATCCACTGAGTTGCACACTTTAAAGTGATAAATTTTATGATATTTGAATTATGTGTCAAGTTTTAAGAATCAACACAGAGAACCTAATAAAAATCAATGAACAAATTAAAAGTCATCCTGATAAAGCAATGTAATAATTATCCAGAGTTCTGATTTCCCCCCTAAGTTATTATTAAAAGGTAAAAGTACTTAAGAATATGAGTTGTTCATAGGAACAGAAAACCAAATACCACATGTTCTTACTTATAAGTGGGAACTAAAGATTGAGCACACATGTACATAAATATGGGAATAATAGACATTATGGACTACTAGAAGGTGGAGGGAGATGGGTTGAAAAACTCTCTATTGAGTATTATACTCACTGTCTGGGTGATGGGATCCATTCTCCAAACCTCAGCATCATGCAGTATTCCCATGCAACAGACCTGTACACGTACCCCTTGTATCTAAAATAAAAGTTGAAATAAAAAATTTTTGAAGAAGATGAGTTGTTTATGACAGCAAATGTTTCTCCCAGGATATAAAGGATAGATTATACAACAATTATCTAGATTTTGCAAACACACACTGAGATAATTGCCTGAAATTCTGCTTCACATGTGCTCAAGTATAGATTTAATCATGTGTTGCATTTACGGGGCATTAGGAGGTGGATCGTAGTTTGCAACAAGTAACTGAAATAATGTACTGGATAGTTCTTGAAGTCAGAATTATTATATACTTAATGTATTTCATCTGCTTTAAGATGTACATTTTTTCCAATTTTAACATCTTTGAGATATATTTCACAATTAATGATGTCTTAGATTTGATGAAATATGGCAGTTTTGTATCATATGTGTTTGCTTTAGATGTCTTTCTACAGTGGTTAGCCATGTAAAATTAATTTTACTGTTCCCTAAACAACTATTTATATTAAAACATCATTTCTAATGCACCCTCAGTGCTATGTTTATTTCGAGGTTTTGAAACCTGGTTGTTGACATATCTCCTAATTGCATGAAAAATAGTTCTTGGAGGTTAGATGAAGATTTCCCACAACCCTTCCCCGTTTGTTGTATTGTGAGTTTAAGAATAATTGCTTTTCTTTACTTCTTTTTGGGCCAGAGAGAGAACGGCCTATCAAGGTGTTCTCCCCGCTTATCCCCTTCTGTCACTCTGGGTCGTTTTAAGGAGTAAGTGGAACCTGTAAATAATCAGACATTTTAAAAATCCTGTTTCTATATATGTTATTTTCACTTCAAACTTTTAGTATAAAGTCTTCAATGTTTATATTACAGGACATAATTTAATAGTTTTTTATTGCTATGACCCATTCTAATTATACCAAAATATCCTGTAAAACAATAAAGTTAAAGTTTTGCCCAAGTATCTCTTCTAAGGCCTTTTAAACCAGAAAGTCTTAGATTCCTGAGTGGAGATTGGAATGATATTATTAAGCCATAACTTACAAAATATTCATTTTACCCCTGAACACAGAGTGATCCTGGTAATTACAAATGGTGAGATTTTGTAAAAATCTAAACATGAGATGAGAACTCATCCTTCTTAGACTAAGATGCAATTGTTAAGGGGAGTAGAAGCAGAGGGTAATGTTTCGTTGTTAGAACACTTGGTTCTGTATGTTGATATCCTTTTATCAGGCAAAGCTTCACTGGAATTACTTTTAAACAAATATATGAATCCTTACCATCTGTCTATATGTGTTGCACAACAGGAATACCTAACTCTTCCCATAGTGAAGAAAGGAATTTCTTCATGTATATATTAAAATGTATATTTATGCACATGCACATAAATCTTCTATATGTTTTCTATATCACACAGATATGTATCTGTATATGCCATATAGTCATCAAATATCCCCTAGGGTCTTAGCTCAATGGTGATTTATAATGGAGAGAGTGACTTTCTCATGCTTTGGTTGAGGATTTGCAATTGGATGGTATGTTCAGATTATAAAGCACAATGTAAGGGGAATGTAAGTATTTATCAAGAATCTAGTCACTGTGCCAGGAACCATATAATGGTAATTATTGGGTACTTTGAACACTGTTACTTTTTAGTTTGGACAGCCACAAGAAGTCAGTAAACTCAGTGCTATATCTACCTAGTTCCCTCTGCCTACATATTGTAGCCAGTGATAGCACACACAGAGTAATTGCAGAATATTCTATGAAAAAAAATTTGGATCCAAGAGAATGCTATGTTCTTCTTTGATTTACACCTCATTCTGTTTCATCTTAACTCCGTGTAATGATTAATGTTATGTGTCAACTTGACTGGGCTAAGGGATGCCCAGCAAGCTGGGAAAGCATTATTTCTGGGTTTGTCTGTGAACTTGTTTGCAGAAGGAATTAGCATTTGAATTGGCAGACTGTGTAATCACCCTCACCAATGGGAGTGGGCATTGTCTTTCAAGGGTACTGAATAGAGCCGAATAGCTGTCTGCTTGAGCTGGGACATCCATCTTCTGTCCCCCATACATCAGTGCTCCTGGTTCTTGGGCTTTCAAGCTCAGATTGGTACTTATACCATTAGCCCTGCCCACCATTGTCTCCCCTCCCCTTCCAACCTCAATTCTCAGGCCTTCAGACTCAAACTGAATGACACCACCAGCTTTCCTGGTTCTCCAGTTTGTAGAGGGAAGATCATGGGACCTCTCAGCCTCTATAGTTATGTGAGCCACTTCCTATAATAGATCTCCTCTTGGTTCTTGTACGAACCAGAGGTAATCTAAACCTCTCGGTTTGGATTTTTATAAAATATCACCATTTGTAATTACCAGGATCAGTCTGTGTTTAGGGATAAAATGAACGTTTTGTATAGACTATTGGTTTTGTTCCTCTGGGAACCCTGACTAATATACTGAGTAAGTGCAATTAAAGAAGAAGACATAACCACTTAATAGATTTTTAAAATTATATTAGTAACTACAGCATTGTGGATAAGACCATGGATATTGGAATCAGATCACATGGGTTCATTTCTAATTCTGTGATTTACTAGCTGTGTGACTGGGCAAGTTATTTAACTCCTCTGTACCTTAGGGTTCTTACCTGTAATGTGTGACTAGCAATAGCACCTGCCTTATTAGCATTATAAGTGAAATTATATTTTTGAACCACTTAGAACATTACCAGCACATAGAGTCAATGCCCGAGGAAATGCCTCGATTTGTTATAGAAGGGAAGACTTCTAATTTAGCCCCTATTGTTCAGAAAGGCACACATCACACGGTTTTTAAATTATGGATTGTGTCTTTGTCAAAATGAAGTCTTTAAAATTGAACTTTGCCACAAATTGCTTATTAATTATGGCTGTGCTCTTAACATTTTTAGAACTAAAATGGATTTCTTGTCTAAGAATGCTTTAGTAATTTGAATATTTGCTACAACAAATGGAGATTAAAGTCAATTTGGTATAGTAGAAAGAATATGAGCTTGGGAGATATAGACTGGGTTTTTAAATTTTATCCCATTGTCTGCTGCTTTCTGATCCCAGGCAAGTACTTCACTTCCCTGGGTCTCAGTTCCTTGTCTACAAAGTAAGATTAATAAGCCAATTGATCTATCACAGTATAAGGCAAATGATGGTGCAAAAAAATTGCTCCTGTAATTTAGCCAATAACTAGTTCCTGTTGACTATGCCAGAGGATTTCAAAAAATCAACAGTCTTATGATGGTTCCAGTGGTCTTGATCTTACAGTGCTCCAAAATATGCTGGAGCTTAACATTAATCACACTACACCAAGCTGTCATGTAGAATTTTGGCCTAAAGAGAAAAACTTGACAGTTTGTCACCAAGAAAAGTGCTATGTATTTTAGACATAAAATCCAGTAAACGAATAGCAACAGCTTATGTGATCTACTGCAAGTTACTGAATTGTTCTGTGACTCATTCTTGATATAGGAGGATTGGACGAGATGACCTAATATAATGTTCATTTATTATTATTAGAAATAAGTGTTCACAAGGCCGGGCGCCATGGCTCACGCCTGTAATCCTAGCACTTTCGGGGGCCAAGACGGGTGGATCACCTGAGATCGGGAGTTCGAGATCAGCCTGGCTGACATGGTAAAACCCCATCTCTACTAAAAATACAAAAATTAGCTGGGTGCAGTGGCACACACCTGTAATTCCAGCTACTTGGGAGACTGAGACAGGAGAATCGCTTGAACCCAGGAGGCAGAGGTTGCAGTGAGCCAAGATCGTGCCACTGCACTCCAGCCTGAGCAACAGAGTGAGACTCTGTCTCAAAAAATAATAAATAAAAAATAAATGTTCATGAGTCCAGGAAAGATAGAATAAACTTTTAATATAGTAAAGACGATTGAGCATTTGTCGAACTAGGGTACAACTATTACTGGAATTTCCCATGATTTTTCCAGAAAACTTGTGTATATACAAAAATAAGTAGTAAAAATTAGATCTTAAAACTGAAATATGACCCATAAAACACAAGCACTTAAAGGAATTCTATTAATCAAGTTTTGAATGCACTGATCAAATGGAGAACTTCTATTTTTATGTTGTTATTTTTCCTGTCACACTGTGAGATCTTAAAATTAACTTAGGCTCATAACCTACATGTGTATCCCCCAAAGCTAGATTTTCTCCAGAGAACAAGGAGTGTTCTTCCTTAGAGGAAGAAAATACAATATAAGTTCTATGATTATACCATTGGGTGCTTAAAGGATATACAAGATATACATCTTATAACTGAACTGTATTTCTAGACCTTTACTTGGCATACTTTGAGTGAGCAATATATAAAATGACCTCTGTTATGTTTAAATTAAGGCAATTACCAAGCATATTTTCTTCAAGTTCTACTCTGCTGTTGAATGAAGAAATAATTTGTTCTCAAAGAAGAGGAAAGGGGAAGGAGCCCGTGTTGGATAAATGCAAGTGTGGCTGGCAGCCTACTATGAGCCAGTGTAGAGAAAGGCTGCTGGGGAGCTCCTGCTCATCACCATTTAAAGGTTCATTAAATTTGATGGAGAATTATATTTCAATGCTCAGACCTGGCAGGTCCTTTTTTCCTCACAGCTTTTAAAATTCCTTCTTTTGCCACTGATTGGTCCGTCCACCTCATTTTCCTCTTAATATTTCACCAACACCTCTGCTCCTGACAGTTACGAGGACACAAGGCCAACTAGATATCAGCGCATTTGCTCAGCCCCAGAGTGGCTTGGGAATGAGTCTGACAAGAGCCAGGGAGCAGAGGCTTTTCATAAATAACGGTGTGCTCTTGTCAGGGATTCGGACCTTGCAGGATGGTAACATGTTTCCATAGCAGATGGGTCGGCTCTTGCCTGCCATTCTGTCTTTTGAACTTCCTGTTCAAGGGTATGGTTTTCATCAACCTTGATGCTGTAGAGAACACCTACTTTATAAAATTGGATTTTTTTTTTAGCCAAAAGAAAATAACTGAATGTTTTTGTATATAAAACGTTTCTTTAGAAAAGACCAAAAGGAGATGGAATAACCAGCCCAGATGTCCAAATGAAAAGTTGTAACTGTGACAGAAATTTTTTCTTGTAATGTATGAAAATTAGGACTGAGGAGAACAATCCTTTCTAGGCTCAGATTTCATTAAATGTCAGTAAACAATTATACCTTTTGCTATAAAACTACTTTTTTTTGGCAAATAATCCCTACACATATACAGGTACACTTTGTTTTATTGAGCCTCACTTTATTGCACTGTGCACATGTTGCATTTTTTTGTATGGTTTTGGTTTTGCAAATTAAAGATTTCTGGCAACCCTGTATCTAGCAAGTCTATCAGCACCATTTTTCCCACAGCATATGCTTACTTCATGTCTGTGTCACATTTTGGTAACTCTCACAATATTTCCAACTTAGTCATTATTTTTATATCTGTCATTACGATCTGTGATCAGTGATCTTCTTTGTTACTATTATAATTGTTTGGGGGCACCATGAACTACCCCCATGTAAGACAGCAGATTTAATCAATAAATGTGTGTGTTCTGACTGCTCCACCAACTGGCTGTTCGTGTATCTCTCTCCCTCTCCTTAGACTTTCCTCTTCCCTGAGACACAATAATATTGAAACTAACCTAATTAACAGCCTTACAGTGGCCTCTAAGTGTTCAAGTGAAAAGATGACAAGTCTCTTACTTTAAATCAAAAGATAGAAATGATGATTAAGCTTAGTGAAGAATGCATGTCAAAAACTGAGATAGGCTGAAAGCTAGGCCTTTTGCACCAAATAGTTAGCCAAGTTATGAATGCAAAAGAAAAGTTCTTGAAGGAAATTGAAAGTGCTTCTCCAGTGAACACACAAACAATAAGAAAGTGAAACAGCCCTATTGCTAATATGGAGAAAGTTTGAGTGGTCTGGATAGAAAATCAAATCAGCCACAACATTCCCTTAGGCCAAAACTTAATCCAGAGTAAGCCCTAAATCTTTTCAATTCTATGAAGGCTGAAAGAGGTGAGGAAGCTGCAGAAGACAGGTTGCAAGCTAGCAGAGATTGTTTCATGAGTTTTCAGGAAAGAAACTGTCTCTCTAACATAGAAGTGCAAGGCGAAACAGCAAATACTGTTGTAGAAGCTGCAGCAAGTTATCCAGAAGATCTAGCTAAGATCATTGATAAAGGTGGCTACACTAAACAACAGATGTTCAGTTGATACAGCTTTCTATTGGAAGAAGATGCCATCTAGGACTTTTCATAGGTAGAGAGAAATCAATGCCTGGCCTCAAAGCTTTTGAGGAGAGGATGACTATCTTTCTAGGGGCTAATGCAACTTGTGACTTTCAGTTGAAGCAAATGCTCATTTACCATTCTGAAAATTTTAGGGCCCTTAAGAATTATGCTAAATCTTTTCTGCCTGTGTTGTATCAGTGGAACAACAAAGCCTGGATGGCAGCACATTTGTTTACAGCATGGCTTACTGAATATTTTAAGCCTACTGTTGAGACCCTCTGCTCAGAAAAAAACTTCCTTTTTTTTTCTGCTTATTAACAGCGCACCTAGTAACTCAAGAGCTCGGACAGAGATGTACAAGATGAATGTTGTTCTTATGCCTGCTATCACAACATCCATTCTGTCGCTCATGGATTGAGGAGTAATTTTGATTTTTAAGTCATATTATTTAAAAAATACATTTTATAAGACTATAGCCCCCCGAGGTAGTGATTTCTCTGATGGATCTGGTCAAACTACATTGCAAACCTTCTGGAAAGGATTCACTATTCTAGGTGCCATTAAGAACATTTGTGATTCATGGGAGGAGGTGAAAATATCATTAACAGCAGTTTGGAAGACGTTCATTCCAAGCCTCATCGATGACTGAAGAGTTCAAGACTTCAGCAGAGGAAGTAACTGCAGATGTGGTAGAAACAGCAAGAGAACTAGAATTAGAAGCGGAGCCTGAAGATGTGACTGAATTGTTACAGTTCCATAAAACTTGAACAAATAAGGAGCTGCTTTTTATGGATAAGCTAAGAAAGTTGTTTCTTGAGATGGAATCTACTTCTGGCAAAGATGTTATGAACATTGTTGAAATGACAACAAAGAATTTAGAATACCACATAAACTTAGTTGATAAAGTAGCAGCAGTGTTTGAGAGGATTGGCTCCAATTTTGAAAGTTCTACTGTGGTGCTTACATGCTACAGAGAAATATTTTATGAAAGGAAGTCAGTTAATAAGGCAGACTTTATTGTCTTATTTTAAGAAATTGCCACAACTATCCCAATTTTCAGCAGCCACTACCCTGCTCAGTCAGCAGCCATCAACATCAAGGCAAGTCTCTCCCAACAAAAAAATTACAACTCACTGAAAGCTCAGATAATCATTAGCATTTTTTAGCAATAAATATTTTTAATTAAGGTATGTACGTTGTTTTTAGACATAATTCTATTGCACATGTAATACACTAAAACATACTATGAATATAACTTTTATATCAAGAAAATTCATGCAACTTACTTTATTACAATATTCACTTTATTGCAGTGGTCTGGAATCAAACCCACAGTATCTCTGAAGTATGTCTGTATATCATTAGGCTGACTCATGTCTACAGATCTTTTGGCAGGGAAACTAAAGTCTTCCACCTTTTCTTTTCAGCATCTTGATCTTATTTTCAGAGGACAGTCCACATGCAGTACTGAGAGGGTCGGCAGGGCTTGGAATGCTTGGTATGCTAGCCACATTCAGGTGGTGGTTACTGCTGGGGGCTAAACATGGTTCAGGTAAATTATAGGGACCAGATCAACTGTATTGTGCTCATAAAAATAGCTTTATCCAAGCAATAGAAACTGAAAAAGTTTCAAAGCCTTGTGCATTTCCAGAGGGAAAAATAACACATACAATCATCCCTCAGGCATTGGTTCCAGGGCCTTCTATGGATACCAAAATTTGTCGATGCTCAAGTTCCTTACATAAAGTGGCATAGTATTAGCATACAACCCATGCACATCCTCCTGTATACTTTAAATCGTCTCTAGGTTACTTATAATACCTAATATAATGAAAATGCTATATAAATAGTTATACTATATGGTTTGGGGAATAGCAAGGAAAAAAAGCGTGTACATGTTCAGTACAGACACTACTTTTTTAAAATTATTTTTGTTCTGCAGTTGTTTGAATCCATAGATGCAGAACCCATGAATGGTGGTTTAATTAGAAGAAGACTGAGTCTAATCAAAGGATACAAAAGTGAGGGTAGCCCTGGACATCTCAGGGACTAATGAAGTGGCGTCACTGTCTAGGGTAAATACCTGAGATTCATTGTCTCATGGCCACAGAAAACTAGGATGCGGACACACAAGGAGTGAGTTTAGGAGCAGGAGTTTAATAGGTGAAGGAAAGAGAAGAGCTCTCTTGCTACAAAGAGGGGTCGCAGAGAAATGGGTTGCCACTTCCATGGTGAAATGCAGTGAGTTTTACAGATGAGGTTGAGGAGGTAGTGTCTGATTTACATAGGGTGCAAAAGATTGGTTGGACCAGGTATGTCATTTGCATAGGGCATGAAAAACTAGTTACGGCTAGGTGTGCTGTTTGCATAGGGCATGAAAACCTGGCTTTCCCCACCCTAATCTTTTATTATTCTCTGGGTTCTTTGCCTGGTTGGTGCCATGTTGCCTGTTCACTGTACACGGAGTGACAAAGAAAAGGGAAGATGGAGCCTCAATGTTGAACACACTTGAACCCCAGGTAGCCCTTTTCTATTGGCACAGCTGCCAACCTTCACCTGTGCAAGCTACCAGCTTGCTTATCTATGTCTTCAGCTGGATATTTCAGGCTGTTCTTTGCCAGAAAAGCAATGATTTGGGGCTGCTTTTTGTTAAAAGGGGAATTCTGCTGAGAACTCTTTTATCCTATCTGCCTAAATAATTTCCTTCTAGCTCCTGTATCACTGACACCAGAGCCTGGATTGCTAACAGTACCCTTTCTCTCTCCATCTCTCTCTCTCATCTGGGCCTCTTCTTAGGTGTAGGTGATGATCTGTTGCATATGAGATTTTCTTTAAGTATCTGAGATTCTGGACTCATCATCCACCAGAAAAGCAATTTTGTACCACCAGCTCTAGTTGTAAAGTTGTTATGGAAGCACGTGGGGTATATACCGCTGAAGGTATAATAGGATCTGTCACTAGAATAAAGGGTGGTGTTGGTGATGAAGCATTGCACATTAAACAAGGACTGTTTTTGCCTTCTGTATTTTAAATAATGATGTGCAAATTATATTACTGTCTGGTATCAAGAAGGAGAAGCAATTTTAGTAAAATGAAGATTTTATAACATCTAAAATGTTTCTAGTTATATGGAAATAGAATCCCCCTTTTAGAATATAATTCTTACATTTAAGTTGCATACATTTGCCTTTCTTACATGTTTTTTAAGAATGATTTTTTTTTTTTAACAAAACTGGGGGATGCCTGTACATGTACTGTAGTCATTGGAATAGTGATAAGAGCATGGGATTTAGAATCATTCACATTGGTTATAATTTTTACTGCATTGTTAACTTTGAGCAAGATACATGCCTTGAGCCTCAGGATTTTTTGTTCGTTTGTTTCTTAATAAACAGATGGGATTAAAAATGATATTTATTTCACTGATGATTATAAAGATTAAGAAAGATAATGGATGTGAAGAAAAATTTGTTAATTACAGAGTACAAACATTAAGTGGATATCCTTTTACATATATTTCTAAAGTGATATTCTTAATTTGGGGTCCATGGACCACCTCCCTCCAAAAAAATTATATGTAACCTTGTATGTGTTTATACCTGTATCAGTTAATATTAGGCTCAGCTGTGAGTGACAGAACACCTACAAGGAACTGTGGCTTAACAAAATATAAGTTCATTTCCCTCTCAAATATACAGACTCCAGAGAAAATTCATCAAGGATGGGTACGATAATTCCATAATCATCAAGGACTGAAGCTCCTCCTCTCTCGCTGTTTTGCTTCACTAAGCCTATGGCTTCCTTCTAATAGTTCAGCATGACAACTCAAGCTCCAACTTGTCATATCTACATTCGAGCCAACAATAAAGATGAAGTGGAGGAGACAGTGAAAGAAGGCCATGCTACTGACTTTTAAGGACACTCTTTAGAAGTTGAATATGACACTTATGCTTATACCTCATTGGCCAAAACTTAGTCACATGGCACAGGTAACTAACAGAGCGACTAGGAAACATAGTCTTTACTCTCAGCGTCACATTAGTAAGCAAGAAGGAAGAGTGCCTAATGGGAGAGTGTTCTATGTCTGTAAAGTATGGATATATATGTTTATAGAGAGAAGGAATCTATGGCTTTCATCAGACTCCCAAAGAGATGTATTTTAATGTATAAACCTAAGAAAACACTGTTTCACAGTGGAATCAGGCATTTTATTCTGTAAACCTATAGACTAAAGCATCTTTCTAGATCATCTTCTACCTGTGCTGTGAACAGAAAAGCAGGAAATAATCAGCCAACCAGTAAGTGCAGATTTGGTACTATTATGTACACAGCATAGACACCAGTTGATAATGATTATTTATCATCTTAATTTGCTCTCTTAAATCAATGACTTTACACATCATAAGTCAATGACTTCTTATGCATCTACTTATGATCTGTTAATTAAATGATTCCTGAACAATCTACCCTTTTCTTTCATCATTTTGGATACTAATTAAGATTCTCTCTTTTTTTTTTTTTTTTTTTTTTGAGACGGAGTCTTGCTCTGTCGGCCAGTGGACTGATCTCAGCTCTCTGCAAGCTCCGCCTCCCAGGTTCACACCATTCTCCTGCCTCAGCCTCCCGAGTAGCTGGGACTACAGGCTCCCATCACCACGCCTGGCTAATTTTTTTTTTTTTTTTTGTATTTATAGTGGAGACAGGGTTTCACCATGTTAGCCAGGATGGTCTCGATCTCCTGACCTCATGATCCGCCTGTCTCGGCCTCCCAAAGTGCTGGGATTTATAGGCATCAGCCACTGCGCCCAGCCTAAGATTCTTTTTGGTAATTAAAAATTAACTTTTGCTTTTCATAATTAATTTAATTTCAATTTAATAAAACCTACTGAACATCTTTTTTAGTTTAATTGAACTTTTGCCATAATGCTTTTGCTTTGTACAGATCATCTGATCTTTTAATTTTTACCTAGTTTTAAGTAGCACATGTTGAACAACACATAAAATGTCAAAAACCCTAATTTAATTCATTTCAAAAGTCAACAACTGATAAAACCAACTCTAAGATAGCAAGTTGTTTTTAGACATTTTAATGGTCTTATTTTTGTTTTTATTGTGCATAGTTTTCTTTGCTGATGCAGAAATTTGTAGCTATAAATGGTTGGATTATTTATTTTAATTAATGACTACTAAGAAGTTTCTCTCTTTGGAAGAAAGCCAGATGTCAACATTGAAACACATGACCCCTTCCTCCAAAATGGTCTTACTAATTTAATTGTCAACATAAAAATATGCCAGGACTTTAAAAAATATTTAAAATAGTTAATTATGAAACTATAAAAATATCGATTGATACGGAAAGATATATATGTATATTATTAAAGTGGAAAGAAGGTTACAAAGCAGGAATGTCTAATATGGTTTTTAAAATATTTAAGTGTCAGGGCGAAAACAGTCTCTAACAATATACACCAGTTATTCAACTGAATAGTAGCAGCTATTTTGGGATGATGGGATTAAAGGTGATTTTTACTGTTAGAGTTTCTTTTCTATATTGTATAGATTTTTATAGTACCATGTTGCATTACTTATATTACCGATGGAAAAAGCAAACTGGCACATTTTTCCATTTTGGAGACAAGTTATAAGAAAATTGATAAACAAAAGTAACATTCATTCTTTTTTCCACCACAGAGTTCTATCATCTAAAAATAAGAGGGTCACTTCGAAAGTAAAACTGTATACCCCATGACTGGCTACTGTGATTTTGAAGCATAGCATTTAGGAAATTTCACAGGAAATTTGAAATTTTGCTGCTTTTGCTGATGAAGTTTTCATGCAGCCCGTGGTGGGCTGAAGTGCAATATCTACACTGAATTCCAATAAGATATGAAAATGTAGTAAATTAATGTGAATTAGCTTTGCAGTCTCCTGAATATCCTTCCCTTCAGAATCGTGGACTCACTCATAATGAGGATGTGTGTGTGTTACTTATCCCAAGGTGTAAGATTAGCAGATGAGTGCTGGGCAAATCAGTAAAGCTTTTGTGCACTGTGAAGGCAAGAATAAACCAGCTATTTTAACCCAAGCCCGGGCATTCCCTTCTCTGGATTCCCTAGCGGATCCTTCAGCTGAATCTGAGCCTTAAAAATAAAGCCACTTTCTATGCCTCTCTGTGCATACTGAGAATCCTGCCAAAGCCTTCTATGAGGTATCTGTGAATTTACCCTGGGAGAATACCACAGAATGTCCCTGGCTTCCTGTTCTAAATGACCCACTCCAACGACACACTGTAATACTACTTAAGGTAGGGAGAATGAGCTGCCAAAACCCATTTATCACTTTGCTGGCCTTGGACTGTGTACATCCGTCTAAAGTTAAACAAGGGTCATAGGAAGAGCTTTTCTTCTCTCCTGCCTTACTAACACTAGTATCTTGTATAAATATTAAAATAAATTATCTGATGTTTCACTGCAGGGTTTTCCATCCCTACAAAGTACTGTTCTTTAAATATATGTAAAAGAACAAATTAGGGAAGATAGATGCTTGAAATTTTACAAATAAATACTGAATGTCCAAAGCTAGGAGACATTGGCTAAATAAAGTATGGCTATTCATAAAATGGAATATTATGCTGCCTTTAAAAATAAGGCTGAAGAATACTTAATAAAGTACAGATATGGCCAGCATATTCTATTATATGGATAATTATAATCTAACCAAAATAATATGCAGAATATTTGGTTACTATGTAGAATATTAAAAATTAAAAATATATACACAGGAAAATGTATTGAAAGGTATACACCAACACATTTTTGTAGTTGCCTTTGAGTACAAAGACTAGGTCTGAATTTTCCTTTCTGTCTTATTCTCTCTCTCTCTTTCCTTCATCAATACTAAATTTTCTTTCAAAATAAGCTAAACATTAAGTCATTTAAATAAGTTAACTGGTGCTAATGCTTATCTAAAATAGAAAATTTGCCAATTAATTTGAAACAAGAGGAACAGATTTTGGAGCATTTTATTTCTGACAGTTAAATTTATGTATATTTTAAACAGACTCTTTAGAAACTGTGGAGTGGGTCAGGGTGATGGTATAGAGGAACTCTGTGCTTTCTTCTTAATATATCTGTAAACCTAAATCTCTAAAAATATCTATGAAAACTTTGAAAGACCCTTTACATTTGCACTAATTGGCCATCTTTTATTGTCTCTTGATTACAGGTGATGTCAGATGTCAGTTATATTAACACTTGAGTTTTAATAAGTCATAAGGGCAGTGCTTATGAGCAAGATGATTCTCTCTGTAGTATGGAAAGAAGCAAGGACTTGCTAAGAACTCTGAACTCTGTTGTATCTGGTATTACAGATTTCTCCTTCTGGCTGACTCCTCCTGGCCTCTTGAACCCCAAACTCTGTCAATCTTCACCTCTCTCCTAGTCATAGACCAGGCAGACTATTCACCCTCTAGATTCCTGTATTTGCTGGCTATGACCTCTGTTCTCAGAGCCTTTGTTGTGTTCAACACTGTATTATTCTGTTCTCATGCTGCTAATAAAGACATACCCAAGAAAGAAAAGAGGTTTAATTGACTTACAGTTCAGCATGGCTGGGGAGGTCTCAGGAAACTTACAATCATGGTGGAAGGGGAAGCAAACATGTCCTTCTTCACATGGCAGCAGGTGAGAGAAGAATGAAACCAAGAGAAGGGGGAAGTCCCTTATAAAACCATCAGATATCATGAGAAATTACTCACTATTACAAGAACAACATGGGGGAGACCACCCGCATGATTCAATTATCTCCACCTAGTCCCACCCTTGACAAGTGGAGATTATTACACTTCAGAGTGAGATTTGGATGGGGACACAGAGCCAAACCATATCAAATGCACATGCCCGTTCTGAAAGGCTGCCACAGTGACATCACAGCCACTCTTTTGGTTATGATCTTGACCCCAGAGAGCCCTGATTGAAATGTATGTGTGAGTACTAACCACATTCCCCAAAAGAAAGGTGTGAGGCCCAGGATGAGTTAAAGCATGTTTGAAATGAGTGTACTCATGATACACAGGATTGAGCTACAAGGCCATGATACACAGGATTGAGATCTTCATCCCAATGCTGTACATTTAGCTCCATGGTCCCTATAGCAGGAGGCTACAGGGAGAAAGAAGAGAAAAGGCAGAAGGAAACCAAGTAAGATTAGTGGAGGAGGTAGTGTGTTTGGCCTGAAGTAGAATGCTAGTCATCATTACCTAACCAACCAGTAGTAACTAGCTAACCAATTAACTATAATTACTTTTCCTCTTCCTCTCCTCTCTCCATAAAGAAGCATAAGTGCATGCCCAGCTCTGTGCTAGGTTCTAGGGCTTTAATGGCAGGAATGAGCATCATCAGCCCCTTTTCCTCATGAGGGCTGCATTCTAATGGGAGAGCACGGATTGAATAACTGCTATGCATAAAAATGTAAAGTTGCAGCTGTGACAAGTGCTACGGAGGAGAGGAAAGAACATATCTCCACATATTATGGAGAGGGTTTGAATCTAGGGGGTTAGGAAATACATCCCCAGGGAAATAACACTTCAGCTGAGATCTGAAGGATGAGTTGGCATGAAATAGGCAGGGAAAGTGAAAGGTTTTCTAGGCCGACGGAACAGAATGTGCCAAAGCTCTAATAACGTTGTTTGGGTAGGGGCCCAGATCACTGAAAAAAGCCTTCAGTTTTTAACATTCCAACTCCCAGACACCTCATAGGACCTATACAGGTGCAAGTGAATGTTCTGTTGGACCTACAATATTTAGTTTTTGTATGTTTTGTTTCACTATAAAATCTGTTTTTACAGCTGTACTTTTTGGTACAGAATTTGAACACGTATCATAAAACGATCACAAGGAAAGAGCACATACACTGACTGTTCTGATTTTGATTGCTAAGTGGCTACTGTCACCCAGCAGTTATTTTGTCACCTTGGTAACTATGAAATAAAGACCAAAGGTTGGGTTCTCAAATTTACATTGCCTTAGTAACATGATTCTTGTACACGTTTTAATTTCACTTAATGTTACAGGTTTGATTTTATATGCAAGCCAAAGTAGATTGAGCCTTGCCCACAAGTTGTTTTCTTTGTAACTTTTTGATAAGGTAAAGAGTTTTGTCAAGCACTGTTTTTAATACTTGAATTTAGAGAACTTCAAAGACAATTAGTCCTGGTCAGAACATTCATCTGTGATTATTTTCATGGTGAAATTGTAGTATTAAGTCTCCCGATGTTAAGGGAATCATTTTACTTCAAAGCGTAGTTCCAGAATATTCTTTCTGGTCTTGCCACAAGTTCAATTCCTTAAAGTTTTATTCTTATAAGAGCTGTTCAGTGAATACAGTAGTGAGAAAAATGGATGAAAAACATGTGGTATTTTTATTTAAGGGCTCAGTTGATCATTTTCTTTTTTAAACCTCAGTCTTACTTATTTCTCCAAAATAGGGGATTGTACTGTGCATGTGTTAAAACTGTTGAAAAATGACAAATACATAGTATGGTAGTGGAATGGCATCAGGAAGCACTATGTGTATTTAATTTTTTAAGTTAAAAAAGCCAAACTCTTATTTTGATAAGATATGGTAACAGAAACCAAATGGGAAAAAATTATAAATTTTTTTATAAGATAAAACTTTTGGAATAGAATAGTAATGCTCTTGAATAATGTTGACCTAAAAGATACTATGACATACTTTGAAGTGTGATGTTATTAATATTAAAACAGAATAACAATTAATGTCTTTAACTGTGACTACAGTTTAAGAAAAATAATAAATTCTTTTCAGTGAACCAGAGTGGTTTGCTATGGTTTGCTCTGCTTATTTCTCAGCAGGATTTCAGAGATTTTCCTTGCTTTCTCCTAATCTGACATCTGACTTATTATTTGTATTGTAAGTGTTCTTACAGTAGAAGTATTCATTTTCTTTCCAGATTTCCTTTCATATTTAAACTAAAGTTTGTTATCCTTTCCCCCAGGCTACTTCCTTGTCTATATCCTTGAAGTAATTTATACGTGATATGAATATTCTTAACTCATAAGTCATATTGAATTTATTGTGCTAACTGCTATAAGTGATCTATGATCTATGATCACTGCTAGTTATATGCGTGTCATTTGTGCAGTTATTATTCTACTGAGATGACCTGCTGAAAGTTTTCCTGCCACTCTCAAGGTATCTGCTGCCATGACTGGAGTTCTTTCCTGTCTATTTTCTATATTTTTCTGATTAATTTTTTTTTGACTTCTATAACTATTGGAAAAACTTTGGCTCTTTTCTAAAAAGCAACATGCTTTCAAAAATAAACTCCTGGAAGCACACATTCTAGTGAAAAACTATAGGTGTCCCAAAAGAAAATATTAAGAACATGATTAATTATAAATCATAATTGATTGAGTACTTTCTACATGCCAGGCACTGAGCTAAGTACTTTACGTGTATTATCTCATGGAACCCTATGAAGTCACTGCCTTTTTATGCCTGTTTTTTCAATGAGGAAATTGAAGCTCAAGTAAGTAAGAAACTTGTCCCAAGTGTTATAAATTGGTGGAGCTGGAATTCAGACCTCATAAGGAAATATTTTAAGACTGTGATTGTTTAAGATAAATAACGTCACACTTAATTGCTTAGGGTACCTCTGAAAGTGAGCTTATTCAGTAAGAGAGTCTTTCCCCTCAACCATTGTGTCTTACTGTCTCTTCTCTTTTAAACACCTTCAGTGATCTAGGACTGTTACTTGGATTGTCCTCAGAGTTTCCAAGAGATTGGTATTGAAAGTAAGTAATGCTGCCTGTAGTTTTGAAAATGAGGAATAATTGGGCTCTATCATGTCTTAAGGACAGTTACCCAAGTAACAAATCTCCCCCCTCCATTTCCAATTGCCTAAAGGTCATTTCCATTATAGGATATTGTTAGACATTCCTTTAAATGGCAGTCTATTGCATTCAGGTATTTAATCAAAATGGTATGGGTTGGTGGACATACAGATGGGGACAATAGACACTGGGGACTACTAGAGGGGGAGGGTAGAAGGGGAACAAGGGTTAAAAGACTACCTACTGGTCGCCATGCTTACTACCTGGGTGAAGGGATCACTTGTACCCCAAACCTCAGCATCATGCAACATACCCATGTAACAAACCTGCACATGTACCCCTTGAATCTAAAATAAAAGTTGAAATAAAAGATAAATTAAAAAGAAAAGAACATTTTTAGAAAATGGATGTGTTGGGAGCCATTGCCAAAAAAAAAGGAAGGTAAATTCAAGGTAATACTGATATTTTATATAAAAAGGAAGGAAAGAAAGAAGGAAGGGAAGGAGAGAGGGAGGGAGGGAGGAGACTACAATTTGCCTCAAAATTAGCCACAAATGATAGTAAATCCAGGCTAGACAGTTGATGCCTTGAGCTTAGCTAGAAAAAAATTCTGATAAGCATAGATTCTGCCACTGGTACCCTCTTCCAAGAACTGGTCATGTTCATCTGAAGTGTTTCTAGAGGGATACGTTAATTAAGTTAATCTACTTTTAGTGATTAACGTCATTTAGGATGGAGAGAGCTTGAATAAATTCTGGGGACCTTCATCAAATAACAGTGAAGCTTATTCAAGTTATATAGTAGTCTTTTTCACTCTTCTCATTTAGTAGGGATAAGCCCTGTTGTCCTAGAGTCAGAGTTGGGTTTGAATGCTAACTTCCCTGTTTATCTGACTTGAGACTGGGCAAGTAGCAGCAGCATCTGAGCTTCACTTTCCTTATCTCTTAAAGGGGATGATAGTATTTATTTGTTCATTAGGATCATTAAATGAATTTATGAAAGTGAAATCAGGCCTTTCTCCTTCCTCCCCTTTTTATCTCCTTTTAAAATGGGAATTATTATGTTAAATATGTTTATGATACCTTTCCTTTAAAGAACTATGCTTCTGTTATTAGCTTTGGAGAATTGTTACATTGGGACATAAGCTGTATACAGAATCATTACTATGGATTTTTAAAATTAAATTTTCTAATATAAAGATTGATTACCCAGTTTTACATGTTGAAAGGTGAAAGTCATAAGATCACTGTTCGTAAATAAATTTTGAATAAAGTCTGACAAAGGCATTATTCCAAATACTGTTTCCAATTGTGAAGAAGATGAAATTGCTAAATTAATCTTTGCCATGTATTAACAAGCATATGCTAAGCTCCTATTCTTATATGCAAGACCTTGCCTTAGGTATTTTAAATGTACCTATCTTTATAATTGAAGCTTCTGTTTTGTCTCTGAATGTGAAAAGAACTCAAGAAATTACTAGATGAATGGTTTTTATTTTGGTAGGGCCAGGTCATTTCACGTTTGTAATAGTGTTTTTGTATCACTGTGCACCTATTAAATTATATGGGTTCCATGTAATAAAGCCAGCTTTGTTACTCAAGAGACTAAATCCCTGGATGGTGCTCAAAAAAACAGTTTTTTAAATGTCTAATCACAGATGTGATTTGCATCTCCTCTCCTTGAAATGAAAATACTCTGTGTGTGTCACTATTCAGACATAATTTTATCCTGGTGTTATATTTATATCACAATGGGATAAAAGTTGTAAGAGCTGAGTAAATTGTTAAAAATTTACACAGGTAGGAAGAACACCTGATTTGAGTTTTCCATCAGGGCACTGTTCTCCGCACTTGCAGGCTCCCCAACTGACAAGAAATAATGTTTCTGCTAGTAGGTAGGTAAGTCATGATACTTAAACAAAAATGCCTGTCATGCTTTGTTTGGTTCTTTGATAACTAGAATTTGCATATGAACAGAAATGCAGAGGAAAATTTGTAAATCAGCTGTTGTCTACAAGGAAGTATGGATCTAATGAAGCAAACAAAACTCTTTAATGAGAGACTATTATTATTATTATTATCATCGTACATATTTTTTTCTTTGAGACGGAGTCTCTGTTGCCCAGGCTGGAGTGCAGTGGCACAATCTCAGCTCATTTCAACCTGAGCCTCCCAGTGTCAAATGATTCTCCTGCTTCAGCCTCCCAAGTAGCAGGGATTACAGGTGCCCACCACCTTGCCTGGCTAATTTTTGTATTTTTAGTAGAGACGGGGTTTTGCCCTGTTGGCCAGGCTAATCTCAAACTCCTGACCTCAAGTGATCTGCCCACCTCAGGCTCCCAAATTGCTGGGATTACAGGCATGAGCCACCACACCCAGCCTATTATTACTATTATTATGTTACATATTATGTTACATATTATGTTACATAATTACAATAATAATTATATATATTTTAAGTTACCTAATAGCATCTTGTTACCTCCCTAGACTAAAGGCTGCCATCACATCTGGATGTGATAACGTCAGGCCAGCTAGCTCTCTCACCCTCTGTCTAATCGTGGACTTGGGAAAAATCACTTATTGTTTCTCTTGCACCAGTTTGTGTCCTAGTATCACATTTCTTTTTCAGGTGGTGAAGGAGGACTGATTAAGGCAATCAGATTTGCATAATGGAAACAGGGGGACATATTGTCGTTATGAGAATTTCTTGTGACACAACTCCCCAGGGAAAAAGTCCTTTAAAACTACCATCTGATCTCCCAGCCCTGAAGCACCTCACACATAGGGTGATGTTTCCCAAATGAATAAATAACACAGAGTAAGCAGAACTCTGCCCTAAAGGAACTCACAACGTAAGTGCAACAGAAGGCAGAACCATGGACCTTCATCTACATTAAGGGCCTGCCATACTCTTAAAAGCCCTTCTGATCTGTAGTCCCCCTCTCCTCATTTGTACTAAAGTGCCTTCTGGCAAGTAAGAGAGGAAGATTCCTAAGACAGGAATGGACTGGATAGTGGTCCATATGATTTAGAGCAGGAGCTCTGGAGACAGGCTACCTGGGTCCAAATCCTAGCTTTCCTATTTACCAGCAGTCTGACCTTGGACAAGTTGTTGAACTTCTGTGTTTCAATACCATCCTTGAGCATTGCTGTGAGGACTCCGTGAGGACAGCCAGTGGAAAGCACTTAGAAATGCATCTGGCACAGAGTAAGAACTCCATGAATATGAGCATTAGTATTTGCCATACCAAAATATAAGTTCAATCTTGCATTTTCTTCACTAATGGCTGTTCAGAACTCAAGAAAGGCCTGATGTTTTTTAAGCTCTTAGCATATTTTAATTAAAGAGATGTCAAAGTAGGTTTGTAAAAATGGTGGCATATTTTAAAGAGTTATATTTCTGTTATTTATATATATATCATATTGCTATTTATAGAAAAGTACTTGGTTAATGCTTTTAACAAAAATATAATGCACTGTATTTTTGCAATTCACAGGAAAATTACAGGATGAATTCTAAATTTATAATTCACTGTGGGTGTTACGACCCAGTAAAGCAGCAGTTTTATGACTTTATGATCATCTAGACCTCTTTATACTTTTATAAATAGTAATAAACTCCCCAAAGCTTTTGTTTATATGGATTTTATCTATTGCTGTTTATCTATTAGAAATTAAACTTGAAAATAATAAACTCATTACATGTTAACGAAGTCACATATCTTTATATTTTTTAAATTATGCTTTCAAAAACAACAAAAGTACATATATATAGAATGAGCGACACTTTTCTCAATTTTTCCAGATTTCTTTAATGTCTCACTAAGTAGAAGTTAGATTATCTTGTCTCGTTTTGCATTCAGTATGTTGAGATATCACACCAAAGTTAGCCATTATGTATTTATGAGAAAATGAGAATGAGAAAGGCAAATAACATATTAGTATTCTAATGAAAATAGTATTAACCTTGTGGACAGCCAGACCACACTTTGAGAACCTTTGCAGTACAGAAATCTAAGTTTCATGTGTATAATAAGCATCTTTCAACCTCTTGAGGACATTTCTGTGTCAACTTACATGTAAACCTCACTTGGAGATGATGCCACATATCCACATTTTGAGGTCCTTCATGGATCAGAGGCTTGGGCCAAATCTCCATCCCGCAACCCACCCCAGCCCAGTTACCTTCGTGATCAGAGTAACATGAAGAACAGTACTTTTTTCACAGAGAAAGTAGAATTAATGGGGCCTCTAGTTCCTTAGCACTCTGACCTAATGCTACAACTTTTTTCTTTTCTTTTTAAACCCTGACTGTTCTTTATTCATTCTACACTCAATGGGCAAGACATATTGTCTTGGCCTAAGTATTATGGAAAATTATTTGCTCATTTGAGAGAATCATTTTTCTGGAACCAAGTGTTCCCAATAGTAAGCACATGAGAAAGTTGGACCAATGAGCCCAAGAATCTTTTCAGTGTGAGATTCTCTTCTTCCCACTTAGAGTGAGAGGAATATCATTAAAAGAGAAGGAAGAACTTGCTTTATGTATCTAGTTACTGTAGCACTAGAGATTTCTTACTACATAAAATTTCAGACTCCAAAATTGCAAGGAGAAGTAATGTAATGCATGCTATATTGCTGTTTGTAGAAAAGTACTTGGTTAATGCTTTTAACAAAAATATAATACACTTATATTTTTGTTCTGAGAATTACTGAAGTCCATCTCAATCAGCCTCCTGACATATCAAGGAGGCTTGAATTGAGGTAAATTGCACTAATTAAAGTATTTGAAAGTTGGCTATATGGAAGAAGGGGAATGCAGATTACCTCTTCCTAGCCATAGTCAGGAAAAAAAAAAAAAAGAGAAAGGAGTGTTTATCAAAAGACATTTGCAAAATAAATACTGTATCACTAAACCAGGCTCTGCTTTATACTTTTACATTCGTGTTTAAATACTCAGGCTCTGAAGTCAGACACAGCCAAGACCCATGTTCCGGTTGTGCTATTTGGTACATACAGGGCCTTGGATACATAACATACCTAAACAATGATTTCTTCATCTCTAACATGGAGCTAAAAGTATCTACTTCTTATGGTTGCTTTGAAGATCGAATGAGGCAAGTTGTTGTCATGCCAGGCCCATGGTAGTTGTAAATGCTGGCTTTGCCCCTCACTACAGATCTTCATCTGTAAAATGGGGCTTAGTTCTGAGGTCTCTGTTTTATTTTACCCAGGATTAATTTCGTATTTCCTTTGAGGCAAGGGAGAGATCAGTCACCTGGCTGGAGTTCATCAGGGAAAGAAATCTGATATTCTGAACTGCTTCTAGTAGAAACTTTAAATCATTTCTCTCACTTAGCTCTACTCTACACCCTTGCCGTCAGCTGCTGGTACCCCAGTTCCTGAGCAATTCTGAGATGCCGTGGCACTGAGTGGAGTGCTACTTGATGGTTTTCTCAGCTCCAAGTTACTTGCCACTTGTCTGTGTGCTTTCCATCTTCCAAAAGGCTCATTTTATCTTACATCAAGTATATCTCGTGTCATATTTTCTTTGTGGTACCTATTTTTACTGCTTTACTGTCAGTTTTCCAGGGGTTCTGGGGACAAGCAGACATAAACTTGTATATTCAGTCTTCCGCACTTATCTGAGAGTTCCCAACCATTGTGTCTTAAGCAATTGATAAAGGACCCAAGCCCAGAGATCGAAACCAAAAGATTCAGTTAAGAGGCAGATTGTTAGGGGCAATTTTGCTTTCCTTTTTAACAATAAATTTGAACTATGACTGAAAATTGGAATTTCCTATCAATCTTTAAAACTATCAGTGCCTGGTCCCACCTTCAGAGATTCTGGTGTCAGTGGACAGGGGTTGGTCTAGAAAATAGCAATTTTTAAAGCTTTCCAGGTGATACCAATGTGCAGCCAACCCACTGCTCTATGGACTTTGGTCCTAAAATTCTGCATATACTTAAAATGGCTACTTTCCCTGATACATTATATGTATTTGAAACTGAATATACAGTTAACTGTGTAGTTGTCTGTCTGATATATTAAAACATATCTTATTTTTGTTTTACTAAATATAACATTAATTCAAATCTTTTTTTATGCCTATATGAGTTGGGATATAACATTAATTCCCTAACTTATAGGTATAAAAAAAGAAAATATTTGAATTAATGTTATATTTAGCAAAACAATAATAGTCTCTATAATAGCACATCATAAAATTATCACCTCTGCCTTAACATTATTTAAGATAGAATGTTAGAATTAACCATATTTGTAATTAGATTTATAATTAGCTAAGTTAGTAATAAATGTAGCTGTCTACTGAATGGTCAGATTTTATCTGATAGCTTTATTCACACTGGAAGTTGCCGAGGATGAAGGGGAGATTCCCTTCTGCTTGACTTTCTCAGATGACTTTTATTGAGAGTGCTCAGTACTTTTCTACCCTCTAAGCAATCTCCACTTGTAAGCTGGCATCAAGTTCCTGATGATCTCTGCATTGCCCTTTCCCTGCCAGATGTTGGTGTTGGTAGCATTACATTTTGACTGCTAACACATATGCGTGGCTTTATTTTTATGCTCTACCACATTTGGAAAAGTAATGAGAGGCCTCTGATTATTCTCCCTCCCTATCTTGAATGGCACATACCTACTTCTTTCTTTTATAAGCAAGCCTGTTCCTGATAATTGTCTTTTTTTTTTCTTTATTACATCTAAAAAAATGGGATACATGTGCAGAATGTACAGGGTTGTTACATAGGTATATGTGTGCCATGGTGGTTTGCTGCACCTATTGACCCATCCTCTAAGTTCCCTCCCCTCATGCCCCACCCCTCAACAGGCCGTAGTGTGTGATGTTCCCCTCTCTGTGTCCATGTGTTCTCGATGTTCAACTCCCACTTATGAGTGAGAACATGCAGTGTTTGGTTTTCTGTTCCTGTGTTAGTTTGCTGAGTATAACGGCTTCCAGCTTTATCCATGTCCCTGCAAAGGACATGATCTCATTCCTTTTAATGGCTGCATAGTATTCCATGGTGTATATGTACCACATTTTTTTTTATCCAGTCTATCTTTGATAGGCATTTGGGTTGGTTCCATGTCTTTGCTAGTGTAAAGAGTCCTGCAATAAACATATGTGTTCATGTGTCTTTATAATAGAATGATTTATATTCCTTTGGGTATACACCCAGGCTGCAGTGCAGTGGTGCAATCTCAGCTCAGTGCAGTCTCTACCTCCTGAGTTCAAGCGATTCTCCTGCCTCAGCCTCCAGAGTAGCTGGGATTACAGACCTGCACTACCACACCTGGCTAATTTTTGTATTTTTTTAGTAGGGACGGGGTTTCACCATGGTGGCCAGGTTAGTCTCCAACTCCTGACCTTAAGTGATCCACCACCTTGGCTTCCCAAAATGCTGGGATTACAGGCATGAGCCACGGTTCCCAGCCTGTGATATTTTTGTCTTTGTCAGACTTCTTTCCTCCTTTACCCAGCATCTCCTTCCGTGTCCTCATTATTACTCTTCCTCCTTCATCCTTTGGTCTCCCCACTCAGTGCCCCTATCCCTCTTCCTCTTTCATCACTGTGTTCCAGTTTATACAAGGATCTAAAACTGAAGGGGAGTGAGATGTCGAAACATAAGTTATTGGTGGCTAAAAGTGGTGCTTTACTAGAGAAACTGAACAATTAGAAAGAAACCTACAATATATTCTGGAAAAATCTCTCTAGAATGAAATCATGACCATTCACCCTACTCTACTAGTTTTGTCCAAACTAATTTTCATGTATGATTTTGCAATCTGATTGAATAATACTTAGAAAAAAAAGATATATAAATGAATTTGTTGTGGCTAAAACATAATTAGCATTTCCCTAGTACTATTTCCTTAATTCCAGGAGTGGTCCGTTCTTTGAGAAGCAAAACATATACATTTCACATTACCATTTTTGAGACTTGATGAGGCCCAGTCCTAAACTGTGGCTGAGGCTGAGGCTGAATGGTTGGGATTTACTATGAGAATGGATCCCCCGGGTCCTCACCTGAGGTCATTAAATTGATTTAGTCTAGGTCCACTGACTGTATTTTAATGCAGCTTAGCTGTAAAAATACAAGGCCCCATTGTATAATACAGGCAGTCATTGTTATTTTTCTAGGCCTGTCAATGTAAAAAATGTGTCTGTTTGCCTTCCCCTATGACCTTGAAAAAAAAAAAAAAAGCTACGTTACAAAGTCACAGGACACCCTGGAAATGTTGGTTTTGGAAGGTATCTTGAGGAATAACATAGAAAAAATCTGGCAGCATAATTTGGTAAAAGTGCCCAGGATACACATGTTCATTTTGGGGTACTTTATTTTCCTTCCTTTGCAGTTAAGTGCTGGGGCTAGGAGAGAACCACATGAAGCATCTCTAAGAGGCGGGTGGCTCTTCTGATGGTGGTCTGCTCTGGCCAGCGAGCTCATTTTCACTGCAGCCAGTCAGGAGAGAGGCTAAGCAAATGGGCGCACACTCCAATACCCAGACCCTAGCAAGCCACACTAAATATACTGTGCCCAAGATTGCCTAAAATAAACCAGATGGCATTTGGTGTGCCAGGATGTTTAATGTTTGTTGTGGGTTGCAGAGGGAGCCATGTGTCCATCATAAGACTGGTGAGTCCTGTTTTATTCTTTTTCTCTCTCCTTTGTATTTTTATTTTTGGCATGTAGACATTGGTAGCAGTTCCCTCAGATCTGTCAACCTGTGGGTTCCTCCAGAGTGGTTCTTTTTCATCCTAGTAGGTGCTGGGATGAATACCTTACAGGAAATCACCACACAGCTTCATATGTGGTTTTGTAATGGGCCTGTTTTTAGGCAACTTTCCAAACCCTCAGGACTCCCAGGCATCATTTCCCAAGGGTAGCTCTCCAGCTGTGAACGTTTAAATGCTATAAGTGGACACAGGGGAGAGAGCCTTGCCACTTTTCTGCCTGCCGTCCACCATTATGTGGGCTTCCAAGGTGCTCTTTGGAGAGTGTCACTGATCACAGTCCCACTGGAATCTCACGGGCCTGAATTAAAATCTGAGCTGAGCCACATCCTGTCTGTGTGACCCCTAGCAAGTTAGCCTTTTGGAACATCAGTTTCCTGATACATAAAATGGAGAATAATGACAGACTTTCAAAGGGTTGCCGTAAAGACTAAATCTAATAATGAATGCAAATGGCCTAGTAGATAGGAAGCATCCAATAAATATTAGGTACCTCAATTAGGTATTATTACTGATATTATGGTGAATATCCTGGTCTAGCTCATGCCTTACAACCACAAACACAAACCCTTTCATTATTATTATTGCTGCTTCTCTCCCCTTGATCTGTTAACTTTTAAAAGTTGGACTGCAGGCCAGGGGCAATGGCTCACATCTGTAATCCCAGCACCTGGGGAGGCTGAAGTGGACAGATTTCTTGAACCTGGGAGTTTGAAACCACCCCAGGCAACATAGGGAAACCTTGTCTCTACAAAAAATGCAAAAATTACCCAGCCATGGTGTTGCATGCCTGAAGTCCCAGCTACTGGGTAGGCTGAGATAGAAGGATCGCTTAAGCCCAGGAGGTCAAGTCTGCTGAGCAGCTGTGATTGTGCCACTGCACTCCAGCCTGGGTGACAGAGTGAGACTCTGTCTCAAAAAAAAAAAAAAAAAAAAAAAAAAAAAAAATCAGACTGAAAAAAAAAAAACTTTTTTATTTTTTTACTAAGCTAATCATTTTCTTTGTTTACTTCATCATTCTCTGGCTTCTTATATTCTAAAAGGATTTAGTTTCTTTAAATGAAACATTAGTTAAAATGTCCTCTTGTTCTTTGCTACCTGTTGTATGTCTTACTGCATATTTTTCGATTCAAACTTAGCAAATATTTATCATGTACCTTCTGTGTGGTAGGCACCATGACAGGACCTAAGGGTATAGAGCTGATTAATACAAAATTCTGCCCTCTAGAAGCCTTAAGTCTAGGGGGAGAAGCGGACATGTAAAAAGCCAACTAAAATGCAGAATGCTAATTCTGGTCATAAATTATAAGAGGTATGAAAAGTACACAGGGTAATATTATTCAGTCATAAAAGAGAATGAAATCCTGTCATTTGCATGGATGGAACTACAAGTTACTAAATGAAATAAGCCAAGCACAGAAAGACCAATAGCACATGTTCTCACTCATACGTGGGGGCTTATGTGAATCTCATGAAGACAGAGAATAGATGGGTGGTTACCAGAGGCCGGAAAAGGTAGCGAGGAGGGGAGGATGAAGAGACACTGATGAATGGATACCAATATACAGTTTGATAGAAGAAATAAGACTTAGTGTTTGATAGACCAGAGGGTGACTATAGTTTATTATATTCTATTGTATATTTCAAAATAGCTACAAAGAATAATTCTAATTCTTTGAAAGAATTAGACAAATATTTAAGGTGGTGAATATTCCAATTATACTGATTTGATCTTTAAAAATTATCAGAATGCATTAAATTATCACATGTACCCTGAAAATATATACATCTATTATGTATTAATTTTAAAATTTTTCTTAAAAAAATAGGGAAACAAGGGGAAGATGCTCCTGACTCAGCCCCAGAGAAGTGAGGCAGTCTTCACCAAGGGGGCACAGTGGAGCCATTCCCTGAGGAACAGGAGGGTGTCAGGTGGAGAGCAGGCCGAGTCCTCTCTAGGCAGAGGAAAAGTGGATGCAGAAGCATGGAGGTGAGCAATGGAATGGCATTTCTAGAGAACTTCAGGGAGAGCCATGTGACTGGAGCACAGTGTACGAGTGCTGAGCACTGGGAGTTGAGATGAGAGCATCTGGCTGGGGAGTAGATTGCAAAGAGCTTTGTATGCCTTGCTGAGCATTTAGACCTTATCCTATAGGCTGTGATAGAATCATTGCAGGGTGTTGACCAGTGGAATCTCTGTTTTATTTTCCATTAAGGTATCACCTATCTACTAAGGGGGACAAATCATAAGTTTACAGCCTAATGAAATTTTCCCATGTCTGGACCCAGTGCATACCTAGAGGTAACCAGCATTCCAACCTCTATTACTATTGTTTTGCCAGTTTTTGTTGTTGTTGTTGTTGTTTTGTTTTTTGTTTTTGTTTTTGAGATGGTGTCTCTCTGTTGCTCCGGCTGGAGTTCAGTGGCATGATCTTGGCTCACTGCAACCTCCGCCTCCTGGGTTCAAACAATCCTCCCGCCTCAACCTCCCAAGTAGCTAGTATTACAAGAGTGTGCCACCACACTTGACTCATTTTTGTATTTTTAGTGGAAACGGGTTTTCACCATGTTGGTGAACAGTCTAGTCTCAAACTCCTAACCTCGAGTGATCTGCCCATCTTGGCTTCCCAAGGTGCTGGGGTTACAGGCATGAGCCACGGCACCTGGCCTGTTTTGCCAGGTCTGAGCTTTGTATAACTGGAATCATACAGTGTATGCTCTTTTGTGTCTGGCTTCTTTCATTCCACATTTTGTCTGTCAGAACCATCATGTTGTTGCATGTAGCAGAAGCTTTGTTTGTTGTGTAGTATTGCATTGTATGGAGATACCTTTGGGGTCACTTGTAACTAATTTTATTTCAATTGTTGACCTAAAATCACCTGAAAGTGGACCAACAGATTTCTCCACTCTCATTTTAGCCATCTTTACAAAATGCTCATTGTATAAGTCTCAATTACCATGTGGGCTTTAAGTTGAAGACTGCTCCACTGTCCTACCTAACGGATCAAGGATCTCTCAGTAGCTGGAAAATTTAAGATCGCGAACATCTGAAGGGAAGATCAATTCAAGAGTATTCCAGTTGATAATGCACAGTCTTTATTTTGTTGTTATTCTTTAGTCTCCCATGGCCTTTTGACTCATCAATGAATACATGATTATTGATAATGTACTAGATACCAGTCACTGGGACATGTGACAAGAAGTTTGTATTGAGCAATCAAGATTCTGCCCTAATTTAGAGGACTGGGAAAGATTTTGTTTTTAGTTTTTCTTTCTTGTTGAGCTGAGAACTGAAAGATGGGCAGGAATTAAGTAGGGAGAACAGCATGTGCAGAGGTCATAAGGCGGAGGAAACCCTCAAAGTTCCAGACACTAGAAGAATATTAGTGTATCTGGAGTGAAGAGAGAAAGAGGTGAGAGAGGCAGAATTGAAGCTGGAGTTGTGGGCAGTGACCTAATCATGTGCGGGCCAGCAGCATAAAGGAACTCAGATTTTATTAGTAAAAGCAATGGAAAGCCTCTGAAAGGTTTTAAGAAGGGGAATAATGTCATATTTTTGCATTTTAAAAATAATTAGATTCCCTATTGTGCTTTTCTTACAAGAAAGGAGGTCTGGTGCTGAATGTCTGACGTAGGTTTGGGCTCTTTTGAAAAATTAGATCAAATTGAGGGACCAGTCATTATTCTTTAATGGTCTCATCTCATTTTTTAATATGTTCAGAACTTTTCTGTATCTTCTTTCTTTCTTACATCTTTGACTTTTAGAAATTCCTTCTCTTTGACTAAAAGATGAGGAGAAATACTCAGTAGAACTAATTTTAAAATCCTTACTTTCTTCTTTAATCAGAGCGTTCTTTTATTGATGGTAAACTTCTGGACTTTAACTTCTGATGAGTGACAGCATTGCTAGTCTACCTCAGTGCAGTTAGCGTCACTTTATATCCTGATGGAGAAACAAGTTGGTGAAATAAGCAGTTGTATTAACCAACGTAATTAACTCTAGCCACTGTAATAAAAATTTCAAATTGTAAAGTGGCTTTACCTAATAAAATTTTATTTTCTCACTCAAGCCAAGCATAGTGTGGTTCAAGTGGCCCACTTAATCAACAGGTAACTCAGGGGCTTGGGCTGCTTCCGCCTGGTGGTTCCACACCTTGGCATCTTTAACTTCTGACCTGACCATACTCCTGGGGAAAAGAGTGGTATAGAAGATTGGAGATACTGTGTTGCTGGTCCTGGAAGGGGCTCATGTCACTTCTGCATACAGGCCAGGGCACAGTTGCATGCCCCCAGAACCTGGCTGAAAGGGAGGCTGACTGATGTCTCCCAGAGTACCAGGAAGAAAAAAATTTAAGGGATCAGAGTCTAACCAGTTTGCCATAGTGAAAGAAGTTGTTCTCAAACCTTTGTTGCTTTTTGTAAATTATATTTATTCATTATTATTTATTTTTTTAAATTATATTTTAAGTTCTAGGGTACATGTGGATAACGTGCACGTTTGTTACATATGTATACCTGTGCCATGTTGGCGTGCTGCACCCATCAACTCGTCAGCACCCATCAACTCATCATTTACATCAGGTGTAACTCCCAGTGCAATCCCTCCCCCCTCCCCGCTCCCCGTGATAGGCCCCAGTGTGTGATGTTCCCCTTCCCGGGTCCAAGTGATCTCATTGTTCAGTTCCTACCAATGAGTGAGAACATGCGGTGTTTGGTTTTCTGTTCTTGCGATAGTTTGCTAAGAATGATGGTTTCCAGCTGCATCCATGTCCCTACAAAGGACACAAACTCATCCTTTTTTATGGCTGCATAGGATTCCATGGTGTATATGTGCCACATTTTCTTAATCCAGTCTGTCACTGATGGACATTTGGGTTGATTCCAAGTCTTTGCTATTGTGAATAGTGCTGCAATAAACATACATGTGCATGTGTCTTTATAGCAGCATGATTTATAATCCTTTGGGTATATACCCAGTAATGGGATGGCTGGGTCATATGGTATTTCTAGTTCTAGATCCTTGAAGAATCGCCATACTATTTTCCATAATGGTTGAACTAGTTTACAATCCCACCAACAGTGTAAAAGTGTTCCTATTTCTCCACATCCTCTCCAGCACCTGTTGTTTCCTGACTTTTTAATGATCGCCATTCTAACTGGTGTGAGATGGTATCTCATTGTGGTTTTGATTTGCATTTCTCTGATGGCCAATGATGATGAGCATTTTTTCATGTGTCTGTTGGCTGTATGAATGTCTTCTTTTGAGAACTGTCTGTTCATATCCTTTGCCCACTTTTTGATGGGGTTGTTTGTTTTTTTCTTGTAAATTTGTTTGAGTTCTTTGTATTCAATATGTCTTCACAAATGCCTACACTGTGCCAGGCACTAGGAATACAGTGAGGAACAAATTAGATGTGGTCTCTGCCCTTACGGAGCTTGCAGTTTAGCCAGGAGATGGACAGAAATAAAACAATCACACAATGTTAATTATGAAATTGTAAAAGCTATGAAGGAAAATAACCTGATGTTTTGAGGAGCATATATCAGGAGATCTGACCTAATCAAGATGTGTCCAGGGAAGGCCTCCCTAAGTTTCCACCTGACAGACGACAGCAAATGGGGAGACAGAAGATGTGAGCAGCTTTAGAGGAAGCAAGAAGGGGCACTGGGAGTTGGAGGAATGCAGGCAGCATGGCTGAAGCCCAAAGAGAAGAGAGACAGGAGCCAGATGACCCAGGGCCTAGAGGACCATGGAAATAAAACATTTGAGGTAACAAAGCAGTGAGAAGGCATGAAAGGGTTTTCAACCTATGAGTAACTTGATCATATCTGTGTTTTATAAAACACTGACCTCAATGTGGGGAATGGGTTGGAGTGAGGCCAGAGATGGTGTCAGCAATCAGGTGCATTGTCTGCCTGGCTTTTTCCTGGTTTGTGTTCTTTCTTCATAGCCTCCCACCACTGTGTGCAACACTCCCGGCTTCAAGGGGAGGGCTGTAATTTTCAGTTCCAGACATAGAGATGTTATCTGTTTTATTGGACTAGAATAATCTAATCCAATTCTGAGCTCTTTGTCATCTTGAAATATTCCTCATGGCCTCCTCTACAACCTATCTTGATTTGTTTAATCTCGGCAGCTATTTAGCCAGACTGTTGCTGGTGAGGTTTGCCGCCACTTAATCTGGAGCTGTTAGAAAGCAGTGCTCATGACTGCCTTCTGTGCCATTTTGAAAATGTCTAATCAACACCTCATTTGTCCACCATTATTGGGGGAATAAGGTATTCTGGTAAGATCTTGCTTCTCTTAAGTACTTAAAGGTGTTTTTAAGACTTGTTTTTACTTGCTGATGTCAAAAGTGGCCATAGAAACATTAAAGATAGAATTTTAGAGAAAGAAATTCCTTACCTCCATTATAGGACTACCTTTGCATATGACATTACAGTGTTTGTGGACTGATGTACACATATCAAAATATTTTCTATTGTGTTTTATTTTTTCCTGTTTAACCTCTATAGCCTGTAACAGGAGTAAATAAACATTTGCTGAATGCTGAATATATGAATAAATACATGCCAATCAAAGAACTTTTTAAAATGTTGAAAAGCCAAAAGAAGAAAAGTAAAATGACCTCAAATAAAACAAAAACATCAACAAAATGACCTCTAACCCCTCCACTGAGAGAGAGCATTTTGTCTGTGCATTTTATCTAATTTTCTGACATAAAGTAGTCATTATCATTATGAGAAAATTTTCTAAAGAGATAAACTCAGACTCAGATTAGGCAGCTTGGTGCAGGAGGCTGAACCAGGCAAGATTCACGGTTCCAGCCGAGGTATGCCTTCCATTCACTATGCCCTGCTGCCTCTCTGCTCACTCTTCAACATTATTCTGTCATTTGGGAACAAAACGAGGAGGAGACAATAGCTAATGGCAGTGAAACATGTGGTTTAGAGCACCAGAAACCCAGACTGCCTGGGTTTGGATCCTACTTCTGCTGTGTAAGCTTGCACAAGTGATTTAACCTCTGTAGACTGACCCTCAGATCTGTTGTGAGGATTAAATAAGTTAATATAGGTTATGAAGAGTGCATAGCACAGTGAATAGCACATGGTATGCACTATACCAGTGTTTGTTGTTACTGTGATTGTTACTATTAGTACCAATAATCTGCACTCAGGTCACTAAACTTTCCTCTTCACCATCCTCTTTCATTAAGGTTATGAGTGTGCCAGACAGACTTCCATGTCACCCGACTTCTAATGGCAAGTCTGGGCAGACATTCTTGGTATCATATCTTGTGTTCTTCCTAGTGAATT
Source organism: Chlorocebus sabaeus (assembly GCF_047675955.1). Classification (NCBI taxonomy): domain Eukaryota; kingdom Metazoa; phylum Chordata; class Mammalia; order Primates; family Cercopithecidae; genus Chlorocebus; species Chlorocebus sabaeus. Next base: position 16,232,501 of record NC_132910.1, read on the forward strand.
CCAGACTCACAAAGATTAAAAAATGTTTCCAGCAAGGAAATGTCCTTCCCACATGGAATTAACCATGTGAAATCTCTTGTGTTAAACTGAACTGGGTTGAAAGAAGGTACGCCATTCTGTTGTGCTTATTCTTTGGGAAATGTTTTCTAATTCTCACACACTGCTCATCTGATTTACTCTGCAAGCTGAAAAAGATTCCTAAGATTAATGTTTTGATGGTTTATTTTTATTATTTATTTATTTATTTGAGACTAGGTCTCACTCTGTCACCCAGGTTGGAGTGTAGTGGTGCGTGGGAGTCCAGGGAAGGCCTCCCTAAGCTTCCATCTGACAGATGACAGGAAATGGGGAGACAGAGGGTGTGAGCAGCTTTAGAGGAAGCAAGAAGGGGCACTGGGAGTTGGAGGAATGCAGGCAGCATGACTGAAGCCCAAAGAGAAGAGAGGCAGGAGCCAGATGACCCAGGGCCTAGAGGGCCATCGAAATAAAACATCGAGGTACACAGCTCCCTGCAGCCCTGACCTTTCAAGCTCGAGCAATCTGCCCACTTCAACCTACTGAGTAGCTGGGACCACAGATGTGCACCACCACCCATGGCTAATTTTTTTATTTTTATTTTCTGTAGAAACAGGGTCTCCCTGTGTTTCCCAGGCTGACCTCAAACTCCTGGGCTCAAGGGATCTTCCTGCCTCAGCTTCCCCAAATGCTGGGATTACAGGCATGAGCCACTATACCTACTCTCTTCATTTTTTTAGGTCAAGACAATACTGCAAAGGTTAAAGCGACTCACTACGTTTTAGAGTATATGTGTATATGTATGTATGTACTTATTTATTCATGTTGAGACAGAGTCTTTCTCTGTCACCCAGGCTGGAATGTGGTGGCACAATCTCGGTTCACTGCATTCTCTGCCTCCAGGTTCAAGTGGTTCTCGTGCCTCAACCTCCCAAGAAGCTGGGACTACAGGCGCGTACCACCACGCCGAGCTAATTTTTGTATTTTTAGTAGAGACAGGGTTTCGCCATATTGCCCAGGGTGGTCTCGCACTCCTGACCTCAGGTGACCCACCCACTTCAGCCTCCTAAAGTGCTGGGATTACAGGTGTGAGCAAACGTGCGTAGCCTGGAATGTTTAATTAAAGGATTTTTCAAGTTACCTTGCTGTTGATGCTGCTGGGTTTTGTGCACTGGGTAAATGAATGCCTGGGCCACCTTTAGCAGTCACCAGACAGTACACACATTCCCTCACATGTGGCCAGTCAGGACAGAAGACCTGTCAGGTCTGACACCTGTCATATTTTCAGAAGAATTAGATACCCCTGCAAAATATCAGTTGAAGTCCAGAAGGTTACCTACTGGAGATGCCCATTTCTGAGACAGTTTAAACCTCATTTCTCTAAGGAAAACAAAATAGCAAAGCACACCTTGAAAATTGGGAGAAGAAATAAATATGCCATTCATGACTTTCTTTGGATAGAAACAACCTAAGTGGAACGACAGAGCCAAAAATGGGAAAAGAGTAAAGTCATTCTGAATTTCGAAATTGTAAGACTGTGTAACATGTCAGTCACCTGTTTGTGTGTACCTGTGTGCATTAGTGTGCGTGGTACAGGTGAGAGGAAGATATCGTGAGGAACAGATAATTAAGGGGTCAAGAAGACACAACCTACAAAGAAAATACTTGGAAGATAATTCTGGTGCTTTTTGTTTGTTTGTTTTTTGTTTTAGAGACAGGGTCTCACTCTCTTGTCAAGGCTGGAGTGCAGTGGTGTGATCATGGCTCACTGCCACCTCAACCTCACAGGCTCAAGTGATCCTCCCACCTCAGCCTCTCAAGTGGCTGGGGACTATGGCACATGCCACTATGCCTGCCTCATTTTTTAATTTTTTGTAGAATCTGAGTGTTGCTATGTTGCCCAAGCTGATTTTGAACTCCTGGCTTCACACAGTCCTCCTGCCTCAGCCCCTCAAAGTGCTGGGATTATAGGTTATCAGCCACTGTGCTCTGTGAGAATTGTGATTTCACACTTTCGAGAATGGCAGGGGAGCAGGAAATTTGTGTTTTTTAAATCTATTATCTTCAAGTTGTAGAACAATTTTTGAAATATAGTAGGCATTCAGTAAATATTTGTTATTGAAATATGAAAAGAAGTCAAAACTTGGGAAAATAATTACTACACACATCACAAAAACACATAGCTTTGGCTGGGCACAGTGGCTCACTCCTGTAATCCCAGCACTTTGGGAGACTGAGGAGGGTGGATCACCTGAGGTCAGGAGTTCGAGACCAGGCTGACCAATATGGCAAAACCCTGTCTCTACTAAAAATACAAAAGAATATTAGCTGGGTGTGGTGGCACGTGCCTGTAATCCCAGCTACTTGGGAGGCTGAGGCAGGAAAATTGCTTGAACCTGGGAGGCGCAGGTTGCAGTGAGCCGATTGTGCCATTGCACTCCAGCCTGGGTGACGGAGCCGATTGTGCCATTGCACTCCAGCCTGGGTGACGGAGCGAGTATCTGTCTCAAAGAAAAAGCAACAAAAACACATAGCTTTGTTGAAGTGGGAGTGTCAGGTGCCATTAAGCCAGAACTTTCTACTTTTGAAATATTTTCCAGAGCATATAATTTTCTGGATATCACCAAAAAAAAATCTGTGCTCTTTAAAAAATGGTATAGGTCAGGTGCAGTGGCTCACACCTATAATTCCAACACTTTGGGAGGCCCAGGCAGTTAGATTGTTTGTGCTCAGGAGTCTGAGACCAGCCTGGGCAACATAATGAGACCCTGTCTCTACAAAAGTACAGAAATCAGCTGAGTGTGGTGGCACACACCTGTAGTCCTAGCTACCTGGGGGGCTAAAAGGGTAGGATTGCTTGAAGATCAACGCTGCAGTGAGCCATGTTCACACTACTGCACTCTAGCCTGAGTGACAGAGTGAGACCCCATCTCTAAAAAAATAAAATAAAAATAAAACTTAAAATGAATATACTTTAATTTATGCCACTGCTGACTCCATTCTCATAGGTACTGAATATTTGTTTTGAAAAGATTTTTTAGTATGGATATTTCAACCTCATGGTAGAAGAGAAATGAAAACTAAGCTGAAAATATTAGAGAGCCACATTCTGGGGCCACTTCTGCACCTTCATAGCTGTATGTAGCCTCTGGATAGTAAAGTGACCTCTGATCTTTAGTTTCCCCATCTTCAAGATGGGATGGTTAGCAAACTGATCTCTTTCCAGCTCTACAAAGCTATAGGTTTTTTGTTTTTTTTTTTTCATTTCACAAATAGTAAATATTTATATTTTAAGAAGTTAGATTATAACTATGAGAAAATTAGTATATGAAGAACATTTTATGGCATATTAAAATTTTTCTTAGTTGACAGGAACTTAAGTTGAGATAGCCACAGACTGTTTTCTGTTTTCCAAAATATGTAAATAATTGGTAGATTAATTCATTCAGTCATCAAATAAGCATTTTTGAACACCCACTCTATCTATCTATCTGTATATCTATCTATCTATCTACCAAGAATTATATGCTAAGCACATACACAAAATCCCTTATTTGGCAGAATATAAGATATATTCAGATATGTAAGATGCAATCTAATTTTATAAGGAAATTTTGGGGAAAATTAAAAATTTAAGTATGTTTTATTGTACAGAGAATAAGAAAAGCTATTTTTATTTATAAATTTATTTGTATAGTATATGAAATCATAAGTTCTGGATATATGGTAGTATTCAAACCTTTAGAATTATGCTTTTAAAGCTAAATTACATATCCAAAAAGAAATACATTGGCCGTAGAATACCAGAACCCAGCAGGCAATAAAACACAAATTGCATTTACAAATTAAGTGCCTACACCATACTTATGGGGTTAGAAAAGCAAATACCAGTACTACATTTTGTTGAATACTAGTAACTAAAAATCCACACTATAAAACAAATAATAAATGAATTCCAGTAGAGCGTATGCAATCAAAGCAACAATGTTAGTAAAACCTCGTACAAAGGAAACAGTAAAACCCTATAAATGTACCTGAATTCTCCTCCGGGTTACCTGAATATTTGTGAAACTCACCTCTTTGCTGTGATGTATTGGGGATAACACTTTGTCATCAGGGCAACATTGCTATTCTCCTACTATTGTCCACTGAATGCAGATGGCAGATTTGTTAGTTGAATTTTCGATTGCAGTAGCATTGCTTATTTTTAGAATATTTTTAGTAGCTACTAAGTGACTATAAGATACCACGGCTCACCCCACACTCAAAGCAAGTTTTTTGTGGGTGGCGAGGGTTGGGGGTGGAGGTGGGAATTGGGGTGGAGAGGTAAGTGGATACAGTTTATTTGCCGACAAAAAGGAAAAAAAAAAAAAACAGAAATACTCTTGCCTCCTAATGGACTCACTATGTAAAGATGGAGACAGATTATGTATCTGCTTCCTACACTGCCAATAATCTTAGGACAGAGTTATATGATTTTTTTTTTTTTTTAAAGGCTTGGCAAGGAATTTCAGGGTTAGGGTGGAGAGAGGAATTTTCCCTTCAAGGAGGAGGAGGAAAAAGGGAAAAAGAAAGGAGGGAGAGAGGGAGGGAAGGAGGGAGGGAGGAAGAAAGGAGAAGGGGAAGGGGAAGGGGAAAGGGAAAGGGAAAGGGAAAAGGAAAGTGAAAGGGAAAGGAAAGGAAGTCCTGTAAAGTATACAGAAGGAGAAAGGGAGAGAGGGAGGGAAGGAGAGAGGGAGGGAAGGAGAGAGGGAGGGAGGGAAGGAGAGAGGGAGGAAGTGAGGAAAGAAGGAAGGAAGGAAGGAAGGAAGGAAGGAAGGAAGGAAGGAAGGAAGGAAGGAAGGAAGGAAGGAAGGAAAGAAAGAAGTTCCTGTAAAGTATGCAGAACCCCAAAAGGTGTCTGTTGATGGGGTTCTCCAGAAACCAGGAACTGAGACAGAGTTAGAAATGCAAGAGCTTTATGGGAGGTGAGAGGAGGGGATAAAGTCTTTGAAAAATAAAAGGTAGAGGGAGCAGGATTGCAGATTGAGCAAGGAAAGCCTTGGGCTATGATGTAAATCTGACAACTGTGAAAGGACAGAAGGGGAAGCAGGGTTGGGGAGGGAGAGCCTCAGACTCTGATGCAGGTCTGACAAGTGTACCAACCCCAGGGGGAATTGGGGAGTAAAGATTGACTATTAGAGGAGACTTCATTAGGAGGAAATGGCCAGGTCCTAGTGCCCTCACCATCTTCAGTTATTGGCTGGTACTGACCAGGAGGACTGTGGCCTGGTCTGAAAAGCTAAAGAGGATGCCAGTGGGGTGACAGCTGGCAGCTGTCTACTAATTGCACTCCTTGCAGCTCAAAGGCAAGTTCTTTCTTGAAAGAGTTTGAACAGTGAACTCCAGGGCTACTACAGTGTCTAACATTAACTGTGACATGTTTTACTATTGAAACACAAGAAGCAAATAATCAGTATATCAATGTCAAAAAATAAGAGAGATTTCATATTTTGAAAATATACTTTGGGAAATATATTATTGTTAAAGGTTTTTAGGTGTTTATTTTAAAAGAGTATTTTTTAAAAGTTCATTAAAAAAATATTTAAATAATACAAAAGTACCCAAATATTTTCCCTCTATTTCCAGTTACCACTTGAAAAATCTGGTATGTATCCTCACAAAGCCTTTTCTCATAGTATATAAAAAGTGGAACAATATTAAAAGTAATACTGTTTTGCAAATTGCTTTTTTTATTCAACAAGATAGGATTTTTAGCACACTTTATCACCTTCCACTGCTCTGACCCTCGTGTTTTGTTATAATTATCTAAAAATTTTGTTCCAGATAATTATTATTTTTTCACTTTATATTTCTTCAATTTAACTAATCTTTGTTAACAAATGCATGGATTTCACAGCAACATGGTCACCAATTATTTAAAATTAAGCATGGCTGGTTTCTTTTCTCAACACTGTTTTTTATATGTCAAGTCTCCCTAATTTATTTATATTTGTTCGTTGACAGTTATCTAAGATCTCCAGCCTAATCAGATGCTTTAATTTTGCTGCCATCTGTTTTCTTCCT